>NC_048563.1:0-316947 GCF_902806685.2 Maniola hyperantus
CTAAAACCTAACATAACCTAACATAACCTAACGGTTAGCAAGTGTTCTTTAAGTTTACAAAGTTATAAATGCTGCCTTCGTCGGTATAGTTTGTTCCTGATAGCCTCTACGCTAGCTACACGTTATGTTGGTCGCGAATATCTCATCAGATAGTTATCTCGTGTCAATTTTGATAACATACAAGGCAATGTTATCTCGTGTACTGATTTCTTATGTTTTTCCAGATGTTTCAATGCGAGGGTTCAGTAGATATAGGGGCTGTAGCGGGAACTGACGTTATTGAACGATTTTGTTTCATTATCATTCAATTTTCGTGAAAATAATTACATTTTATCAAGTATGTGGATGACAACTGGCCAAAGGATTGCTTACGTATGTATTTTTTTCTTCAACCTCCAAAAAGAGAGTGTGTGTGGCAGTTCTTTGTTGAGACGTTAATTGATAGAGTTGATATTAAACTCTTTTTTACTATGAAAGGATGTCTTCAAATGAAATACTCGTGTATAACTTGAAATAGAAGATTTATTGGAGCAGTAAATAGAATCTATCGCAGAACTCTTACATCTAGGAGACTTACAACTACACTTCAAATTATTAAAAGAATCACAAGCGCGTGAAGATAAGTAATAAATTTTATTTGTTTACATAGGCTGACTTATTTACTTAACAATTCATACATATTTTATGAGTAACTAAATAATATTTTTAATAGTTATTAGTCTAATAATATATTATTTGTGTTAAAATTAAATAATAATAGGTAAATAATAATCATCATCGTCATTTTATTTATGCAACAATATGTTCTAATTATTAGGTACTTTATTTCATTTTCCTCTTACACAATATTATCGTGCAGTACTACACCATAACATTAAATAACAATATTTGGCACTAATTTATGAATTGAATGTTGTGTTTTGGACAATAATGGAACTAACAATAACATGTATTTAACATCGATGAGGTTTTTCAACAGATATGTTGTGTTACTAATAATACAGGATAATATATTTGTTGATGTTTGTCCCGGGACAACGGAGAACACAATGTAATGTACCTACACAAATGTTCTCAGCTCGATTTGGCCCGACATGAAACAACAACAGTTGCACTGTACCCTGGCCAGCATAGAAAAGGAGTTGTTGTAGTTGTACCCTTGTAGAAAATACTACTGAGTTGAGGTTTAGTACTCAATACTGACTAATAATATTATATATTGGAGGGTCGATATTGAAAGAGTTCTTACTGTCTGTAGACACCGTGAAAAGAAACGTATGAGCTTTACTCTACGGAAGGTAGCCATCTTTATTTTAGTTGTCAGAGTTGGACTTTGACACGCACGCATTTGTCATTGTTCAAAATTCTCTCTCGCGTTAAATTAATTAAGTATCAGATTATAGCTTAGCTAATCTTTATTATTTGAGATAGGTAGGTAGTTTCTTAATCGTGATATTTAATTCGGTGATTGTGATATAGTTAGAACAGTAATTGTTCGATGCTAATGTACGTTGTGTTAAATCGTAACATCTAGTGCCATCCGGTGACTTTGCCTGCAAAGCACTATTAATAATGTTCGCGTAGTTGTTTGACGAATATGGAATACTAATTATTGGTGAATATTAGAGTAGTTCGTGAGTTAACGTTTGGCTCAGTGGATAGATTATTATAAGGACATCCGTTAAGGTTATTTCTGCAGACGCTAGTGATTTAGAGTGTAATTGGAGATATACCGGCAGTTGAGATAATGATTAGTTTGAAGTGATAGTTTAGTGTGATAGTAACTTGAAGTTAACTTTGATAGTAGGTACCCGCTTTAGAATCGTATAACCCGGTTGGTAAAGAATCATTGATGACTCTCGTGTAATGTTGAAATGGATTAGACAATGAGTTGCCCATGAGATCGAATAGCTTACATTCTACCTGGTTTCTGTTGTGATCGCTTATTTGGGTGGATAGTAGTCGTGGCGCGTGTGGCGCACGATGCTATGGTGTTCTGTATGCAGATGTGCACAGAGTGGAGAAGGTAGAGCTATTGCGATATTCTGAATTAGTAATGAGAAGTCAATTATAAGATCTGGTTTAGATCGTAAGAGAGTCGATGCAATGATCCTTTTAAGAGCGTTCATGAAGTTGTGATTGATTACCTTGAGATGATTAGATAACGGAGTAGGTCGTGACTTGATTGAGAGGTTGCAATAGCAATTGCGCCCTAATCACACGATGTAGTGTTTAGCTTAGGTTAGCTAGTTTAGAGTGAGGTGAGGGGTCGCTGTGAGGGGTGGTTGGAGGCGACCATAGGTAGGGTTAGGTTAGGGTGATCTGGTTGTGTTACGTTGATGGTTTCCATGTGCGATACGTTACTGAGAACTATTTGTAAAGAACATGGATTAAAGTACCTACTTATTAATTACTACCTTCTGATGTCGGCTAAAGATGAATAATAATTATCAGCCATCCTCCTGTTCTCCGACATCAGAAGTGGGATACACGATTTATGCCCACATTTTCGAAAATCATTGCAACACTAGCTTTGTTTAAAAAAAAAAAAAAAAAAAGTTACAAGATTTTTTTTTTTTTTATTTATTTGTGCAAGACATGTTTTCAATTTTAATACCCACACCTGGTCTTTCTTGAAAAGCTTGATTTACTTTTGTGTGTTTTGAATAAAAAGAGAAAGAAAAAAGGATTATTTTGTGTAGAGATGCGCTAAGGAGTGGTGAAAGTGGCCGTGATTTAATGGAGTTAAACTCAAATCATTTATTCAAAATAGTTAAGTTTAGTTAATTTACAATTTTGACTGTCAGTTGTAGGAGTTATGTGGTATGGTGGTGATGGTGAATTGTGTAAGCTTGGAGCTAAGGCTACGAGGGTTCCAAACTACTTGGTTTCCTTACTAAATGGTTATAGCATTGGGAGTGTGATGTCCCAGCACGGTTGTCATCTAATTTAATAGCTAGTGGTCTGATGTTTTCAGCTGCTGAGATTGACTATTTAGCACTCTCAGATCATGATGCTACTTGGGAATTGGCAGTAAGGGTTGAAAAAAAAGTGCGATATAGGTCTGCATGGTCTTAATGTGGGAGGGACTACAACGGGGATAATACGAAATAATTTTATTCATGAAATTTATCTTGTCCCTTACATTTTCGAATATTCGGAAAGCGTCGGCGAGGCATTTGATTCCTTTCATGATGTCGTATAACTTTTCTATGTGCTGTGTTTACCCTCTAAGAAGGTGAAAATGGATAATTGTAATAATAAAACGGTATGGTTGACTGAAGGGATTTTTGGTATAATAGAGTCACGGAGTGACACTGAAGCTGGGCTAAGATGAGATGAGGACTGGCTCTGTAGAGGAGTGCGCTATTCGCCTATGCAGTGTATTTGCAGACATAGTGAATCAGTCGTTTGAATAAGGGGTTTTCCCTAGCAACTTAAAAATTTCTATAGTTACCATTCCTGTAGCCCGTGTTCAAAAAAAAAAAGGCGATTGATGTGGCACCGTCCTATAACATTGGTGCCAATATTAGCGGGAATGATTGGAAAGGTAATGGTGAAACGTCTCAAAAAAATTCAATGCCAATGGTGTGCTCGTGGATGAACGATTTGGTTTTTGCAATGACAGCTCCACTGTCGAGGATTGTTTCTGTTTAAGTGGAATAGATAATGATAGCCTGAATGACAGGGTACCTATTGCTATTATTTTTCTGGATGTGACTAAGGCTTTTGACTTTGTGAATCATAAAATATTATTGGATAAATTAGATGGATATGGTGTTGCAAGAAGAGCTTATGAATGGATAGAGTCGTATTTGAATGGACTGAAAATGTGCGCTGGGATTGCTAGAATGAAAAATAATACCAAAGGGTGTACGAATCTCCACTGGAATGTGATAAGCGAGGGGTACCTCAGAGTGTATGGTATGTGTGGTGTATTAGAATCCTTCCGTTTGAACTGACTTCAAAAACGGAGGAGGTTTTTAAATTCGCCGGAATATTTGTTTTCTTTTTGTAACTTGTATTGGTGACATTACGATAGCGACCATTGTTCGTTGTGTATTGTTTGCAGATGATAGAATAATGTTGAAGGAACGTAGGAATGGGAATTGAACGGCGCTTTGGAGGATAATTAATTGAATTAGTAATAATGACTTGGAAGTGCGCTTAAATAAAACTAAAATGATGCAGTTCATGATCATGCGACGATGGAGAGGGTTGATGAGTTAAAGTTTTTGGGAATAATTTGCGACAAGAACTCTAATTTGAGGGTGCACATTAGGTGTGTGTGATGAATTGGACGAATTTGTGTATGCGTGGGGGTCCTTCCACTGTGATGTATGAGCATAGAGGATATGGGCGTATTTATTAGGAGATGTCAAAAATATTTCCAACGAGATTATGAGGTAAGGATGAGTGGGTCGGTTGGATGCACGCACGAGATATGCATTTCAGAATGTCACAGTGGTACATGCATTAAAAGCGTTTGCGCTATGGCTGTAAAAAAAAAATGAACATTAAGCTGCTGATTGACCTCAAAAGGATGAGTTTGGATGTGTATAAGGAAGAGCTTAGTGAATTGCTTTTGGAAAAGTGCTATTGCGACGTTAAAGAATATTTGATTTATAAAAATGGGTTGTCTAAACGGCGAGGTGGCCATTTAGATGATAAACGGCGAGGTGGCTGTTTTGAAAAAAAAAGGGGGTTGTCTAAAAGGCGAGGTGGCCATTTAGATGATAAACGGCGAGGTGGCTGTTTTGAAAAAAAAGGGAGTTGTCTAAAAGGCGAGGTGGCCATTTAGATGATAAACGGCGAGGTGGCTGTTCCGATAATGGATGGACGGCGGCGTGGCCGTTTCAGCTGAGGGGAGTTAGCTTGGTGTATAGTGTGGTGGGTATTTGGAACAGGTGATAGGATCAGTAGCGGGGTACTGCTGGAGTTCGGGTTTTATGAGACATAATTATGAGCGGTGAGTCTATTATGGCAAATGGTGCAGTGTGTTTTAGAAGTTGCTACTATGGATAAAGTTGGGCTATGCTTTGGTTGTGTCATGCTTGTTTTATTTGTAATGGTTGTGATATGCATGCTTTAGAATATGTGGTTTGTGTGCTTGTGCTGATTGTCAGGATGAACGAGCGGATGTTCTGACGTTTATAAAATGTTTGTGCTTGATACATACTAGCGCCCGAGGACGGTCGCATGTCAGAATGGCCGTATTGGAGGGTCGATATTGAAAGAGTTCTTACTGTCTGTAGACACCGTGAAAAGAAACGTATGAGCTTTACTCTACGGAAGGTAGCCATCTTTATTTTAGTTGTCAGAGTTGGACTTTGACACGCACGCATTTGTCATTGTTCAAAATTCTCTCTCGCGTTAAATTAATTAAGTATCAGATTATAGCTTAGCTAATCTTTATTATTTGAGATAGGTAGGTAGTTTCTTAATCGTGATATTTAATTCGGTGATTGTGATATAGTTAGAACAGTAATTGTTCGATGCTAATGTACGTTGTGTTAAATCGTAACATCTAGTGCCATCCGGTGACTTTGCCTGCAAAGCACTATTAATAATGTTCGCGTAGTTGTTTGACGAATATGGAATACTAATTATTGGTGAATATTAGAGTAGTTCGTGAGTTAACGTTTGGCTCAGTGGATAGATTATTATAAGGACATCCGTTAAGGTTATTTCTGCAGACGCTAGTGATTTAGAGTGTAATTGGAGATATACCGGCAGTTGAGATAATGATTAGTTTGAAGTGATAGTTTAGTGTGATAGTAACTTGAAGTTAACTTTGATAGTAGGTACCCGCTTTAGAATCGTATAACCCGGTTGGTAAAGAATCATTGATGACTCTCGTGTAATGTTGAAATGGATTAGACAATGAGTTGCCCATGAGATCGAATAGCTTACATTCTACCTGGTTTCTGTTGTGATCGCTTATTTGGGTGGATAGTAGTCGTGGCGCGTGTGGCGCACGATGCTATGGTGTTCTGTATGCAGATGTGCACAGAGTGGAGAAGGTAGAGCTATTGCGATATTCTGAATTAGTAATGAGAAGTCAATTATAAGATCTGGTTTAGATCGTAAGAGAGTCGATGCAATGATCCTTTTAAGAGCGTTCATGAAGTTGTGATTGATTACCTTGAGATGATTAGATAACGGAGTAGGTCGTGACTTGATTGAGAGGTTGCAATAGCAATTGCGCCCTAATCACACGATGTAGTGTTTAGCTTAGGTTAGCTAGTTTAGAGTGAGGTGAGGGGTCGCTGTGAGGGGTGGTTGGAGGCGACCATAGGTAGGGTTAGGTTAGGGTGATCTGGTTGTGTTACGTTGATGGTTTCCATGTGCGATACGTTACTGAGAACTATTTGTAAAGAACATGGATTAAAGTACCTACTTATTAATTACTACCTTCTGATGTCGGCTAAAGATGAATAATAATTATCAGCCATCCTCCTGTTCTCCGACATATATTTATAACAGGATAACAGGATTTGAAATAAATTCGGTTTAATTTGTCTTAGAAATACCTAGTTTTGATTAATTTTAAGTTAAGGACATAATATTTTGTGCATTTCCCATAATACAAAGTAGCATAAAAATGTGCGTGAAAAAATTTATACATGAATGTATGTTTGCAAAATTAAAATATAATCTAATTAATGTTAATAATATAAAACGAGTTAATTAATAATTATGATTTAATTATATTTTAATATTAATTCAATTCTTATTTTAATTATATTAAATTATTGTAAATCGTATTTATTTATTTTTAAACGTAGGTTAAATAAAGGAAGAAACATGTGTAATTTTAATGTTTATAAATATTATATTAAAGCTTGTGACAATTCGCAGCTCCTCAATACTTTGCATCAGTGGGCAATATATCTACCACTGGTAGATATGTCGCATAAAAAATTACTCCCCACGCACCATTTTAACTCTATTGGGTCAACAGCTGTCGTGTAATAGTACGGTTCACCTTTAAAATAAGGAATAAATCGTACTTTTGACATAAAATTTGAAACAAAAAGTTAAAATGGCGCGTGAGGAGTAAAATTGTAGGCGTTGTACCTTACATTGCTGATAAAAAAAATATGCATATAGTATTTTAAGAACTCACTCGCCATAATGTATTTTGTTTTATGTGTCCGTTATGTGTCACACATTTTGACGTGACATAATAATATGTATATGTCGGCAGAGAGCTCTAGGATCGTCGTATTACCTTCTATTGGGCGTTTATCTACAGGGTTATTATGTTGGCTTAATAGGAACGCGGGATACGATTCTACACAAGTACACAAGTCGTTTCTCTTACCATCTTCAAACCATATTGTTTTTCTTACGTGTCCATGGTAACCCAGATTGTGTCATAATGCGTAGACTCGATCAACGCCACTAGACAACGTTTGCGTCCCGATTACTGCCGAGTATCTCCGACATATATATACAAAATGGTCTGGTAATGAGTGAGTACTTAAAATGCAAAAATGTTAAATGTGACCCGTGGTAGATTCAATACTAACTGACTGATTTCGGAAGATTAAAGGGAAGTGGTAAAACTAATTTTAATAAGAATAAAGACTTAATATTTTACGATAATGGCACTACTTTAGTCCTTTTAATTTCATTAAAGTTAATGAGTTAATTAATTAATATTAGGTTTTTTTCTAAGTTTAATAATATTTTAAATTGTAGTTACTTATAGCATCTTTTTGGACCAAAATTTATTGAAAATTACAAATTACGAAGTAAATATTTTAATTTTGGAAGTGATCCCTTTAAACTTATATTATTAATATTTGTTTTTATGAATGAATTATAAAATGATGATGTAAGTAAAAGCAGAAGTTTTGGATAGTACTAGATAGGTATTTATCTTTTGAGAAAAGTCGAAGAAGAAACGTTGAAATTACAATTAATTGTATTGTTAAAGAGAGTCAATGTAATTACATTACATCATTACAATTTGTTGTATGCCACAATAACGTTACGCTGGCTTACATCGCTTACATCGCTTACATCGCTGACATCGCTTACATCGCTTACATCGCTTACATCGCTTACATCGCTTACATCGCTTACATCGCTTACATTGCTTAGGAGAGTCTCACCGAGTGATATATTACCATAAATACCTATTTCCTTCGAAAATCCTTTTGGCTGCCGTATACTACGAAACTTACATACATACACAATTCACAAAATGGCATTGCAATTAGACAATAGACAATAGAATTCAATATTGTGTGTTAATATTTCCTTTAAGTATTCAGCAAAACAATTGTAGTTCGTAGAATTGTAGTCACGATGAAAGTTCGCTTCATACCAAAAAATACTTGCCGAGAACAAAACGGTATCTTACACTAGCTGATGCCCGCGACTTCGTCCGCTTGAATTTGGGTTTTCAAAATCCCGTGGGAACATTTTGATTTTCCGGGATAAAAAGTAGCCTATGTGTTAATCCAGAGTATAATCTAAGCTCATTCCAAATTTCAGCCAAATCCGTTCAGTAGTTTTTGCGTGAAGGAGTAACAAACATACACACATACACACACACACAAACTTTCGCCTTTATAATATAATTAGTGTGAATTAGTGTGATTACAATTTTAGTTACGTAATATTATCGATGGCCGCCTTAGGTAAACCAACGATGGTCTGGCACGCGCTGGCTCTTAGTCCAGAACTGGTGAATGATGACATTATAGTCAGTATTTGACACCAAAATGATATTTGACATTTTGACATACAACAAATTATTGTGACGTGACGTACCTATATGTATATTGTGTGTAGGAGCTTTGGAGCTAGCAGAAGACGACGTGTTCATTAATTACTATCACTTGTTGAGTCCACAGTGCAGCAGGTCGCGAGTAAAGCACATTGGAGTTTGATCCCTATCGCTGTGGAGTTAGAGTCGGTAGTTCAGCGCGGGTGCGGCGGCGACGCGCGGCTCGTACGACGTTTCGCTTTCCGGGACGATGACACTTCTTCCGTTACCTGTTATTAATAGAAGAGTTACTTATTGAGTATAAAAAGAAAAAGTTAAAAAAACTATAACCGAACTCTACGGAAAAGTAGATAGAAAGAAAAAAAAAAACGAATAAGTAAGAAACAAGTGAGGTGCTGAGTGTCGTCTCGAGTAGACAAGTTGCATGATGTAAGTTAGGTGCTGAGTGCTAGATGTCGTCTCGAGTAGACAAGTTGTATGATGTAAGTTAGGTGCTGAGTGCTAGATGTCGTCTCGAGTAGACAAGTTGCATGATGTAAGTTAGGTGCTGAGTGCTAGATGTCGTCTCGAGTAGACAAGTTGTATGATGTAAGTTAGGTGCTGAGTGCTAGATGTCGTCTCGAGTAGACAAGTTGTATGATGTACGTTAGGTGCTGAGTGCTAGATGTCGTCTCGAGTAGACAAGTTGTATGATGTAAGTTAGGTGCTGAGTGCTAGATGTCGTCTCGAGTAGACAAGTTGTATGATGTACGTTAGGTGCTGAGTGCTAGATGTCGTCTCGAGTAGACAAGTTGTATGATGTAAGTTAGGTGCTGAGTGCTAGATGTCGTCTCGAGTAGACAAGTTGTATGATGTACGTTAGGTGCTGAGTGCTAGATGTCGTCTCGAGTAGACAAGTTGTATGATGTAAGTTAGGTGCTGAGTGCTAGATGTCGTCTCGAGTAGACAAGTTGTATGATGTACGTTAGGTGCTGAGTGCTAGATGTCGTCTCGAGTAGACAAGTTGTATGATGTACGTTAGGTGCTGAGTGCTAGATGTCGTCTCGAGTAGACAAGTTGTATGATGTACGTTAGGTGCTGAGTGCTAGATGTCGTCTCGAGTAGACAAGTTGTATGATGTAAGTTAGGTGCTGAGTGCTAGATGTCGTCTCGAGTAGACAAGTTGTATGATGTACGTTAGGTGCTGAGTGCTAGATGTCGTCTCGAGTAGACAAGTTGTATGATGTAAGTTAGGTGCTGAGTGCTAGATGTCGTCTCGAGTAGACAAGTTGTATGATGTAAGTTAGGTGCTGAGTGCTAGATGTCGTCTCGAGTAGACAAGTTGTATGATGTAAGTTAGGTGCTGAGTGCTAGATGTCGTCTCGAGTAGACAAGTTGTATGATGTAAGTTAGGTGCTGAGTGCTAGATGTCGTCTCGAGTAGACAAGTTGTATGATGTACGTTAGGTGCTGAGTGCTAGATGTCGTCTCGAGTAGACAAGTTGTATGATGTAAGTTAGGTGCTGAGTGCTAGATGTCGTCTCGAGTAGACAAGTTGTATGATGTAAGTTAGGTGCTGAGTGCTAGATGTCGTCTCGAGTAGACAAGTTGTATGATGTAAGTTAGGTGCTGAGTGCTAGATGTCGTCTCGAGTAGACAAGTTGTATGATGTAAGTTAGGTGCTGAGTGCTAGATGTCGTCTCGAGTAGACAAGTTGTATGATGTAAGTTAGGTGCTGAGTGCTAGATGTCGTCTCGAGTAGACAAGTTGTATGATGTGTTAGACACATGACTGTTTATCCAGGTCTATTGAAGAAGGAACATATGACGTCACAGGAGTTTGAACAGCTTCATGTTGTACTGACTGACTCACAGGAGGAGCTCACAGGCAAAGCCTCAAGGTTGTAGTGGTTGTTCGTTGTCATTACTCAGATGATCCTCTTATGTACCTATGTCTAGATTAGCTTACCTTGTGAGTTAGTGAGTCAGGGCGCCTGGCGGGGGGCGGCGGCGCGGCGCGGGGGGAGGGCGACCCCCCACTCCTGCCACAAACGACACAACATTCAATGACAGACCGTTCACTGTGACGTGTCCGCCGACGTTATGTTGGCACCATTGCAAGTCACACAATATTCAATCCTAAGTTGTAAGCAATAAAGCGCACAAAGCAATGGTGCCAACATGACGCCAGAGGACAAGTTACAGTTAACGGTAACTTGCCTGTATTATTGTTATACCGAAATGCCGTGTTGTTAGTAATATTTTCCAACAATCTTAAAACGGCCTGTATCTGCTCATGAACGATAATTAATGTGACAATTGATATCATGTTATAATGTCCGTATCTAATCTTCTATAATATAAAAATGAATCACTAAATGTGTTGGTCATCGCAAATCTCGAGAACAGCTGAACCGATTTCGCCAATTCTTTTTTTATAATATTGATGATTGATTATAATAGAGAAAAATTTAATTAAACCTCCCCCTCAATTTTCTAAACTCCACCCGAGCGAAGCCGGGGCGGATCAGCTAGTTGCTTATATTTTTAACTGCTTAGTTGTTACTGGTTTATTTTCAGTACTTAGTGGGTATATTCAAATCAAAATGTATTAATATTTTAATATAGGACGCCGTATCTCTTATGTTACATCCGTGAATCTATCACCGATACGGAATGTAGGTTCTACTGAGAAGAGCCAGCAACACACTCAACAGTGGATGTTCTCAACTCATTCAGTTACAATAATATGTAACAGCACACTACACACACCAGCTTGTCGGCTTTCTGAACCGGTGCAGCGCAGCGGTGTACAATCCCTGACTCGGCCGCGTGTCCCCTACGTCATTCACCTTCGAGCAGTCCTCGGCGGCGGCGGCGGCGGCGTCCCCGCGACGCTTTGACTGCTCCCCGGCGACGTGGTGACGGGGACCGCCACGCCCCTGGGCGACGGCCGCATGCTGGCCACCAGCCGTCCGCTCGTCACCGACGACTTGCTGGACACGTCCGACCTGCCGTCCGATCTGTCCGACCTGTCCGCGCCCACGTCACACTTGGGTATGGACCTGACGGAGTTGGTGTCGGACTTGGCCGCGTCGGTCGCCAGCTCGGTCGCAGAGCGGTCGATGGTGTTGCTGGACTGGGACCGGAGGGGGTCCACTGGGGAGGAGCAGGTGTGCGGGTCGAACATCCTCGAGCAGGTGTAGTTGTGGGCTTTGGAGGAGGGCTTGGGGAGGTTCGAGGATTTGGGGCGAGGGTCTAAGTTTGCGGAGCAGGATTTGGGGGCGTCCGGAGGGGAGGAGAGGGGGTCGAGGGTGGTGGAGCTGCCCGGCGCGGAGGGCGGGCGGGAGGATCACAACACGGTGTCCAGCGTGTCGAGCGAGCGCAGCAGCGCGGGGTCGCGCGCGCACCAGCGCGCCAGCTCGTCGGGGGTCACCACGCCGTCCGCGTTCGTGTCCATCAGCTGCAACCGAACATCACAACAATATACAACGTCGCCCAATGACACTGACAGAGTTCACTTTATGAGCAACTTAAAGTGAACCATGATGTATGATGACATCAGAAGTAGATTGAGTACTGTGCGTCTCCCTCTCTCTCACGCGTCTTCCTCGAGAGAAGCGTGAAATGGCGTACGAGTTGACAAACTTCGGCAATGGTATCCAACAGATTACGTAAAGAGTATGTCATCGTATTCTCCTTCATGTCTATCACATCACACACTAGACAAGCAGTGGTCTAGTGGTGGGGAGACTCACATGGAAGATCCTGTCGACATGGTCCTCCGCGGCGCCGCGCGGCACGGGCGGCGCCGCGGTGCGCCCCAGCAGCTCGTACACGGCCTGCACCACGGCCAGCATCTCCGCGCGCGAGATGCGTCCATCTCCATCCGCGTCGTACAGCGCGAACACCCACGACAGCTTCTCCTGCCGCGAGCCGCGCCCCACGCGCGACAGTGTGCCCAGGAACTCCTGCGCAGACATAGCCACGTGTACTAGAGAGCCCCACGCGCGACAGTGTGCCCAGGAACTCCTGCGCAGACATAGCCACGTGTACTAGAGAGCCCCACGCGCGACAGTGTGCCCAGGAACTCCTGCGCAGACATAGCCACGTGTACTAGAGAGCCCCACGCGCGACAGCGTGCCCAGGAACTCCTGCGCAGACATAGCCACGTGTACTAGAGAGCCCCACGTGCGACAGCGTGCCCAGGAACTCCTGCGCAGACATAGCCACGTGTACTAGAGAGCCCCACGCGCGACAGCGTGCCCAGGAACTCCTGCGCAGACATAGCCACGTGTACTAGAGAGCCCCACGCGCGACAGCGTGCCCAGGAACTCCTGCGCAGACATAGCCACGTGTACTAGAGAGCCCCACGCGCGACAGCGTGCCCAGGAACTCCTGCGCAGACATAGCCACGTGTACTAGAGAGCCCCACGCGCGACAGCGTGCCCAGGAACTCCTGCGCAGACATAGCCACGTGTACTAGAGAGCCCCACGCGCGACAGCGTGCCCAGGAACTCCTGCGCAGACATAGCCACGTGTACTAGAGAGCCCCACGCGCGACAGCGTGCCCAGGAACTCCTGCGCAGACATAGCCACGTGTACTAGAGAGCCCCACGCGCGACAGTGTGCCCAGGAACTCCTGCGCAGACATAGCCACGTGTACTAGAGAGCCCCACGCGCGACAGCGTGCCCAGGAACTCCTGCGCAGACATAGCCACGTGTACTAGAGAGCCCCACGTGCGACAGCGTGCCCAGGAACTCCTGCGCAGACATAGCCACGTGTACTAGAGAGCCCCACGCGCGACAGCGTGCCCAGGAACTCCTGCGCAGACATAGCCACGTGTACTAGAGAGCCCCACGCGCGACAGCGTGCCCAGGAACTCCTGCGCAGACATAGCCACGTGTACTAGAGAGCCCCACGCGCGACAGCGTGCCCAGGAACTCCTGCGCAGACATAGCCACGTGTACTAGAGAGCCCCACGCGCGACAGCGTGCCCAGGAACTCCTGCGCAGACATAGCCACGTGTACTAGAGAGCCCCACGCGCGACAGCGTGCCCAGGAACTCCTGCGCAGACATAGCCACGTGTACTAGAGAGCCCCACGCGCGACAGCGTGCCCAGGAACTCCTGCGCAGACATAGCCACGTGTACTAGAGAGCCCCACGCGCGACAGCGTGCCCAGGAACTCCTGCGCAGACATAGCCACGTGTACTAGAGAGCCCCACGCGCGACAGCGTGCCCAGGAACTCCTGCGCAGACATAGCCACGTGTACTAGAGAGCCCCACGCGCGACAGCGTGCCCAGGAACTCCTGCGCAGACATAGCCACGTGTACTAGAGAGCCCCACGCGCGACAGCGTGCCCAGGAACTCCTGCGCAGACATAGCCACGTGTACTAGAGAGCCCCACGCGCGACAGCGTGCCCAGGAACTCCTGCGCAGACATAGCCACGTGTACTAGAGAGCCCCACGCGCGACAGCGTGCCCAGGAACTCCTGCGCAGACATAGCCACGTGTACTAGAGAGCCCCACGCGCGACAGCGTGCCCAGGAACTCCTGCGCAGACATAGCCACGTGTACTAGAGAGCCCCACGTGCGACAGCGTGCCCAGGAACTCCTGCGCAGACATAGCCACGTGTACTAGAGAGCCCCACGCGCGACAGCGTGCCCAGGAACTCCTGCGCAGACATAGCCACGTGTACTAGAGAGCCCCACGCGCGACAGCGTGCCCAGGAACTCCTGCGCAGACATAGCCACGTGTACTAGAGAGCCCCACGCGCGACAGCGTGCCCAGGAACTCCTGCGCAGACATAGCCACGTGTACTAGAGAGCCCCACGCGCGACAGCGTGCCCAGGAACTCCTGCGCAGACATAGCCACGTGTACTAGAGAGCCCCACGTGCGACAGCGTGCCCAGGAACTCCTGCGCAGACATAGCCACGTGTACTAGAGAGCCCCACGCGCGACAGCGTGCCCAGGAACTCCTGCGCAGACATAGCCACGTGTACTAGAGAGCCCCACGCGCGACAGCGTGCCCAGGAACTCCTACGCAGACATAGCCAGGACGATACCAACCGCTAAGGTGAGGAATACGCTTCCGGCGTCCGTGTATCCTGCCACGTATACCACGTGTATACCTTCGAGACAAGAGTGATCACCTGAGCGGTGTACCTAATGTCTTATTATAATATACCTAGATGTTGACGTCGAGGCGATGTCTGCAATCTGAATGTGTATGGATCATATTCATAATATGCGTCCGGGAATCTGCCTTCGTCATAGCACGAGTAGATATAACACAATACCGTAATGGGCTTTTAATGGCGTGTTCGGAATTCATGTATGAGGTGACCCGTGACTTGCAACTTGTAGCCGAGGTCACAACATTCAACTAATCAAGGTCACAAAATATGAATTTGGATATCAATGTACTAGCGCGCGTCTGCGGCTTCGCTTGGCAGAAATATACATCTTTTTACTCGTTAAACCGTTGTTGGAATTTTAAAAAATGTGACAT
The DNA here is from genome assembly GCF_902806685.2 of Maniola hyperantus. Lineage (NCBI taxonomy): Eukaryota > Metazoa > Arthropoda > Insecta > Lepidoptera > Nymphalidae > Maniola > Maniola hyperantus. Next base: position 15,238 of record NC_048563.1, read on the forward strand.
TATTTCTTGCTTACATAAAGACAACGTCTGAGCGAAATGTCAGCTTTCTTGCTCCAAGAGTTCTAGTTTGGTCTGCGCTTTGACGAGTCATATAACTAGCGACCCGCCCCGGCTGCGCACGGGTACATTATTACATATAACTAGCGACCCGCCCCGGCTGCGCACGGGTACATTATTACATATAACTAGCGACCCGCCCCGGCTGCGCACGGGTACATTATTACATATAACTAGCGACCCGCCCCGGCTGCGCACGGGTACATTATTACATATAACTAGCGACCCGCCCCGGCTGCGCACGGGTACATTATTACATATAACTAGCGACCCGCCCCGGCTGCGCACGGGTACATTATTACATATAACTAGCGACCCGCCCCGGCTGCGCACGGATACATTATTACATATAACTAGCGACCCGCCCCGGCTGCGCACGGGTACATTATTACATATAACTAGCGACCCGCCCCGGCTGCGCACGGGTACATTATTACATATAACTAGCGACCCGCCCCGGCTGCGCACGGGTACATTATTACATATAACTAGCGACCCGCCCCGGCTGCGCACGGGTACATTATTACATATAACTAGCGACCCGCCCCGGCTGCGCACGGGTACATTATTACATATAACTAGCGACCCGCCCCGGCTGCGCACGGGTACATTATTACATATAACTAGCGACCCGCCCCGGCTGCGCACGGGTACATTATTACATATAACTAGCGACCCGCCCCGGCTGCGCACGGGTACATTATTACATATAACTAGCGACCCGCCCCGGCTGCGCACGGGTACATTATTACATATAACTAGCGACCCGCCCCGGCTGCGCACGGGTACATTATTACATATAACTAGCGACCCGCCCCGGCTGCGCACGGGTACATTATTACATATAACTAGCGACCCGCCCCGGCTGCGCACGGGTACATTATTACATATAACTAGCGACCCGCCCCGGCTGCGCACGGGAACGTTGGGACAAAGTCGGTTCCGTAGTTCCAGAGAATAACCCCTACAATTAATTTCACAAACTTTACCTCTTTTTAATAAAATTGGTTTAGATGGTTTTGACTTAATAATTATAAGTAGGTAAATACTAGCTGATGCCCGCGACTCCGTTCTCTTGGATTTAGGTTTTCAAAAATCCCGTGGGAACTTGGGATTTTCCGATATAAAAGTAGCCTATGTCTAGTCTATGTCGAGCCTATGTCTAGCCTATGTCACTCTCCAGGTCTTTAACTACACCCAAGCAACAAAATTACGTTGATCCGTTGCTCCGTTGCGACGTGATTGAAGGACAAATCAACATACCAATAAATCATCAAACATATACACACTGTCGCATGTTTTTTTTTTTTTTTTTATTCATTATAGGTGTACGCTTGACCACAGTCACACCTGATGGGAAGTGATGATGTGGCCTAAGATGGGACGCGTTTATCTAGAAGATGCCTATTCACTCTTGTTTTAAAGATACCCGGGTTGTAACTGGTAGGAAACACATATCGTGGAAGAGTATTCCAAACCTTAGCCATGCGTATGAGGAATGATGACGCAAAACGTTTCGTGCGTGTAGATGGTATGTCGACGACATAAGGATGGAAACTCGCCCGACGTCTTGCGGTTCGGTGGTAAAATGGTGAAGGGGGGACAAGATCGAAAAGTTCCTGAGCACACTCTCCGAAATATATCCTATAAAACACTGATAAGCCGGCGACCTTGCGGCGGTGATCGAGACTTTGTAGTTTCGCCAGTAAATGTATAATATGGGTAGTGATATTATACACACGCAGTCCCTGTGAAACATGTATAATATGGGTAGTGATATTATACACACGCAGTCCCTGTGAAACATGTATAATATGGGTAGTGATATTATACACACGCAGTCCCTGTGAAACATGTTATAATATATGGGAATTATATATATGGGAAATAGCTTTATGGTGACCAATAAATAGGTATTCTTTGCAGCCTGTGTAGTGGGTGTGTAGAGCGGTGTGTACACGCGGCAATGGGTGTACAGTGGGTGTGTAGAGCGGTATATACGCGGCAATGGGTGTCCGAGGCACGTCTCGGTCACCATAAAACTCAATGCTATAGAATTCCCGTCTCCGCCATCTCAGCTTTATGGCTTCACCCGAGAGGCGCGATTGGCGTTCCCGGGCCCCGCCGGCGCAGTGGTGAGTGGCTCCCGGGTTTCGTTCCTACTGCAGATTATCCCATACTAATATTATAAATGCGAAGGTGTGTCTGTCTGTTGATGATGCGACGCGTCTGCAGCTCACAGGGGCCGGTACGAGGGAGATATGCTCACCTCGAAGTTGAGCTTCCCGCTCTGCTTGTGCTTCACGGTGTTGAACACGAAGTGCGCGTACTGCGACGCGTCTGTAAATCAATTTTTTTTTTAATTGTTATTTTAGAATAAATTTAAATTTCAAATGAAAATACAATAAACAAAAATTACAGATCGAAAATATCATGTAAACCACCGCAACGAGGCAGGGTGCTGGGAACGCTGGCAGCGTTACCTCGTTGAATGGCCAGACTAATATGCTGACCGAGGTAACTGCCAGCCCTCCGGTCCCCCGTGGATTCCGCGAGACGGGATGAAAGGTCCTTAAAAAAGGATCTAGCATCCTCGCCCCACGAACCCATGGTCTCCACCCCAAAAGGCACAAATATGAAACTATTTTCTACATTGTCATATTTGCGCCTCTTGGCCCTTTCTGCCTTAGTAGCCGCCGCTCCGGCCGCCACGGAGGTCGCCTGTACGTGTGACAGCGCCAGTGTATCCCACACGTGGCATCCCACACAAGCGACCTACCTTGCTTCCACGGGACAAGAGTCATACCGTCTGGTCTCTTGCCATCGCTACGTGCCAAACCTGCAGGTTCCAATACTGCAGGCACATTAGCCGTGACAAGAGACCTCCGTATGACTCCGTTCAAGGAAGCATGGCGGGAACAACGACCGGCACTTTTGGCACAAGCAAGACCGTGGAGACCATATGCGTCCACTGCCTCGCCACAATGACAAAGATGTGGCTGTTGTATCCTAGCGCCAAGCCGAAGACCAACCGCGATAGTAAGTGTAAGCTGGTCTATAGGAGTGCCTATATGTTTCGAAGGGAGAGCTTGAAGCCAATAGCTCGATTCTCTCGTAGACACTGCGAGGAGACGACGAGATCTCTTGCAGAAGTTGATGAATTTATCAACTCCTGCAAAACGTCTGCACAAAGCGCGTCATCCCACCCCCTTTGAGAAAACAAAGATACCGGCTCCTTACAAGGACATGCTAAATTGAAAGCATCTCTAGCCTCTGCCAAATACGAAAGCTCTATAGAACCCAAAGATGGATATTTATAATATTGCCAAAGAGCTTTAACGTACTATACGCAGAAGATGGAAACGCTGGTAATTTTACGAATGCCTACACCACCGTGCACCGTAGTGAACCGGCAGTGAAGCCTGTGTCCATGTCGCGCCATCAAAAGGATAATTTAGAACTATGGAAAGTGTGTTTCTGATAATATTATCCAAATATATATATTATTTTTATTTTTAAAAAGCCAAATCCAAATAAATTACACAAAAAAACTTATTTAACTAACATAGTTAGCTTTATCCGAATCAACCAATAAGGGAACGAATTTCCATAATCCATAATTTTTTTAATAAAATAAATAAATAAATAAACTTTTATTGCAGGCATAAGTACACCCATAATTGTGTGGTAGTACAGTTTAAATGTTTTAATTTGTTTCAACAATTTGAAAAACAATTGATCAAGTGTGAGTGGGACTCGCATACAAAGGGTACCATACCATCGCACAAGAATAGATTTTTTTATTTTTATGCATAATAATAATTTTTAATTAATCGTGCAAAATGTCGAAAAAATACGACTGTAGTACGGAACCCTCATTGCGCGAGCCTAACTCGCACTTGGCCGGTTTTTTTATACCTAGACGTACAACACTGTATATCACCGTAATTCTACATTAAAACTGCTAAATGCGTAGGTAGGTATGATGTAAGTACAAGACGGTGTGACCACTCACCGCCGAGTGGGAAGAACTGCGAGAAGATGTTCTTGAAGGCTTCCTCGTCCACCACGCCGGTCGGGCACTCCTGCGCAACCAACGTTACACAACTCATTCATTATTATCTTAATGTTCTACTACAACTACAACTAACACAAGTATCTGTACTACAACTACAACTAACACAAGTATCTGTACTACAACTACAACTGACACAAGTATCTGTACTACAACTACAACTGACACAAGTATCTGTACTACAACTACAACTGACACAAGTATCTGTACTACAACTACAACTGACAAGGACTTGGACTGTTAGAAAATTTACTTTAATTTTGTGATAAATGTTTGATTTTTAAATAATATGCTAAGTAGGTACACCGCGTCCGCGCGACTTCAAGTTTGATCTGTCTTGTTATGCACTGCCTGTCGCCCCGCACCCCCGCACCCCCGCACCCCCGCACCCCCGCACCCCCGCACCCCCGCACCCCCGCACCCCCGCACCCCCGCACCCCCGCACCCCCGCACCCCCGCACCCCCGCACCCCCGCACCGCATGCCGCGAGTGGCGTCCTCGACATGCCCTCCGACGTTCAAATCTGGGATTTCAACAGAATCCTTGGGTAGGGGGCAAATCTTGTTGAACGCCCTGCGTATTGGTCCTTTGGCGGTGCGTCCTACTCCGTCTGCGCCCTCATAAATGTGTTGCATCCTTCCCAACTGCCATTTCATGGGAGGCAGTTGGTCGTCCTTTATGAGGGCCAAATCTCCGATGCGTAGGATGCCCTTCGACGATCGCCATTTCGTTTTGTGCTGCAACTCTGCTACATACTCCTTTGCCCATCTGTTCCAAAAGTGTTGACGCAGAAATTCTGTCCGATTCCAACGCTGAAGTCGGCTCATGTTTTCAGAGTTGATTTGTGGAGCAGCTATCGCCATCAGAGGACGCCCAACTAGGAAATGGCCTGGAGTGAGTGGACTGAGGTCGACTTGAGGTTGACACTCGACTCCCATAACCCCCAAAATGTGGCGTATAAGCTGGGATAAACTTGAAACTGATGCCGTCATTAGCCATATCTTCAATTAAATTTGTATCTGTACTACAACTACAACTAACACAAGTATCTGTACTACAACTACAACTAACACAAGTATTTGTACTACAACTACAACTAACACAAGTATCTGTACTACAACTGCAACACACCTGCTTGAACCCTCGGTACATGAGCTTGATCTCGTGCTGCGTGAAGTGCGAGGCGCGAGCGAGAGCCTCGGGCGGCTCGGGGCGGTACCGCGCCCCGGGGCACCAGATGTTGGAGCCCGTGTCGTCGAAGTCGTCTTCTGCAACAAACACAACTGTCAGTAGCCATAGCATGTAGCAATGCAGCATCTGGATTGTTGACCTATCGCCGAATTTTCATGACTGCCATTTGAAAATGTGGGAACCGCCGGTTAACCGACCCTTGCGAGCTTGGTTAGGTTAACCGACCCTTGCGAGCTCGGTTAGGTTAACCGACCCTTACGAGCTCGGTTAGGTAAAACAACCAATGTAGGGATGCAAACCGTGGTTATGTGGTGGTGAACAATAAAAATCATTTAAACGGCTGGTTGTCTGATAATCGGCCGTTTTAGAAGTCGGCGAACTCCACCCTAAATTGGCTCTACCTAATATAAATAAATAAATAAATGCTTTATTAGCAAAATTGTGGGCATAACAAGTTAACAATAACACAACAGTCCCTCACACAATCCACTGTCACCGACACTGTGGAAATATTTAGCTTGAAATTAATATTAACATATTATCATTTATAATAAAAATCGAAAACTCGTATAAAATATTGTCATACAGTACAATTTCAAATTACTCAGTCAAATTATACAATATTATAGATGTAACATTAACATAGTTAGGTTAACTGTATAATATGTCATCATATCTATCGTGTTCTTGCGATGCTTTATACGTTCTGCATTCGTCACCCCCACCTTCCTGCAGATCTAATGGAAAGCGTAGTTAAGAACAAAACAGGCGATATCTCAGACAAAAGGATTATTTCTATGGTACCTTTGTCGGTCTCAACGACAGAGACAGTGCTCTACAAAGTTGTAAAGCTCGATGTAAGTACATAGCTTCGTGCCGCTCGACGGACAGACAGCCTGTATGTAAACACAAGTAGTAAGTGGACTGTACATAATTCATTGAACGTTTTGTTTAAATTGAAGCAAAAACCTTCCGCATATGTAAACACGTGTACATCGTGCGCGTCACGTCGTCGCGTCGTCACGTCCCGCATGCAGATATATTCGTATCACGTTCGCCGACACGTGACACGTGACACGTGACACGCTTACCGCGAGACAATTACATATTGTGGGGCTTTTTTTAAATAAAAATAGCGAGAGAGTCACCAGATGTTAAGTGATTACCGCCGCCACTGAACTTATATGGCTATATACTGAGGCTTTATATTGAATCATCATCATCATCATCAGCCGATAGACGTCCACCGCTGGGCACAGGGCTCATGTAGCGACTCCCACACGCCGCGGTGTTGCGCCGCCACCCAGTGCCTTCCGCACACTCGTTTGATATCTGTGCACGTGTGAAAGGTCCTCCAATGCTGCGCTTTCCGATGCGAGGTCGCCATTCTAGCACCTCGGGACCCCAACATCTTTCGTTAAGTCGCTAAGCGGTCGACTGTGAGTCAATATAGCCACAGTATGTTGTTGAGTTTGTTGTGGGCTCTTCTCAGACCTGGGCGCGTTTGGAACCCACGTAGCTTTAGTTTTAAGTTCGCGTACAAATTATCACAACTATATCGTCATCTTACAAAATAAATGCAAGCCGACTATCAAAAAGCGTATTTTTTTTTACCTACTTTGAATAAACGTTTTGACTTTTATGAAGAAAGACGCAGTAAGTAATCTCGGGAATTACTGAACCGATTTTGATAATTCTTTCACCAGTAGAAAGCTTCATTATTGCTGAGTGACGTAGGCTATCTATTTTTAATTGGATATCCCTACGAAAATTGTAATAAGAGTTTGCGACAGGTCGAGACGGCAATAGAGGAGGAACGCCCCGCACACCCGCACACCCGCACAGCCGCACAGCCGCACAGCCGCACAGCCGCACAGCCGCACAGCCGCACACCCGCACAGCCGCACAGCCGCACAGCCGCCGGTGCGGACGAGCGCGGGTGAAGGGCGAGTGTGCGGCTCTGTTATCGCGCACGTGTGGGACAGTCAGTCAGTAATCAGTAGTTACCTAGTACAGCTAAAATGAATGAGTGAAAAAGGCAACTTTGCACACAATCCAAATGTCGTATCTTCGTAATTGTGCACACGGCGGCGCCACGTCGTGATGGCAGTGACGTCACACACGCCGCACACGAGATGACTAAATTGATCACTTTACACACGAGTTGCGGAAACACGCTCTTTTCTAAAACAAAGCATTTCCTTCGCTAATGGAGAGTCGACTAGTGACAATGACGACCGCTAAATACAAGCTCACTTATCTCTGTACACAATTAATGTTTGGTCTGGCGTAAAGCAGCCCTTCTCCATCATCGCCGGTGCACTACTGAGCACGTGTCTCCCCTCTGAATGACAAGGAACGAGAGCCCAGTGCAGTTGTGCAGCAGACTTCACACACCGCCTCAACACTACACGGAGAACTGTCAGGCATGCCGGTTTCCCCTCAACACGACACGGAGAACTGTCAGGCATGCCGGTTTCCCCTCAACACTACACGGAGAACTGTCAGGCATGCCGGTTTAACCTCAACACGACACGGAGAACTGTCAGGCATGCCGGTTTCCCCTCAACACTACACGGAGAACTGTCAGGCATGCCGGTTTACCCTCAACACGACACGGAGAACTGTCAGGCATGCCGGTTTCCCCTCAACACTACACGGAGAACTGTCAGGCATGCCGGTTTACCCTCAACACGACACGGAGAACTGTCAGGCATGCCGGTTTCCCCTCAACACTACACGGAGAACTGTCAGGCATGCCGGTTTCCCCTCAACACTACACGGAGAACTGTCAGGCATGCCGGTTTCCCCTCAACACGACACGGAGAACTGTCAGGCATGCCGGTTTCCCCTCAACACTACACGGAGAACTGTCAGGCATGCCGGTTTAACCTCAACACGACACGGAGAACTGTCAGGCATGCCGGTTTCCCCTCAACACTACACGGAGAACTGTCAGGCATGCCGGTTTACCCTCAACACGACACGGAGAACTGTCAGGCATGCCGGTTTCCCCTCAACACTACACGGAGAACTGTCAGGCATGCCGGTTTACCCTCAACACGACACGGAGAACTGTCAGGCATGCCGGTTTCCCCTCAACACTACACGGAGAACTGTCAGGCATGCCGGTTTCCCCTCAACACTACACGGAGAACTGTCAGGCATGCCGGTTTCCCCTCAACACGACACGGAGAACTGTCAGGCATGCCGGTTTCCCCTCAACACTACACGGAGAACTGTCAGGCATGCCGGTTTACCCTCAACACGACACGGAGAACTGTCAGGCATGCCGGTTTCCCCTCAACACTACACGGAGAACTGTCAGGCATGCCGGTTTCCCCTCAACACGACACGGAGAACTGTCAGGCATGCCGGTTTCCCCTCAACACTACACGGAGAACTGTCAGGCATGCCGGTTTACCCTCAACACGACACGGAGAACTGTCAGGCATGCCGGTTTCCCCTCAACACTACACGGAGAACTGTCAGGCATGCCGGTTTCCCCTCAACACTACACGGAGAACTGTCAGGCATGCCGGTTTCCCCTCAACACTACACGGAGAACTGTCAGGCATGCCGGTTTCCCCTCAACACTACACGGAGAACTGTCAGGCATGCCGGTTTCCCCTCAACACTACACGGAGAACTGTCAGGCATGCCGGTTTCCCCTCAACACTACACGGAGAACTGTCAGGCATGCCGGTTTCCCCTCAACACTACACGGAGAACTGTCAGGCATGCCGGTTTCCCCTCAACACTACACGGAGAACTGTCAGGCATGCCGGTTTCCCCTCAACACTACACGGAGAACTGTCAGGCATGCCGGTTTACCCTCAACACGACACGGAGAACTGTCAGGCATGCCGGTTTCCCCTCAACACTACACGGAGAACTGTCAGGCATGCCGGTTTCCCCTCAACACGACACGGAGAACTGTCAGGCATGCCGGTTTCCCCTCAACACTACACGGAGAACTGTCAGGCATGCCGGTTTAACCTCAACACGACACGGAGAACTGTCAGGCATGCCGGTTTCCCCTCAACACTACACGGAGAACTGTCAGGCATGCCGGTTTACCCTCAACACGACACGGAGAACTGTCAGGCATGCCGGTTTCCCCTCAACACTACACGGAGAACTGTCAGGCATGCCGGTTTACCCTCAACACGACACGGAGAACTGTCAGGCATGCCGGTTTCCCCTCAACACTACACGGAGAACTGTCAGGCATGCCGGTTTCCCCTCAACACTACACGGAGAACTGTCAGGCATGCCGGTTTCCCCTCAACACGACACGGAGAACTGTCAGGCATGCCGGTTTCCCCTCAACACTACACGGAGAACTGTCAGGCATGCCGGTTTCCCCTCAACACGACACGGAGAACTGTCAGGCATGCCGGTTTCCCCTCAACACTACACGGAGAACTGTCAGGCATGCCGGTTTACCCTCAACACGACACGGAGAACTGTCAGGCATGCCGGTTTCCCCTCAACACTACACGGAGAACTGTCAGGCATGCCGGTTTACCCTCAACACGACACGGAGAACTGTCAGGCATGCCGGTTTCCCCTCAACACTACACGGAGAACTGTCAGGCATGCCGGTTTCCCCTCAACACTACACGGAGAACTGTCAGGCATGCCGGTTTCCCCTCAACACGACACGGAGAACTGTCAGGCATGCCGGTTTCCCCTCAACACTACACGGAGAACTGTCAGGCATGCCGGTTTAACCTCAACACGACACGGAGAACTGTCAGGCATGCCGGTTTCCCCTCAACACTACACGGAGAACTGTCAGGCATGCCGGTTTCCCCTCAACACGACACGGAGAACTGTCAGGCATGCCGGTTTCCCCTCAACACTACACGGAGAACTGTCAGGCATGCCGGTTTACCCTCAACACGACACGGAGAACTGTCAGGCATGCCGGTTTCCCCTCAACACTACACGGAGAACTGTCAGGCATGCCGGTTTCCCCTCAACACTACACGGAGAACTGTCAGGCATGCCGGTTTCCCCTCAACACTACACGGAGAACTGTCAGGCATGCCGGTTTCCCCTCAACACTACACGGAGAACTGTCAGGCATGCCGGTTTCCCCTCAACACTACACGGAGAACTGTCAGGCATGCCGGTTTCCCCTCAACACTACACGGAGAACTGTCAGGCATGCCGGTTTCCCCTCAACACTACACGGAGAACTGTCAGGCATGCCGGTTTCCCCTCAACACTACACGGAGAACTGTCAGGCATGCCGGTTTCCCCTCAACACTACACGGAGAACTGTCAGGCATGCCGGTTTACCCTCAACACGACACGGAGAACTGTCAGGCATGCCGGTTTCCCCTCAACACTACACGGAGAACTGTCAGGCATGCCGGTTTCCCCTCAACACGACACGGAGAACTGTCAGGCATGCCGGTTTCCCCTCAACACTACACGGAGAACTGTCAGGCATGCCGGTTTAACCTCAACACGACACGGAGAACTGTCAGGCATGCCGGTTTCCCCTCAACACTACACGGAGAACTGTCAGGCATGCCGGTTTACCCTCAACACGACACGGAGAACTGTCAGGCATGCCGGTTTCCCCTCAACACTACACGGAGAACTGTCAGGCATGCCGGTTTACCCTCAACACGACACGGAGAACTGTCAGGCATGCCGGTTTCCCCTCAACACTACACGGAGAACTGTCAGGCATGCCGGTTTCCCCTCAACACTACACGGAGAACTGTCAGGCATGCCGGTTTCCCCTCAACACGACACGGAGAACTGTCAGGCATGCCGGTTTCCCCTCAACACTACACGGAGAACTGTCAGGCATGCCGGTTTACCCTCAACACGACACGGAGAACTGTCAGGCATGCCGGTTTCCCCTCAACACTACACGGAGAACTGTCAGGCATGCCGGTTTACCCTCAACACGACACGGAGAACTGTCAGGCATGCCGGTTTCCCCTCAACACTACACGGAGAACTGTCAGGCATGCCGGTTTACCCTCAACACGACACGGAGAACTGTCAGGCATGCCGGTTTCCCCTCAACACTACACGGAGAACTGTCAGGCATGCCGGTTTCCCCTCAACACTACACGGAGAACTGTCAGGCATGCCGGTTTCCCCTCAACACGACACGGAGAACTGTCAGGCATGCCGGTTTCCCCTCAACACTACACGGAGAACTGTCAGGCATGCCGGTTTAACCTCAACACGACACGGAGAACTGTCAGGCATGCCGGTTTCCCCTCAACACTACACGGAGAACTGTCAGGCATGCCGGTTTCCCCTCAACACGACACGGAGAACTGTCAGGCATGCCGGTTTCCCCTCAACACTACACGGAGAACTGTCAGGCATGCCGGTTTACCCTCAACACGACACGGAGAACTGTCAGGCATGCCGGTTTCCCCTCAACACTACACGGAGAACTGTCAGGCATGCCGGTTTCCCCTCAACACTACACGGAGAACTGTCAGGCATGCCGGTTTCCCCTCAACACTACACGGAGAACTGTCAGGCATGCCGGTTTCCCCTCAACACTACACGGAGAACTGTCAGGCATGCCGGTTTCCCCTCAACACTACACGGAGAACTGTCAGGCATGCCGGTTTCCCCTCAACACTACACGGAGAACTGTCAGGCATGCCGGTTTCCCCTCAACACTACACGGAGAACTGTCAGGCATGCCGGTTTCCCCTCAACACTACACGGAGAACTGTCAGGCATGCCGGTTTCCCCTCAACACTACACGGAGAACTGTCAGGCATGCCGGTTTACCCTCAACACGACACGGAGAACTGTCAGGCATGCCGGTTTCCCCTCAACACTACACGGAGAACTGTCAGGCATGCCGGTTTACCCTCAACACGACACGGAGAACTGTCAGGCATGCCGGTTTCCCCTCAACACTACACGGAGAACTGTCAGGCATGCCGGTTTCCCCTCAACACTACACGGAGAACTGTCAGGCATGCCGGTTTCCCCTCAACACGACACGGAGAACTGTCAGGCATGCCGGTTTCCCCTCAACACTACACGGAGAACTGTCAGGCATGCCGGTTTAACCTCAACACGACACGGAGAACTGTCAGGCATGCCGGTTTCCCCTCAACACTACACGGAGAACTGTCAGGCATGCCGGTTTACCCTCAACACGACACGGAGAACTGTCAGGCATGCCGGTTTCCCCTCAACACTACACGGAGAACTGTCAGGCATGCCGGTTTACCCTCAACACGACACGGAGAACTGTCAGGCATGCCGGTTTCCCCTCAACACTACACGGAGAACTGTCAGGCATGCCGGTTTCCCCTCAACACTACACGGAGAACTGTCAGGCATGCCGGTTTCCCCTCAACACGACACGGAGAACTGTCAGGCATGCCGGTTTCCCCTCAACACTACACGGAGAACTGTCAGGCATGCCGGTTTAACCTCAACACGACACGGAGAACTGTCAGGCATGCCGGTTTCCCCTCAACACTACACGGAGAACTGTCAGGCATGCCGGTTTACCCTCAACACGACACGGAGAACTGTCAGGCATGCCGGTTTCCCCTCAACACTACACGGAGAACTGTCAGGCATGCCGGTTTACCCTCAACACGACACGGAGAACTGTCAGGCATGCCGGTTTCCCCTCAACACTACACGGAGAACTGTCAGGCATGCCGGTTTCCCCTCAACACTACACGGAGAACTGTCAGGCATGCCGGTTTCCCCTCAACACTACACGGAGAACTGTCAGGCATGCCGGTTTCCCCTCAACACTACACGGAGAACTGTCAGGCATGCCGGTTTCCCCTCAACACTACACGGAGAACTGTCAGGCATGCCGGTTTCCCCTCAACACTACACGGAGAACTGTCAGGCATGCCGGTTTCCCCTCAACACTACACGGAGAACTGTCAGGCATGCCGGTTTCCCCTCAACACTACACGGAGAACTGTCAGGCATGCCGGTTTCCCCTCAACACTACACGGAGAACTGTCAGGCATGCCGGTTTCCCCTCAACACTACACGGAGAACTGTCAGGCATGCCGGTTTCCCCTCAACACTACACGGAGAACTGTCAGGCATGCCGGTTTCCCCTCAACACTACACGGAGAACTGTCAGGCATGCCGGTTTCCCCTCAACACTACACGGAGAACTGTCAGGCATGCCGGTTTCCCCTCAACACTACACGGAGAACTGTCAGGCATGCCGGTTTCCCCTCAACACTACACGGAGAACTGTCAGGCATGCCGGTTTCCCCTCAACACTACACGGAGAACTGTCAGGCATGCCGGTTTCCCCTCAACACTACACGGAGAACTGTCAGGCATGCCGGTTTCCCCTCAACACTACACGGAGAACTGTCAGGCATGCCGGTTTCCCCTCAACACTACACGGAGAACTGTCAGGCATGCCGGTTTCCCCTCAACACTATACGGAGAACTGTCAGGCATGCCGGTTTCCCCTCAACACTACACGGAGAACTGTCAGGCATGCCGGTTTCCCCTCAACACTACACGGAGAACTGTCAGGCATGCCGGTTTCCCCTCAACACTACACGGAGAACTGTCAGGCATGCCGGTTTCCCCTCAACACTACACGGAGAACTGTCAGGCATGCCGGTTTCCCCTCACTATATTTTTCTTTCAACATCTCTAATTTCTCTAAATATGTACTGTACTATGCACTTAGAATCTCTTCCATTGTTTATACGCAGCCATCGCTGGTATCCCTGGCAGTCAGCACTGGCTTGGTACTGGCTTGTATAAAAGTTTTCAAGCCAAGCCAGCGCTGGTGAGACTAGAGCGCGTCTATTTTTGTTCCAGTAGGACTGGCGCCAGCACACTGGCGTCGTGTACACCACACTTAACTGCTAAGTACAAAGTACACGCTCTGTTCCGAAACAAAGCATTTCCGTCACTAATTGCGAGTCGATAATGACGACATTACACTGCACTTACTTGTTCGAGATCGCGATGTCAGCTGTAGTTGGACTGTTACACGTGAACACGTACAGTAGGGGGCGGCATTGTCGACATTGCTTTCTTATAGTGGGGTTTTCGCTAGCACAGAATACGTATTGTTGTACACTAAATCTACATTCCAGTTAGAAGTTTAAAATTCCGTGGGATTTTCCGGGATAAAAAGTAGCAAAAGGTTCTTCACCGGGATGCAAGCTATCTCTGTAGGTACTAAACATTGAAATCGGGTAGACGGATGGGCCGTGTAAAGCTAGCAGAACACTTTCGTATTTATAATATTAAGTATGGATAGAAGTACATTATATGTAGGTTATTTTAATTCTACTTCATTTTTTATGTTACAATAATAAATTTTCTTAATAATATAATATAAAATATGTTAATAAACAAAAAACCAAAAAAAAAATAGCCTTCGACCTTCCCAAGTACAAATTCATTATAACTAAGTACAAGACTCCTCGACGAGCCAGCTTTTCATTTTGCTTTCACAAATGTTAATGTTTTGCGCATTTTGGGGTTGTTGCAGAATTTTGTTTTTATATAGTTCGCGTCGCTCTAAGGGTGAGACGGTTAAAACGAGACAGCGTTATATAGCTGGCATAAATCTGTCTCGCTTTAACAGTGACTCAAGTCTAAGCAAAGTCAAAGTACACTATAGATTTCAGCCTAACAGCGGGGCAGCGCCAGCGCGTAGCCTCGTAGGCCCGGGCGGCGGTGCTCGTAGTCGCTACGAGCACCGCCTCTACGACGTAGAGGCGGCACTGCGCTCCACTGACACGACAAACGACTTGCAGCCACTCGTGGGCGACTGTCATGTCAACTCGAGAGACACCCGTCTCACACTACAAAGCACGACTGTTAGCTTTTTTGTATGTTATTTAAAACATACTTACATAAGTTCTTCTTCTTTTTGGACGCCCCAAACGCCAGCGTGGTCGACCGAGGCGACGTTGGCGTGATGAATTAGATAACTTTACAGTTACGTGGCCTGAAGAGGCACGAAATAGAAAATTGTGGAAGGATCGGAGGGAGGCCTTTGCCCAGACGTGGGACAGCACAGGCTGATTAAGATTAGATTAGATTACATAAGTTGTCGTAATGTTTTATTAACAGATTTTTACATTAGTGTAGTCTGTATGTCAGCCGTATCGCACCCTACCTTATTGTACAATAATTGTAAGTTATGTTACAATGCCAACAGTGTCACCTCGGTGCTCTGCAGCAATTGAATAGATTGCAAGCTTCGTCAGAATTGGGATCAGCTGATCAACTGTTAGACACCAACTTGCACTGTTCAGATATTGATCTTTCCCTGATTGATCATTCCACTAACAAAGTTGTGGTATTAGTATCCAACACTGTAGTAAAGGCCTGCATGCCTGAGAGACTGGTGGGAGGCTTCGGTCGTTGCCCCTCCAGGGTAGCCCGCATCCATCTCAGATTGCATGTTCACTTACCACCAGGTGCTAACTTATATCTGTTGTGAAGTGTACCGATCCACATGTAACCAGCGTAGTAAGCCTCAGCCAAGTTCTTCCCAGTCTAAGAAAGGACTCAGTAGTGAGCCGGCGATGGGTTGATGATGATGATGATAAACATATTCCAGCGACACCAACATTTCACTCAAAACCACTTTTGCCCGCATTTGTATGAAAATGAAAATGAACAAAAAAATTATTCAAGTAAACAGAAGTACTTTTGAATCGTCGGATGCATCTACCATAGTATCTAATTAAAAGTAACTTGAGCGGATAACAGTTCTACCTGTGACAGGACACGGCTGTGTGTGTCAAGGGTGTAGTGACAACAACAACCGCACAAAGCGGCGGCAGGCCATGGAACGAGCAGGTTAGCAGTTAACTGGCACTTGACGTCGCAAACTGGTTTTTATTTGCTTTGTTCTCTCACGAGCGCTGAAATACATGAGGGCTCGTTCAGAGCGGGACGGAGCGAGTCACGAGAGACGAGCGAGAGAGAGAGGCTAGCATTCAAGTATAAAAATACTAGACGCGTGGATTTAGGTTTTTAAACATCCCGTGTGGGAACTCCTCGATTTTCGGAGATAAAAAGTAGCCTATGTCACTCTCCAGGTCTTATACCCATGCAAAAAACACCTCGATCCGTTGTTCCGTTGCGACGTGATTGAAGGACAAACTAATAAACCAAGAAACCAACTAACAAACACACTTGGGCATTTATAATATGGGTATTGACTATTGATACGATTGCATATATTTTAAAGAACTAATGTATCAGATTGTCGAGCGGTTGCGAGTTACAACATCGCACCCTTCCCGCACCCTTCCCGCACCCTTCCCGCACCCCACAGCAATGACAGTCGCGCAGGTCGTTAGGGAACATGCGATCATTTTAATTTTCTTTTCATTTTAAAGAATTCCATGTAGAATAGACCAGACCACAAGTATGTTAAAAAATTAAAACACGACCATTTATTGCAAGAAAATAGCGCGCCAAAACGGACCTGCAGTTCTGATGACGTCACTTGTGTCCATTTTATTTTTTTTACAGCTCACGCCCATGAAGTTTCGTATTGTTTAAGTTAAAATTTCGTACAAATAATATTGTACTTCATGGACGGGTATCGCCCCCTCAGTGATGCGCCACACATAACGATTCCTAATATGTTATTTAATCACGAAGAACACAAAACGTTAAGGTTGAAACGGATTACGGATTCTGTCGTCATTATTCATCTTCCGTACAGTGTGATGTTCATCTTCCGTACAGTGTGATATTCATCTTCCGTACAGTGTGATATTCATGTTAAAAATAAATAAAAATCACAATTTTTTTCAAATTATTCTCTTTAATAATAAATTTTAGTCCCATAAGTTACTGTTATACAAAACATCATTTTATTTCTACAGTCCAAGACCCTATTTCATTAATTGGACAAATACGCTTCAGCTTGCAACTTGCAACTCAAAAAAACCTTTGAGCGTTGCATTAGTGACGTGTCAGTGACACACAAACACACAAACACACAAGTACACCGCTCGCAGCGACACAGTGAGCCACCCCTTTATGTGACATTGTGACATATTTGACTCACTTTTGTTTTGGAGGTGGCCTTGGAACAGAGAACTGTGCCGCTTTTGTTGATGATCATTTTAGGCTCGTCGTTAGGGTTCAGCTTCGCACCGCGTCGACAGTAGACACGGGGCACGGGGCACGGGGCACGGGGCACGGGGCACGGGGCACGGGACACGGGGCACGGGGCACGGGGCACGGGGCACGGGGCACGGGGCACGGGGCAAGTGATTTTTTAATGGCTTAAAATACACATAATTCCGAAAAGTTAGAGTGCGTGTCCGGGATCGAAGCCCCGACTCTCGGAATAGGAGGCGGACGTCCTAACCACTGGGCTATCTCCTCGTGTATATAAAGCCATAAGTCACACACACTGATGTGGGATCGGTGAACTCAATCACAGTAATGGTTGCCGCTCGGATTGCGGCGCGCATAATGTACGAGCCGCAGACGAGCTCGCCGCAGAGATAACACTCCAAATAGGCTAGTTGACACTTTTTTTAAGTTGGTCTTAAATGGTTAATATTTGTCCTGTTAGATCAAAAAAATTAACACTATATTTTTTTGCGCCCTAAAAACCGTAAAACTTTAATTTAAAAATATATTTTTCTTAGACAGCTGAAAACACTGTCGGCCATGTTTGACCGATAGATTATCTGTGCTCTGACGTCATGCATTTGTAAACAACAGCATAACCTCCCAAAGTTTAATAAACATGACTTCTATACTAGTTTATTACGATAGATACTACGTTAGTCCCCGCGTGACATAGAGATGACATTTCTTTGTTTACATATTTAATGACGTCACATCATGGCTGACAGCGTTTTCTGCGTTTCAAATAAAAATAAAAACTGTATTTTTTTAAATTGGATTTATATATCCATCCTGCGTTTTTAATAATTGTTATTGATATATTTCGTTGTCTTAAGCAAAATACTATAATAAATAATCATTTATTGGATGAAATTAGATATGAGTCAAGTAGCCTATTGTATGTTGGTCTTTCTGACGTCCATTAACTTGTGGCGATTGCCGCAAATGCAACTACCTCTAGTTGCATTTGTGGCGCTGTTCAATCGACAACATTTCATGACGTAGTCCCCAACAAATGTACCGCCGACAGTACGCGCACTAGCGGAGTTTTCTGCAATCTGGACTGTATATGGAAGTTTCAAGACACAACCGTCGGCCCAGCTGGCGCCACTGAGCACAACCAACCGCTCGGTGGGAAATCTCCCTTTTTTTTTTTATTTGCTACGGTCGAACCTGCACATCGCTCCCGTACAAACTAAAGAGCCGTTAAATGCAAAAAAATTGTGAATTATCGCCAAAAAAGGAAATCTTCAAAGCCAAAGTCAAAAGGTTTATTCGAGATTTATTATAAGTATTGATAGGTAATAGATAACACTTTTTTAATGGTCAGTTGTTGCATTTGTAAGTTGATGATATAGTGGTGATAATTTTTACGCGAACTTAAAACTAAAACTACGAGGGTTCCAAACGCGCCCAGGTCTGAGAAGAGCTCACAACAAACTCAAACTCAACTTCAAAAACTAATGTTGCTAAAAAAGAATGAAAAGAACATGTTTTTAGTGCTACGTAGTTACGATAGCGTTCTTTTAGTGCTACGTAGTTACGATAGCGTTCTTTTAGTGCTACGTAGTTACGATAGCGTTCTTTTAGTGCTACGTAGTTACGATAGCGTTCTTTTAGTGCTACGTAGTTACGATAGCGTTCTTTTAGTGCTACGTAGTTACGATAGCGTTCTTTTAGTGCTTCGTAGTTACGATAGCGTTCTTTTAGCGCTACGTAGTTACGAGAGCGTTCTTTTAGTGCTACGTAGTTACGATAGCGTTCTTTTAGTGCTACGTAGTAACGATAGCGTTCTTTTAGTGCTACGTAGTTACGATAGCGTTCTTTTAGTGCTACGTAGTTACGATAGCGTTCTTTTAGTGCTACGTAGTTACGATAGCGTTCTTTTAGTGCTACGTAGTTACGATAGCGTTCTTTTAGTGCTACGTAGTTACGATAGCGTTCTTTTAGTGCTTCGTAGTTACGATAGCGTTCTTTTAGCGCTACGTAGTTACGAGAGCGTTCTTTTAGTGCTACGTAGTTACGATAGCGTTCTTTTAGTGCTACGTAGTAACGATAGCGTTCTTTTAGTGCTACGTAGTTACGATAGCGTTGTTTTAGTGCTACGTAGTTACGAGAGCGTTCTTTTAGTGCTACGTAGTTACGATAGCGTTCTTTTAGTGCTACCTAGTTACGATAGCGTTCTTTTAGTGCTACGTAGTAACGATAGCGTTCTTTTAGTGCTACGTAGTTACGATAGCGTTGTTTTAGTGCTACGTAGTTACGAGAGCGTTCTTTTAGTGCTACGTAGTTACGATAGCGTTCTTTTAGTGCTACCTAGTTACGATAGCGTTCTTTTAGTGCTACGTAGTTACGATAGCGTTCTTTTAGTGCTACGTAGTTACGAGAGCGTTCTTTTAGTGCTACGTAGTTACGATAGCGTTCTTTTAGTGCTACGTAGTAACGATAGCGTTCTTTTAGTGCTACGTAGTTACGATAGCGTTGTTTTAGTGCTACGTAGTTACGAGAGCGTTCTTTTAGTGCTACGTAGTTACGATAGCGTTCTTTTAGTGCTACCTAGTTACGATAGCGTTCTTTTAGTGCTACGTAGTTACGATAGCGTTCTTTTAGTGCTACGTAGTTACGAGAGCGTTCTTTTAGTGCTACGTAGTTACGATAGCGTTCTTTTAGTGCTACGTAGTTACGATAGCGTTCTTTTAGTGATTGTTATTGATTTTAATGTCGCAACGTTTCCGCTTGGAGCGCTGGCTCTTGTGAATATATATACAAACTTGAGCATTAAAACAAGGCAGTTAAGGGCCATTTTACTTTCTTTTTTAAAGAATATTAGCCAAGTTAATCATATCGACTAATATTCCCCTTTCTCCTCCAATTAAGCTTGTGCTAGGAGTAGGTACGACAATAGTGCAACGGTGGGGCTCGAACCGGCAACTTTTCGGTTTCCAGCCCGCTTCTTTAACCGTTGAGCTATCGAGTAACGCTAGAGTGTATCGACTCTCAAATACTATGAACGTTGGTGAGAAGTTAAAGTCATACACCTACTAAGTATTGGTCTGTGCACAGGTTGCTCTGTGCACAGACAGACGTGCGGCGCGTCCCGCGGGACGGGACGTGTGCGGGACACGTCCGGGACGCGACAGTGCGGGACACGTCCGGGACGCGACAGTGCGGGACACGTCCGGGACGCGACAGTGCGGGACACGTCCGGGACGCGACAGTGCGGGACACGTCCGGAGTCACGGGCAGTAACCCGCACGCTCCCCGACACTCTCTGTACAAACACCGCTTGGCATCATCATGATCAACCTGTCCCGGCTCACTACAGAGCACGGGTCTCCGCTCACAGTGAGAAGGATTTTGCCCATAGTCTACCACGCTGGCCATGTGTGGATTGGTAGACTTCACACACCTCGGAGCACATTACAGAGGACGCTCAGGCATGCAGGTTTCCTCACGATGTTTTCCTTAAATAATTAACTTACATCAATTAATTACAAATACTGAGCAATCAAACTCCATATTCCCTTCCACCTGTCGATGAGGCGGTGCCGACTCCCGCTCCACAGGGCGCGTCGCTTTCCGGAGAGCCGCGCCGTCAATCTGTCACGTCTGTCACGTCGGTCACGTCGGTCACGTCGGTCACGTCGGTCACATCTGTGTCACGTCGCATCAAGTGATGCGTTTTGTTATATAATGCGTACAAAACGAGTTCCTACGTGCCAGTTTAACTTGTTGTACCCATATTATGTCAAAAGTACGATTTTTACTCCTTATTTTAAACGTGAACTGTGTACTTTTGACTTGACAGTTGACCCGTAGAGTTAAAATGGCGCGTGAGGAGTCATTTGTTGCGGACTATTAAGTGATATGTTTTACAATAAGTATAATGCGTAACATGAGTTCTCACGTGCTATTTTAACTTTATTTGTCATATTTTATATATTAAATTTTGTATATTAAAAGTACGACTTTAGTCCTTATCGTACCGGAACGTTAAATCGCTTGGCGGCACGGCTTTGCCGGTAGGGTGGTAGCTAGCCACGGTCGAAGCCTCCTCCCACTAGACAAAATTATAAATGCGAAAGTGTGTTTGTTTGTTGGTTCGTCCTCCAGTCACGTCGCAACGGAGCTGAGCGGGTCGACGTGATTGTTTGCATGGGTGTAGTTAAAGACCTGGAGAGTGACATAAGCTACGTTTTATCCCGGAAATTCAAAGAGTTCCCCCGGGATCCTACATCCAGGCGGACGAGGTCGCGGACATCAGCTAGTATGTAATAGTTTTGAGGGTAGCTGTAGGCTGTAATGGCTCATGAATATGAAATAGATGTAATTATGATATGTTTACCTTAACCCGCGGTGCCTCGAGCGTGTTATGTTAATCCTATATCCGCTACCCGCTACCCGCTACCCGCTACCCGCTACCCGCTACCCGCTACCTCACCGCCGGGTAGCGGGTAGCGGAGAGGATAATCCGACCTGCAGCCGTTCCGGAGTAACTACAGCTCCTCCATATTACATCACACACTAAAGATGGGCGTTATTGGCTATTTATGGCAACGGTTAATCATCGGTTATTTAGTTTCAATACCGATATTGATAACCGTTGCCAAATATCGGTATCAGAGTTGTGTTTCAACTAATTTAATATGCGCAACGCGCAGCGGTTTCCGTAGTAGTAACTAAGCTAGCTGCCGTATCAATACCGTCTGTATAGCTAGCGCGCGCATATTCACTAAAATAAAACCAATTTTACTTTCATGAATATCGTGAAGTAATCACAACCTTAAGTTCATAGCAGCAAAGTTTAATTTGATCATTGACATAGGTCAAACTATAGTGGACGCCTGCACTAATAGTTCACAACACCAGTAGTGCCACAGTCCAGTTAACCAAAAACATTTCATGAAGATTGATAAACCAAAGAGGACCTTATCTCTATTACTCTAAGGCTAACTGTATTAAATTAAGATTGATAGATCAAAGTGTAATGGACAAGTACTTGTACAGTTAAGCCTTAGCGTAATAGAGATAAGGTCGGCTTTGGTTTACCAAGTTCTTAGTTACTAAGCCGGTAGCCAATAACCGCTCCTTCTCAGCTTTCAGTGAAAGAAAGAAAGAGAAGGCATCATTATTGCGTTTCTAGTTACCAAGAAACCAAACAATGCATTGTCAGTTGCCAGTTGGCAGTGTTACGTTGTCAGGTGGTTCGTCATAGATGATAGCTGATAACCGTTGCGTTGTTAGCTACGACAATAGCGCTACGGTACGCTATAGGCACGGCAGCGGTTTCCAGTAACGTTAAGCTGTAGCAGACACATGTCTGTCCCACACTACACCACTACATAATTACTCTTACGCGAAACGCATAATTACTGACTATTTTAAATACAAGTTAGGCCTTGACTGCAATCTCACCTGGTGGTAAGTGATGATGCTGTCGAAGATGGAAGCGGGCTAACCTGGAAGAGGTATAATTTTTATGAAACCTTTGGTTTCCACACGGGGCCTGGTACCGGAACGCTAACTCGCGCGGCGACACGTGTTTCCCTCTGGGGCGTTAACTAGCCGCGACCGATGACTTCCACCAGACCAGACTTCCACCAGACCAGACTTCCACTACCATTCCAAATCTCTCACGGCCGGAATGGAACCCGGAACCTTCCGCTAGTTGCCACAGCGCTCAGCACTGCGCTAGGAAGGTCGCCGATCACATCAAATGTGAGTTGTTATCAAAACAGATGCTACGGCACGGTTCCACTCCACTCTGCAGGTGTGCACTGTGCCTTACTTCCTACTCCACTCTGCAGGTGTGCACTGTGCCTTACTTCCTACTCCACTCTGAAGGTGTGCACTGTGCCTTACTTCCTACTCCACTCTGAAGGTGTGCACTGTGCCTTACTTCCTACTCCACTCTGAAGGTGTGCACTGTGCCTTACTTCCTACTCCACTCTGAAGGTGTGCATGGTGCTTTGTAGTTCCTACAAATATTTAGGAAACTCTTTATAACAAATGTATACATTTTCCATTTAGAATTTCGTTTGTTTGTTTGTCTTGGACACACTTGTAGGTCTCAGGTTCGATACTTAGTCGATTTGGAATTTGTTTATGAGTTACGATGCCACACACAAATATATACCTGAAATACATATACAAGAACATCCTCAACGCATGGCCCGAGCCCTTGACTAACATTTCGCTCCGAAGTTGCCTTTACAATGTAGACAAGGACTAAACTCTTGGATTTTGCGAAATTCCCACGGGATAGGGAATAGAGAGGATCTATAAAGGAGGAGTAAAGAGAAACCCGCGGACGGTCGCTAGTTAAACTAAGCTACTTAAGTACTTACCCACACTCATGTTGGGGTTTTTGATGTCCGATGTCCGATGTCCGATGTCCGAAGTCCGGTGTGCGATGAACACTATAATAATATATTTCTTGATCTCCACTCACTGTTCACTCCACGTTCACTTTTCACTGCAAACTACTTATGAAAAAGTGATTGTTATGAGAAAAAAATGTTATAAGAATTATGTATGTAAAATGACAAATGAAAGAAATACGAGTACTTACAGAAATTAAACACAAAACACACAAAAAATAAAAAAGTAGCGCAAATCGGCTAGTAATACATATACCTATACTAATATTATAGATACGAAAGTGTGTTTGTTTGTTCGTCCTTCCTTCACGTCCTTATTAAGCAATCAATCGATTTGATTTTCGGTATAGATAGTTGAAAGGACGGAGTGTGACAGGCTACTTTTTATCCCAGAAAATTAAAGAGTTTTATATTTTATTTTTTTTCGCGGGATTTTTATAATCCTAAATCCACGCGGCCGAAGTTGCGGGCACCAGCTAGTAATTGAATAATAAATCTTTTTGAATCACCCTGTGTAACCCCAGAGTGTGCCTAGTACCATTCGCGCGTGGTACAGGGTGCTCCCCACCCTCCTCTCCCCCCCCCCTCCCCCCGCGCCGCTCACCCCAACAGTCTTTATGTAATGAAACGATTGAAGTAAAGTATAGAGTTTAATTAAATGTTACACCGAGCGTGGTGGAGCGCAGGACCGATCTAATTAATCCACTCACTAAATTAATTGAAAATGGATTGGCTTTGATTGCGGGTGAACAAGTTTAGATAAATAGAGAACAGCTCTCTCCATCTCCCGCTGCTCGAGTCACTCCTCTGAGCTTTCTCCTGAGGTCCATACAGCTCTCTCCATCTCCCGCTGCTCGAGTCACTCCTCTGAGCTTTCTCCTGAGGTCCATACAGCTCTCTCCCTCTCCCGCTGCTCGAGTCACTCCTCTGAGCTTTCTCCTGAGGTCCATACAGCTCTCTCCATCTCCCGCTGCTCGAGTCACTCCTCTGAGCTTTCTCCTGAGGTCCATACAGCTCTCTCCATCTCCCGCTGCTCGAGTCACTCCTCTGAGCTTTCTCCTGAGGTCCATACAGCTCTCTCCATCTCCCGCTGCTCGAGTCACTCCTCTGAGCTTTCTCCTGAGGTCCATACAGCTCTCTCCATCTCCCGCTGCTCGAGTCACTCCTCTGAGCTTTCTCCTGAGGTCCATACAGCTCTCTCCATCTCCCGCTGCTCGAGTCACTCCTCTGAGCTTTCTCCTGAGGTCCACACAAGGCAACTTAAAGTGTTATATAGGTACTTACTATCATTGTAAACTCAAAAACTCACGTATCATTGTAAACTCAAAAAAGCTACGGTTAATGACTACCGAAGTGTTTAACAAGTGTTAATGACTACCGAAGTGTTTAACAAGTGTTAATGACTACCGAAGTGTTTAACAAGTGTTAATGACTACCGAAGTGTTTAACAAGTGTTAATGACTACCGAAGTGTTTAACAAGTGTTAATGACTACCGAAGTGTTTAACAAGTGTTAATGACTACCGAAGTGTTTAACAAGTGTTAATGACTACCGAAGTGTTTAACAAGTGTTAATGACTACCGAAGTGTTTAACAAGTGTTAATGACTACCGAAGTGTTTAACAAGTGTTAATGACTACCGAAGTGTTTAACAAGTGTTAATGACTACCGAAGTGTTTAACAAGTGTTAATGACTACCGAAGTGTTTAACAAGTGTTAATGACTACCGAAGTGTTTAACAAGTGTTAATGACTACCGAAGTGTTTGAGAAGTGGCATAGTTCTACGTATTTACACATTTCACTAGTTTCTGTGTTTCAGTTCCCGAAGGTTCCATCGGCATGGTCTGTTTGCTAAACGCTATACACTAAACACTAAACGCTAAACACTAAACACTAAACGCTAAACACTAAACACTAAACGCTAAACACTAAACACTAAACACTAAACGCTAAACACTAAACACTAAACGCTAAACACTAAACACTAAACGCTAAACACTAAACACTAAACACTAAACGCTAAACACTAAACAACAGCGTAAGTTAATTTCTCAAGACATTACAGATTCATTAAATATTGCTGTTTCTAAATCTTATGTTTTCACTTCTGTCTGTCTGTCTGTCTGTCTGTTTTGTTTAAATTACTTAAGTAACTTTAACTTCGCGAGTGAGACCTGCAACATTTGGAATTCATAATTCAATAACGTATGTTTAATTAGAAACAGAACAAATATACTGAACGAAGGTATTTGTTTGCCGATATTTGACCAAGCATGTATAAATACGTCATAGCCGGTAGCCGGTAGCCGGTAGCCGGTAGCCGGTAGCCGGTAGCCGGTAGCCGGTAGCCGGTAGCCGGTAGCCGGTAGCCGGTAGCCGGTAGCCGGTAGCCGGTAGCCGGTAGCCGGGTTGCGCCAGAGCGATACCAAAGCCTTATTTATCCATTCTGTTGTTTATTTACTTGCTGTTACACGTGATTAATCTATAAATATCGGTTTAAATAATAAACTATATATTAAATTGTTATCAAATAAACAGAAGTAGTAGCATAATAAATGTATACACTCGCTCGCCGTAGCACCTCTACGAATGTCGTAGCACCACTACACCCGCTTTTAGAAGCAAAGATTCGTAACAGACGTTTTGGGATGAGGAGCCAAAAAACAGAAAAGTAAAAAAACCGGTCAAATCTGCTACCACTATGTATGTAATTTGTATGTACTTTTATTTATTTTTAATTCACACAGCGGCCATTTTGAAGTCACATAAATTTTTCGTCGAGAATCCTCTATCCAAGATTTTTTCAAATTTTTTAGGGTTTAAATGTTAAATTGTTATTTTTTAAACCTCAAAACGGAAAAAAAACCCTTATAGGATTAGTTTATTGTCTGTCTATGTCCATCTGTTGTGTCTGTCAAGAATACCTATAGGGTACCTACTTCCCGTTAACCTAGAATAATGAAATTTTGCAGTAGGTAGTGGCAAAAACCGTGAATTTGTGGTTACATCACAAAAACCGTGAATTTGTGGTTACATCACAAAAACCGTGAATTTGTGGTTACATCACAAAAACCGTGAATTTGTGGTTACATCACAAAAACCGTGAATTTGTGGTTACATCACAAAAACCGTGAATTTGTGGTTACATCACAAAAAAATTGAAATGTGTTCATGAACAAATAATTAGTATTTTCAATTTTCAAAGTAAGATAACTAGAGGTACGCAGTGGGGTATCATATGAAAGGGATTTACTTGTACATTCTAAAACAGATTTTTATTTATTTTTATGCATCATAGTTTTCGATGCAAAATGTAGTACGGAAACTAAAACGAGTGTAACTCGCACATTTTTTTTTTTTTTTTCGTTTTTTTTTTTTAAATATTACAATAAAACTTAAAGCTAGCCTTATCTAATTACTATATACTCGCACTTGGCCGGTTTTTGAAATAATAAATCGTTTTTGATCCGGTTCAGGAAAATCAGCGAGATCATCAACGACAGGAAACGCCGCGTGCTACGTATTGTATTGTACATACATATTGTTGTCGGATTTACTCCTAATTTAACGTTAAACTTTTTTTTCCGATACAAGTTGATTGCGATCTCACCTGGTGGTAAGTGACGATGCAGTCTAAGATGGAAGTGGGCTAGCTTGGAAAGGACATAACAGTTTCATTAAATCCATACCTCTGATTGGTTGTCTTAGGTTATCTGTTTCGTCTTAGGAGAAAAGAAATTAAGAATTCAAATGAAGACTTTTTTTTTGCAGAGTCTTGCTACGCCGTGCGTAGATGTGCTACGGTTGGCGTAGCAAAACTTGTTCATCATACTTCATAGTGTTGTTGTAGTGTATAGTACGCGACAGGTCGAGGTGGGAAGAGGGCGATTCCTTCCCGATCGCCATCTCGCCCTGTCGCGTACTTGAGTACCCAGCTCATGTTCACGAGCTCAAGGAAGGGGGGGGGGGGGGGGGGGGGGGGGACAGTACAAGTACGAGTGTACTCCACGTGTACGCCGCTCTACTGAGTGTATTGTGGCATTCATTAAAGCAAATCAGATCGACGTTCTCGGGGCTTACAATTTTTCCTAAAAGAAGTAAATAATTTGAAAAAAAAAACCAACCTGACAGTGTTTGCACCGCATCTGATTTAGCGCGTACAATACAGCGCATACAATCCGCCATTTTGATTTATTACACTTGCTCTTTTTGTATATCAACACAGTGAGGTATTATAAGCTTCGCCGATATCTACGGTACGCGACAGCTCCAGGTGGCAATCCGGGTGTGAGGCGGGGGGACGCCCCGCACACTCGCACGTCCCCCGGGCTCGCCCGCGCCGGGCTAGCGCGGGGGGTGTGCGGGTGTGCGGGGCGCCCCCACCCCGACTGCCACCTCGAGCTGTCGCGTACTATAACAATGTAGGAGAGCGATGCAATCGATCGTCGGAGCTATAAATATAGGGAACATTTCGACTGCAGCATTGTATTTGATTCTCTCAGTACGTCTCTCCGATATTCATTCATCAATTATTGGCTGACACGCTGTGACGCTGTGACACTGAGACGCTGAGACGCTGTAACAGTGTGACGCTGTGACGCTGTAACAGTGTGACGCTGTGACGCTGTGACGCTGTGACGCACGCGGCGGAACTGAATAGCAGGACGATGTAATGGAGAACATTCGTTGATTAACTAGTCTAGTTAAAAATAAATCAGTTTTACAAGAGACAGATGACGCAACAAACAGTAGACTGAATATAAATTAATCATAACCCTCCCCTCCACTGCCGCAATCGAGTAAAAAACAAACATTAGAACGAGCGTCATAAATAGAAACAAAATAAAGAACACGAAGTATGTTCCCTACTGCACACTGCACACTGCACACTGCACACTGCACACTGCACACTGCACACTGCACACTGCACACTGCAGAGGTTTTCGCGTCAAAGGATTTTGCCAAAGTGTTTATTTGAAATAGTTTTATTTTAATTAATTAACGAAATAAACGGAAGTGTTCGCATTCAAGCTGCGGCTCTGCCATGCATGCATGCGATGTGCATGCATGCATGCATGCATGCGATGTTAGTATTTACTTTGCATATTTCAATGTGCATTTAACATAAATAACCTCTAAATTCCCTTGTACGGTTTGAGGAATAAAATTAACGGATGGGAAATATAAAATGGTTTCTTTTTGTCGAGTTGTTTTATCGTTTTATTACTTCGGCAAAAATAAACTAGATCTTTTGACTAGATTTTGTCTGCATGGATTTAGGTTATATAAAGATTCCGTTCCAAAATTTAACAAAAAAAACTATGGTTGGTATCCATGTTATAGACAGAACCTACATGTAGAAGATAGTAAGTAAAATATAGTTACTTCCCGCTGTCTGTGTATGTGTGTTTGTCTGTATGTAAGAACGCGTAGATCTTTTAAACTACGCAACAGATTTTAATGCGGTTTTCGCAAATAGACAGAATTGTTCAAGAGGAAGGTTTATAGGTATAGTTTAATGTAGATTTCTGTTAATTTGTTGAAATATGACGATATTTGAACAAAATGTCCCTATCTAAAATAACCCATATCACTACTCATAAATGCAAAAGTGTTTGTTTGTTTGTTCTTCAATCACGTCACAATAAAGCGACGGGTTGACGTGACTTTTTGCATGGGTATAACTAAAGATCTGGAGAGTGACGTAGGTTACTTTTTATCCTGGAAAATCAGAGTCCCCGTACTTCCCGTTGACTAAGAATCATGAAATTTGGCAGTTAGGTAGGTCTTATAGCAGACATTAAGGGAAAAAAGTCTGAAAACCGTGAATTTGTGGTTACGTCATACAAAAAAAATTAAATTGTGGTCATGAATTAATAATTAATTAGTGTTTTCAATTTTCGAAGTAAGATAACTAGGTATATCAAGTGGGGCATCATATGAAAGGGCTTCACCTGTGCATTCTAAAACAGGTTTTTATTTATTTTTATACATCATAGTTTTTGATTTATCGTGCAAAATGTACGTGAAAAAATACGACTGTAGTACGGAACCCTCATTGCGCGAGCCTGTCTCGCACTTGGCCGGTTTTTTTTATTAAAGCCACACTTGAAAAGTTAGAGGAGCGTGCCCGGAATTGAACTCCAAACCCTTCAAAATAGGAGACTTTAACTTTAGGTATCTATCGGAGCTATCACTTCTGTATAGTTTCGTACAGACAAAACTCGTCAGGAACTAGTTCGGTACAGTTCCTTGATAAGTTGGGAACTACGAAGTGTCAATATGACTGCCGGAACTACCAAGTGTCAATTGTTTCCAGTTATCAGTTCAAGTTTGCAGTTAGGGTTCTGCGGGCGATACAGATAAACCTCTATCTAGTATGATTCGTAGCTTAAATACAAGTCCAAAATCCATATCAATACTAGCACACTTCACTACGGTCTACATCGACGCACAACTCACACTACGGTCTACATCGACGCACAACTCACACTACGGTCTACATCGACGCACAACTCACACTACGGTCTACATCGACGCACAACTCACACTACGGTCTACATCGACGCACAACTCACACTACGGTCTACATCGACGCACAACTCACACTACGGTCTACATCGACGCACAACTCACACTACGGTCTACATCGACGCACAACTCACACTACGGTCTACATCGACGCACAACTCACACTACGGTCTACATCGACGCACAACTCACACTACGGTCTACATCGACGCACAACTCACATACGGTCTACATCGACGCACAACTCACACTACGGTCTACATCGACGCACAACTCACACTACGGTCTACATCGACGCACAACTCACACTACGGTCTACATCGACGCACAACTCACACTACGGTCTACATCGACGCACAACTCACACTACGGTCTACATCGACGCACAACTCACACTACGGTCTACATCGACGCACAACTCACACTACGGTCTACATCGACGCACAACTCACACTACGGTCTACATCGACGCACAACTCACACTACGGTCTACATCGACGCACAACTCACACTACGGTCTACATCGACGCACAACTCACACCGGTCTACATCGACGCACAACTCACACTACGGTCTACATCGACGCACAACTCACACTACGGTCTACATCGACGCACACCTCACACTACGGTCTACATCGACGCACAACTCACACTACGGTCTACATCGACGCACAACTCACACTACGGTCTACATCGACGCACAACTCACACTACGGTCTACATCGACGCACAACTCACACTACGGTCTACATCGACGCACAACTCACACTACGGTCTACATCGACGCACAACTCACACTACGGTCTACATCGACGCACAACTCACACTACGGTCTACATCGACGCACAACTCACACTACGGTCTACATCGACGCACAACTCACACTACGGTCTACATCGACGCACAACTCACACTACGGTCTACATCGACGCACAACTCACACTACGGTCTACATCGACGCACAACTCACACTACGGTCTACATCGACGCACAACTCACACTACGGTCTACATCGACGCACAACTCACACTACGGTCTACATCGACGCACAACTCACACTACGGTCTACATCGACGCACAACTCACACTACGGTCTACATCGACGCACAACTCACACTACGGTCTACATCGACGCACAACTCACACTACGGTCTACATCGACGCACAACTCACACTACGGTCTACATCGACGCACAACTCACACTACGGTCTACATCGACGCACAACTCACACTACGGTCTACATCGACGCACAACTCACACTACGGTCTACATCGACGCACAACTCACACTACGGTCTACATCGACGCACAACTCACACTACGGTCTACATCGACGCACAACTCACACTACGGTCTACATCGACGCACAACTCACACTACGGTCTACATCGACGCACAACTCACACTACGGTCTACATCGACGCACAACTCACACTACGGTCTACATCGACGCACAACTCACACTACGGTCTACATCGACGCACAACTCACACTACGGTCTACATCGACGCACAACTCACACTACGGTCTACATCGACGCACAACTCACACTACGGTCTACATCGACGCACAACTCACACTACGGTCTACATCGACGCACAACTCACACTACGGTCTACATCGACGCACAACTCACACTACGGTCTACATCGACGCACAACTCACACTACGGTCTACATCGACGCACAACTCACACTACGGTCTACATCGACGCACAACTCACACTACGGTCTACATCGACGCACAACTCACACTACGGTCTACATCGACGCACAACTCACACTACGGTCTACATCGACGCACAACTCACACTACGGTCTACATCGACGCACAACTCACACTACGGTCTACATCGACGCACAACTCACACTACGGTCTACATCGACGCACAACTCACACTACGGTCTACATCGACGCACAACTCACACTACGGTCTACATCGACGCACAACTCACACTACGGTCTACATCGACGCACAACTCACACTACGGTCTACATCGACGCACAACTCACACTACGGTCTACATCGACGCACAACTCACACTACGGTCTACATCGACGCACAACTCACACTACGGTCTACATCGACGCACAACTCACACTACGGTCTACATCGACGCACAACTCACACTACGGTCTACATCGACGCACAACTCACACTACGGTCTACATCGACGCACAACTCACACTACGGTCTACATCGACGCACAACTCACACTACGGTCTACATCGACGCACAACTCACACTACGGTCTACATCGACGCACAACTCACACTACGGTCTACATCGACGCACAACTCACACTACGGTCTACATCGACGCACAACTCACACTACGGTCTACATCGACGCACAACTCACACTACGGTCTACATCGACGCACAACTCACACTACGGTCTACATCGACGCACAACTCACACTACGGTCTACATCGACGCACAACTCACACTACGGTCTACATCGACGCACAACTCACACTACGGTCTACATCGACGCACAACTCACACTACGGTCTACATCGACGCACAACTCACACTACGGTCTACATCGACGCACAACTCACACTACGGTCTACATCGACGCACAACTCACACTACGGTCTACATCGACGCACAACTCACACTACGGTCTACATCGACGCACAACTCACACTACGGTCTACATCGACGCACAACTCACACTACGGTCTACATCGACGCACAACTCACACTACGGTCTACATCGACGCACAACTCACACTACGGTCTACATCGACGCACAACTCACACTACGGTCTACATCGACGCACAACTCACCACTACGGTCTACATCGACGCACAACTCACACTACGGTCTACATCGACGCACAACTCACACTACGGTCTACATCGACGCACAACTCACACTACGGTCTACATCGACGCACAACTCACACTACGGTCTACATCGACGCACACTCACACTACGGTCTACATCGACGCACAACTCACACTACGGTCTACATCGACGCACAACTCACACTACGGTCTACATCGACGCACAACTCACACTACGGTCTACATCGACGCACAACTCACACTACGGTCTACATCGACGCACAACTCACACTACGGTCTACATCGGACGCACAACTCACACTACGGTCTACATCGACGCACAACTCACACTACGGTCTACATCGACGCACAACTCACACTACGGTCTACATCGACGCACAACTCACACTACGGTCTACATCGACGCACAACTCACACTACGGTCTACATCGACGCACAACTCACACTACGGTCTACATCGACGCACAACTCACACTACGGTCTACATCGACGCACAACTCACACTACGGTCTACATCGACGCACAACTCACACTACGGTCTACATCGACGCACAACTCACACTACGGTCTACATCGACGCACAACTCACACTACGGTCTACATCGACGCACAACTCACACTACGGTCTACATCGACGCACAACTCACACTACGGTCTACATCGACGCACAACTCACACTACGGTCTACATCGACGCACAACTCACACTACGGTCTACATCGACGCACAACTCACACTACGGTCTACATCGACGCACAACTCACACTACGGTCTACATCGACGCACAACTCACACTACGGTCTACATCGACGCACAACTCACACTACGGTCTACATCGACGCACAACTCACACTACGGTCTACATCGACGCACAACTCACACTACGGTCTACATCGACGCACAACTCACACTACGGTCTACATCGACGCACAACTCACACTACGGTCTACATCGACGCACAACTCACACTACGGTCTACATCGACGCACAACTCACACTACGGTCTACATCGACGCACAACTCACACTACGGTCTACATCGACGCACAACTCACACTACGGTCTACATCGACGCACAACTCACACTACGGTCTACATCGACGCACAACTCACACTACGGTCTACATCGACGCACAACTCACACTACGGTCTACATCGACGCACAACTCACACTACGGTCTACATCGACGCACAACTCACACTACGGTCTACATCGACGCACAACTCACACTACGGTCTACATCGACGCACAACTCACACTACGGTCTACATCGACGCACAACTCACACTACGGTCTACATCGACGCACAACTCACACTACGGTCTACATCGACGCACAACTCACACTACGGTCTACATCGACGCACAACTCACACTACGGTCTACATCGACGCACAACTCACACTACGGTCTACATCGACGCACAACTCACACTACGGTCTACATCGACGCACAACTCACACTACGGTCTACATCGACGCACAACTCACACTACGGTCTACATCGACGCACAACTCACACTACGGTCTACATCGACGCACAACTCACACTACGGTCTACATCGACGCACAACTCACACTACAGGACGGATCGGGCTGTGGCGTATGTTATAGGATAAGGATAATAGTATAAGGATTTATAAAATTAAACCCCTTAAGGGGGTAAAATAGGGGGTCGAAGTTTGTGTAATCCGCGGACGAAGTCGCGTCAGTTAGTTCATAAATATTGTATTAGTTATTCGCTTCCCTTCACAGAGCAAGGCAATTGATGCAATGGTATAAACTCTCGTAAATCTCCATAAATATGCATAAATCGCCATAAATCTGTATACATCTCCATAAAGCTCTACAACTCCGCTCCGACGCAACGAGTAACGTCCACAAAAAGAATGTCAATATCCGGAACAAAAGGGACATCGAATTTTGTAATGAAGAGGAAAATTGGCGGGAAATTTTGGCGCCAAAATAATTTATAGTTGATTGTTTACACCGGACACTTCACGCGAGCGTCAAACGATAAAGTAATTTATTAATGCTGGGTTTATTTTTAAATTCAACATGGACAAAATGTGTAAGAACATAATATTTTTAAATTCAACATGGACAAAATGTGTAAGAACATAATATTTTTAAATTCAACATGGACAAAATGTGTAAGAACATAATATTTTTAAATTCAACATGGACAAAATGTGTAAGAACATAATATTTTTAAATTCAACATGGACAAAATGTGTAAGAACATAATATTTTTAAATTCAACATGGACAAAATGTGTAAGAACATAATATTTTTAAATTCAACATGGACAAAATGTGTAAGAACATAATATTTTTAAATTCAACATGGACAAAATGTGTAAGAACATAATATTTTTAAATTCAACATGGACAAAATGTGTAAGAACATAATATTTCTACTCGTCGATGAAATGAAAGTTATTTGCTTTGATACTCCAATTATAATATTATGTTTAGGTACCTTCAAGTCGAGAGTGAATAGGCATCTTCTCAGCCGGCATCATCACTTGCCGCCAGGTGTGCCGTCTGATCGCAGCCATGAGCTACTTCGTCTCGCGAATTGAACCAAAAAAATGATCATTTAGAATTGAGATGATACCCGCGTGATATACTATATGTACTATACATATACTATATGTACTATACATACATATACTATATGTACTATACATATACTACTTAGGTAATAATATTATGTCTTGAAAAAACTAATGCCATTTAACCTTTATTGTATTTCTCAGCAACTAAGTAGGTATATAGAATGCATTTACAGAGTAATGATTGAGCAAATTGAGCAATGTTCCGAACGTCTGAGCACTTTGAGCATTTCCTTTGAACGAAAAGTAACAAAAGGAAAAATATTCAGAGAGTAAGTTCGGAGAGAAATGACGATTCATATTTTGTTGTTATAACTCTTAGTACCGACTCGTCATTAGCTGGGCCCGAGGCCGACTTTGAAAATGCTACCTACATCCGTACTTCTATACCTAATACTATAAATGCAAAAGTGTGTCTGTCTGTCTGTGTGTCTGCTACATTTTCACGGCCCAGCAGTTAAACCGTTGATCAAATTTGGTATAGCATTAGCTTACACCCCGGGGAAGGCTACTTTTTATCGCGGAAATTAAAAGTTTCCGCGGGGTTTTTGAAAACCCGAGGTAAATCCACGCGGGCGAGGTCCCGGGCGTCAGCTAGTATTTTTTTTTTTTTTTTTTTAAAGAATATTAGCCATGTTAAATGACTAATATTCCCCTTTCCTCCCCGAACCGTCGACCTTTCGGTTTCAGTCCACTCCTTTACCAGTTGAGCTAATAGGCTCTAAATTATAAATGTATGTCTGCTAGTTTTTCGCATTTTACTCGTTTAGCAGATGTTTAAGGCTAGCTAGTTAGTTAGTTACAGAGATAGTGCAAATATCGACTTTATGTTCCTCCCTTACAAAACGCCAATTTCATATGTAGATAAGGAACTAATATTTTGTAGGACAATTGTTTTTCCGAGTTTATTATCCAAGTATCTCAATATTCAAATAAAATCAGTAACCTTATTATAAATGTGAAAATATGTTTATTTGATAGTTTGTCCTTCAATCACGTCGCAACGGATCGACGTAATTTTTTGCATGGGTATAGATAAAGACCAGTGGCTCTACCGCGGTTGTTTGACAGCTACAATGTCACGATCGCAGTCATCTCTGATTGGTTAATGCTCGCTCACTATTGGCCACAATGCATTGTTGCAACAAGAATCGCACAAATTCAGCCAATCAGAACAATTGAGATTGTAATAATGATTGATGCAGGTTTTAGACAATCGCCCTGCTGGAGAGTGACATGGGCTACTTTTTATCCTGGAAAATAAAAGAGATCCCACGGGATTTTTAAGAAACCTAATTACACGCGGATGAAGTCGCGGGCATCATCTAGTATTCAAATAGAATACTTAAGTACTGTTATTCAGACAATTTGGAGCCCACCGAATCCACATGACGTTTCATATTATACCGGCGCAGTATAAGTACAACAGCTACCCTTTCTTTATCGACAATGTTCACAGAGAAAAACGTTGAACCGAACCTTGAAGATTGACTACAAAACGCAGGCGGCGCTGTCTGACGTTATGCATGAAATGAAGTCATTTAGGATAGTGGTCCAGTTAGCCGGGAGAGCAGCACGCAGCACGCAGCACGCAGCACGCAGCACGCAGCACGGCCAGGTAGCCACTAGCCAGCCGGAGTGCACATCGTTAGCGCATCACGTAATTGCGTCATTAAACTAATTAATTGTAGTTAACTGCAGTGTAATATGCCGCGCTTATCGCTGGGTGCGGTGATATAGTGCGCACTGAACAGTCGCTTGCAACACACGAGCGTCGACACACGAGCGTCGACACACGAGCGTCGATACACGAGCGTCGACACACGAGCGTCGACACAACTATGATCGACATTTAGCAGGAGATAGCAGATTTGTAGAGCGTTGTCTCTGTCGTTGACACCGACAAAACGTCATACAGACGTAACCTAGAAATCCTAAACTCATGAAACCCGTCATGAACTTTGGCAGGTATAGCGCACAAGTGAAGGAAAAAATCCGAAAACCGTGGATTTGTTGTTCAAAATAAAATGTGTTATGAACAAATAATTAGTATTTTCAATTTTCAGAGTATAGATAACTATATGAAAGGGATTTACCTGTATATCCTAAAACAGAATTATTTTTTATTTTTGTGCACAATAGTTTTTGATTTATCGTGCAAAATGTCGAAAAAAAACACCCGAGTACGAAACCCTCGGCGCGCGAATCTGACTCGCACTTGGCCGGTTTTTATACACGACTACGGCAAAGCTAAAAGGGAGGGCTATGATTTTGGCGGTCTATTTTTTTAATGTACGCACTGTGCGCGACAGGTTGAGATGGCAATCGTAGTATGAGGCGGGGGGACGCCCCGCACACCCGCACGTCCGCACTGGGTCAGCGCGGGGGTGGTGCGGGTGTGCGGGGCGTTCCCTCCCCGATCGCCGTCTCGACCTGTCGCGTGCTATATTCAGTACTCGGTTGTATTTGACTACGAAGAGGTTAAACAAATAGCGAAGTACTTCAACACAAAAAGTACAAATCCAATTTGAATAAAAGTTTCGCTACAAACTAAAATATAACGAACTGCAAAAGGAAATCAGAGAATATTTTTTCAACTGCAATCATAAAATGAAAATCTGGAAGCATTTTTGACGTGAAAACTAAAAATATCAAAATATGTCGACAGCTGTGCGTTGTGCGCTGCGTAGCGTAGGTATATCTATATATAAAAGGAAAAGGTGACTGACTGACTGATCTATCAATGCACAGCTCAAACTACTGGACGGATCGGGCTGAAATTTGGCATGCAGATAGCTAATTATGGCGTAGACATCCGCTAAGACAGGATTTTTGAAAATTTAACCCCTAAAGGGGTAAAATAGGGGTTTTAAATTAATGTAGTCGCAGACGAAATCGCGAGGATAAGCTAGTTAAAATATATAGTCTGTAAAAAATGACACCTCACGCGCCATTTGAACTCCATGGGTCCATCAACTACTGTCATGTCAAGAGCTGCAGCGAGGCTATACGATACGGTGTTGTCACCTATCACCAAGAGATAACAAATCTCAAAATGTATTAACATTTTATGTAGTAAGCAATAAGCAATGGAAAAATGTTACTTTCAGTTTATACAATTATATTATGATTTTTATAATTCATTCTAAAGATTTCACTTTTTTATCTGTTCTGTAAATATCCAAAACGCATGACACCGTAGCCGCCATGTTAATTCCGACTGTGACGTCACACTGATTGAACTTGTAGTGTATTTCACTAATAAAACACCGTTGCTTACCAGTCCGTGTGACGTCATCACAGCTCATGAACCTAAAAAGATGGCGGGTAACGTTTTTGCGGCGAAATTTGAAATGCAAAATTTAAATGTATTTTTCTTGCACTTATAGATCGAATCAATTTTTTGTAAATTTTTGGTACCTAGTATATTATCATTTTAGGATCAAATTAAGACACTTTTCAAAAAAGGGTAAAGTACCCTATTGATGCAATGCTATAAATAGCGTTTCCGGGATCGAACTCTCGCCCCCTGAATATGCGGACGTCTTAGCCACTAAGCATCGCCGGGTATTTAATTTTTGTACCTTATTGGATCACAAATCAATAAGTTTCATTATTTTCCAATACAATCATTAAGTCTTAACTCTTAATAGTGAATTCAATCACGTGATAATAATATCAGAAGTGGGATTAGTACCCGAAGCCGAATCGAACGACTTAAATACAGAAATACCCTTAATCGATCAACGCCATCTTTTAATAGTAAAAAGTACAAAAAAGGTTACCTCAACACCGAGCCTGCACTGAAATAGCCGATAAAATAAAATAAATATTCTATAAAATGAATAAATAATAAAATGAATGTGTTTGAAAGTAAAATAAAAGATGGTTTTGATGTATTTAGTGTGGAATCGTCGTGAAAGTGTTTGTTTTTGTGATTCGAACAGGTGGTTGCGCGGCGCGAGGGGCTGGCGACGCGCGACGCGACCGCTTGCTACCACAGCCCGAGCTACACTGACTAGAGGCCTGAGGGCTGAGCTGAAGCTGAAGCCTTTAGGGACTAGTGACGATATCGATATCCTGAATGATATCGATATGTTAGTTACTCTGTCATGTTAATTTGTTTATAGCTCTGCCAAGTACCTACCAACTCGATGCATTTCACTGTATAGATCGCCACATAGAACGCCACGTCACACGAGTAGGCCACGCCACACGAGTAGGCCACGCCACACGAGTAGGCCACGCCACACGAGTAGGCCACGCCACCGGCCACATACCTACATAGACACGCCCGAAGAATAACAATAATTGGCGATCAATTCACATGTTCTTACTAACTATGTAACATTGTATATTGTTAAGATTTATTTATATACTAGCTGACCCTGCGAACTTCGTTTCGCCTAACAGTCGATTCAAATTTTTTAATTTTTTTTAAAATATCAATTCACTATCAGAAATTCTAAAATCCCCACGATTTAGGACTTTAGTACTTTGCAGCATCAGGATTGAGGAGTTAGGATCCGAAGTTCAGTGATGTAGCCTATGCTTGGTACCTAAAATAATTTTGCATCATCCGCAGTTCCTGAAACATTATAGTTTAGGAGTGCTGTACCCTACATCATCAGGGTTGAGGAGTTGAGACTTGAAGTCTGAGAATAAAGTCGTTGCTTGGTACCTACAATATGAATTCACTATGAACACTTCCTGAATCTTGATAACCCAGGCGGGCAGTAACCCTGCAGCATCAGGATTAAGGAGTTGAATCCAGAATTTTTTATGTGACCACGACGTAAACTTTTTTTGTTGATTTAAAAAAAAATTTGCAAATCGGGCCAGAAACCTCGAAAAAATCGATGTAGAAAAAAGAACCACCTCTTTTTTGACAGTCGGTTAAAAACCGATGACCTTGAAATATTTACGGAACAATCTTTAAAATATCCCCTTTCTAACAAAAAAAGAATGAATGAAATCGGACTACGCGTTAATGAATTACAACTCAGTATACATTTTAACTTTCGTCCCCTCTCCTACGGGAACCATGCTGAATTTCGGGATAAAAAGTATCCTATATTCTTCCTCATAGTATGACCTCAAATCGTACCAAGTTTCATTGGAATCCATTCAGTAGTTTCAGCGTGATGCGCGGCCGTGATACAGACAGACAGACAGACAGACAGACAGACAGACAAAAATGAAAAAAATTACAGTTTTGGGTTCAGTATCGATTATAGAGTGCCCTCGAAAAAAAAATTTCAAAATATCTTCAATGTACAGAATTTGACCTGTTACAGTTTTATTATAAGTATTGATGATGATTGATTGATTGATAATAAGTAAATAGAAATAGAAATAGAATTGAATTCACTTAAGTCTGACAAGCGCCGACGCAATGTCGCCTGCTTCTTGGTATTTTATACAATACTAGCTTATGCTCGCGACTTCGTCCGCATGGACTACACAAATCTCATACCCCTACTTCACCCCCTTAGAGGTTGAATTTTTAAAAATCCTTTCTTAGCGGACGCCTACGTCATAATAGATATCTGCATGCCAAATTTCAGCCCGATCCGTCCAGTAGTTTGAGCTGTGCGTTGATAGATCAGTCGGTCAGTCAGTCAATCACCTTTTCCTTTTATATATTTAGATGTTTGAAGAGTGTGCTCAGAAGGAACCTTAAAAACCTTCAAATCAAATCAATCAATGTATTCAACCTTGTTCCTCCTTCACCATTCTACCACACAACCGTGAGAAGACTCTTTTCAGTAGAATTTGCTTTCCGAACGGAGGTAGAGTGTTACATTTATCAT
Source organism: Maniola hyperantus (assembly GCF_902806685.2). NCBI lineage: Eukaryota > Metazoa > Arthropoda > Insecta > Lepidoptera > Nymphalidae > Maniola > Maniola hyperantus. The sequence continues at coordinate 56,851 of NC_048563.1, forward strand.
AAGTGGCGCATGCTATCCTACATGAAATATATAAATTATTTAATTACAACTTTAGAAGAAGGTATCGACTAGGGTTCATTCCCGGGAAATCAAGCTCGAGAAAACTCGAGAAATCATATTTGAGTTTATGAAATTATAAAATAAAACGATTTGAGTTTGCCGTTTGTTTTAAATGCAAAAATTTCATTTGATTTTTTTTTCTAATTAACATGCCAAAAATGGTGCTGTGATTGTAATTTCATTATAAGTTAGGATAAGGTTAACGTTTTCATGTTGAAATTTTTGTTTATTGTTTATTTTGTTTAAAAGAAAGAAGCTAGAAGTTTTAAGTTGATTTTTTTCTTTTTAATGCTGTGCTTATGCTGTAATTGTATATAATATGTATAAGTCACAATTAATGTCAGAATAGCTTATTTTTTTAGTTTTCTTTAAGAAAAAGAAGCTAATTATGTTGAAGACTGTCAATAAAAGTCTTATAATTATTTTGGTACTTTTATTTGAGAGGAAACCACTGAATTTGTTGATTAATCGCATTATTGGAACCGAAGAATATGCAAATCCGTACGTAAATGTAAATTTCTCGACAACCCGAGAAGACCCGAGAAATTAGCCTCGAGAATTCTCGAGACCGGAGAAATTGATAAGCTCGAGAAATCATGAACCCTAGTATCGACCTTCTTGTGAAATTCATATTTTTGTCCCAAGTCCCAATACACTAAATTATAATCTACTGATATTTAACCTAACTTAACCCCATTTTAGTATCGAATAAAATATCGATACTTTTAGTTATCACAACACACAACACTAATTCCTAGACCCGGCGTGCCGTGGTGCCAGCATCAGGACCGCACATGCGTATAAACCATCTAGCATTTCCCAAACAATCTAAAATCAATCGTATTTCTTACATGAGAAAGTTTATTTCGCATCGTGCAGAAACTGGGACATCCGCATAAAATGTTGCTTAACAAAAAATCGCTCAAATAATTCATACCATATGTCATAGTCAATAAAGTTTGTTTTACATTAACAATAAATAATTCTCAGATAAAACAAGTTTTGTAAAGACGTAAAAATGGTGCACTCAAATTTCAACTTTACCTTGTTCATTTGTAGGTTGAAAATCAATTGGTTGTTCTGTTGCAAGAAAAGAGTAATATAGCACGTCTTATTTTCTCGTCAAGTGATTACATTGTGCAAGCAATTTCATATTGTTTCACGCTCGAGTCAAAGTTGTTTTTACTTTGCGATTGGTTGGTAATTATGTTCATTTCTTAATTAACAGACTAATGATCTTGCTTAAGCTATTTTCAATTGTTTCTATATAGGTTTAGAGACGATTTTTGTTTGCAGTATTTAGTTAATTTGAGTCATTAGTCAATTATGAGGGTCTTAGGGGGGTTCAGACTTCAGGCGTGCGAACGAAGATGCCAGTGAAAACAGTTTAATTGTGAAATGAAGCCGCATTTAATTAGTGTCCAAATGTTATAAATAGCTGTGACAGACGGACGGACGGACGGACGAGAGAAAAATAACTTTTCTTTTGTAATTTAATTTCAAAGAAAGAAACAGTGTTGTATTTTTACTTTTATTATTGTATACTTTGACGTCAATGCGGGCTTATACAGGGTGTAACTGGAACGCAAACGAAAACTTAGCGCTATTGGGGCCGATTCTCTTGTACACAATCTCTAAACTAAACTAAAATGACACGTCTAAATCTATTGTTATCCCTCTCATAATGTTGCTTGCGGAAAAGGATAGCACTAGATTTAGACCTGTTAATTTGGTTTAGTTTAGAGATTGTGTACAAAAGAATCGGCCCCATTATTATACTTACTACCTAAACACAACCCAATACCTACCAAGTACCAATACCTCATACTTGTAGTTAATAGAGATTTAGTATTTTTCAAAACCGCAATGCAATGCTCGTGCAAAACTCAGGTTAATGCCCACCTGCGACGCGGCACCTATCTACGCAATGTTAGTTGCCCTCTGACGTCAGTCGGATATTTTATTTGCAATACATTGCGAAATTTTAAAAATACAGGTTTTAAAATTTTAAAAATGGTTTTAAATATAGGTTTTTTCGGGTTTTTTGGTATGTTATCAGTAATCATGCGAGTACCTACTATCACTTACTTTCGTTTTCGATAGCATGCTAATTCCACCCTGTATACAGTCACTTATGACGATAATATTATACAAACAAGCTGACTCGCCCCGGCTTCGCTCGAGTGGGACTTTTGAAAATCGGTGCGGGGTAGAATTTTCAAAAATCCTCAAATATTTACGTAGGTACTTCATTTATTTTAAGGGTTCCGTACCTCAAAAGTTAGCAACTTTTATGCAAATTGTCATCCCTTATTTAATCCCCTAAGGCCTAAGGGGTCCAGAAATCTTTTCTTAGAAAATGTTAAAAAAATAAATCGAAAACCAAATCTTTGGCCAATAGCGCGCCGAGCGAGCGAGTTGTTTGGAATTTGGATTCACAAAAATCGTGGAATAAAAGGAAAATGGTTTCCACAGAAATCATTAGCAAGTTGTTTGTACATCTACCTACGCGGGAAATGTGAAGGAATTTTCTTCCTCCCTGAAACTGGCAGTCAGGTAGTTAGTTTTTGTGTCGACTCGAATCATTACACTACTGGTTTATATCTATCGTAACATATATGCCTACCGAGGAGTTCCGAATACGTGCCGTGTACACATATACACATATACACATATACACATATACACATATACACATATACACGTGATGACATAATATGATACAAGTCCCGCTAACTGCTATTGCGTTAGAACCATGTCTCATTCACATCCAAATGACGTCACTTGACGTAAAAATATACCATCAGCTCGAAACTTCAGTCTACTACTGACGTCACTAAAATGGCGGCCACGCGCATTAGCACTTCGCGGGACTTATACATGCCAAACTAACCAGCTCGTTGGAAAACTTGGAGCACCGCAGAGGCGCAAGCTCTCTTTGCATGTTCTGTCGCCTCTATGATGGGAAGTGTTCTGTACAGTTTTTTGACCTCATTCCACCCTCCTTTTTCTACAACCGCACCGCACGCCACCGCAAACAATTTCACCCTCATCACCTGGGTGTCTGGTGCACTTCGACCGTGCGTTGTGCCAGATCCTCCTTTCCACGCACATGCAAACTGTGGAACCAACTCCCAGTCCAGTCAGCTAGTCTAAATATAAAAGGAAAAGGTGATTGACTGACTGATCTATCAACGCACAGCTCAAACTACTGGACGGATCGGGCTGTTTGGCATGCAGATAGCAGATAGCTAAGGAAGGATTTTGAAAATTCAACTCCTAGAAGGTAAAAATGTGGTTTGGAATTTGTGTAGTCCTCATGGACGAAGCCGCGGCCGTAGGCTAGCGAGCTACAGCGTCATAGAATGAGCAGAGCCTCACAAAGTTTGCACTCACAAGTTCCACAACAGTATCCGTAGTACAAGATTTTACGTCTCACCAAACCAAACCAAATTCGAGAGTCGAAATACTTCCGCGTTACAGTAAACTGGATCTTAAATGCCTTGTTTTAAAGCTCAAGTTTGTCTACACCTCTACAGCCAGCGCTCCAAGCGGAAACATTGCGAAATTAAAATCAGTGGCATTGAATATTTGACTCCAATTCAAAGCTGTTTAGGTCCATTTTACTGTAACGCGGAAGTATTTCGACTATCGAATTTGGTTTGGTTTGGTGAGACGTAAAATCTTGTACTACGGGTACAGAAATATAAAAGTTTATGTTGTTTGCATTATTCAGTTGCAGCGAAACGTACGCCACTCAAGTATTATTGTATGTTGTAGTCCAACTGTTAACCGGGCAGAACTAATGTTGACCCGTTACCCGGGTATCATATTATTGTTAACCCGGGTAAAATATTGTTAACTCTATATTCTAGGCTGCTTACAATTCGCTCGAAAACTACTAAAGTCTGAGCCTAAAATTTTGAAAAATAAGAAAATAAGTAAATAAATCTATAAGACAAGTTAGTCTTTAACTGCAATCTCACCTGGTGATAAGTGATGGTGCAGTCTAAGATGGAAGCGGACTAACCTGGAAGGGGTATAGTTGTTAAGCTCACACTCCTTTGGTTTCTACACGGCATCGTACCGGAACGATAAATTGCTTGGCGGCACGGCTTTGCCGGCAGGGTGGTAACGAGCCACGGCCAAAGCTTCCCACCAGACCAGAACAGAAAAGAAATTATAAAATTCAAACCCCTGCCAGGAATGGAACCCGGGATCTGCCACTAATAATACCACAGCGCTGACCACTGCGCCAGGGAGGTCATCAAATGTGAATCTCTCAATATTGTGCGTACAAACGTGTTGTGCGTATATTCATGTCACGGAACCCTCTCCACGTGAGCTCAACTCGTATTTGCCCAGTTTGACTGCGAGAGGTCTGACTGTACCCTGTAGAGTGTAGGGCCTCTACGGGAGGGACTTGAGACATGAGTCTGTTACAGCGGACTCTCAGCCATCTAATGTTTAAGTGAGCTTCAAGTTTAAAGCTTCTCTTCAATAAGTTCGAGCTTTTTAACTGCTGGCTGCTCCCGCTGGTGCTGCAGTGGTGAGTGCTGTGCCATGTACGTGGGGTCCTGGGTTCAATGCCCGACAGGAGCAATTTGGCAATTTAGTTCCGTACCTCAAAGGAAAAAAGGGACCCTTATAGAATCACTTCGTTGTCTGTAATCCATGCAAAAAAGCAAGCTGAAGTGGCAGTGGGCAATGGGCAGTGGGCAGTGGGCAGTGGGCAGTGGGCAGTGGGCAGTGGGCAGTGAGCAGTGGGCAGTGGGCAGGACATGCCTTTCGTAGAGGCGACGGCCGTTGGAGCCGGAAAGTTCTTGAGTGGAGACCGCGTGTGTGGGACGCCCTCCAGTACGGTGGACCGACGACATGAAGAGGCTGGCGGGAAGTGGCTGGCCTGCTCTGCTCTATCCACACTCATGGATTAGTATATTAGAGCTAGAGACAGAATCCATCGTTAATAACTTGAGATTAGCTCATCCACGGCAGACAATGACAAAAGGTTGGACCCCACAAAAAGTGCCCTACGTTGAGACAAGGGGTCGCCGTTTGTGACCCTTGTTGGGATAAGGGTTTAAAGGATTATTAGACATAATAAAAAAAAAATGGTAAAAAACCCGCTGCAAATTGCTTTTCTTTTTAGGTTTTCTCGGCAGTCACAATTTTTTTTAGAAATTTCAGTCAAAAACAAAATTATTAATCTACTCTGTCAACTGTGCTAAGCTGTGATAGCCTAGTGGTTAGGACATCCGCCTTCAAATCGGAGGTCGGGGGTTCGATCCCGGGCACGCACCTCTAACTTTTCGGAGTTTGTGCGTTTTAATTAATTAAATATCACTCGCTTTAACGGTGAAGGAAGACATCGTGAGCAAAGAGCCTGAGAGTTCTCCATAATGTTCTCAAAGGTGTGTGAAGTCTACCAATCCGCACATGGCCAGCGTGGAGGACTATGGCCAAACCCTTCTCACTCTGAGAGGAGACCCGTGCTCTGTAGTGAGCCGGTGATAGGTTGATCATGATGATGACTCTGCCAACTGATGTCTGATCATTTACAGGAGAAAAATACAAACCGGTCAAGTGCGAGTCGGACGTGCATAAATAAAACTTTTTTAAAATTTTCATGGCAACCATTTTGAATGTTTTATTTGTTGTTATAGCGGCAATAGAAATAAACATTTTGCGAAAATTTTATTTACCTATTCCGGTTCATGAGTTTTCAGCCCGCTGACAGACAGACGGACGGACGGACAGCGGAGGCTTAGTAATAGGTTTCCTGAACCCTATGCAACTGTAAATCTGTGAACAATATGGTGGATACCCGTATATATCGGGTATACTATCTATATAGAGCCTCAATAGCTCAACGGGTAAAGGAGTGGACTGACAACCGAAAGGTCGCCGGTTCAAACCCCGCCCGTTGCACTATTGTCGTACCTACTCCTAGCACAAGCTTGACGCTTAGTTGGAGAGGAAAGGGGAATATTAGTCATTTAACATGCCTAATATTCTTTTTTAAAAAAATATGGATAACTAGCCTAGCTTAAAATAGTAATGTTTAAACTATTATGCACAAAGACGAGCTAGCCTGGGAGGAATCTAGCCTGGGAGCCGGGAGGAATCTAGATTGTAGCCTCAGAGAATGTGAGCTAAGTGAATTTATTCCACGTAATGTAAGACACGCAGGCCGCATACTTAGCTCTTAAATATTCGGCACTAACTAACTAACTAACACTGAGCGCAGCCGGACAGAGAATGTGAGGCATTCCGCCTGAGCAGCTCATTAACAGATTACAGACTGAGATGGAACGCTGCAGCAATGTCTACCTAGTACCGACTTACTTTGTCTTCAACTGTTTTGTACCGACTTACTTTGTCTTCAACTGTTTTATAAAAAGTATCTTAGCCTATTGTTGATAACTAAAATGCTGCTAAAAATATTTTCCCGCAGAATTTACTCCGTCCGTCCGTCTGTCTGTCTGTCCGTCTGTCTGTCTGTCTGTCATAGATTGTTAGTTACAATGTTTACTTAATGACTAAGTTAGTACTGTTAGTTCATGAATGGGTTCAGTTAATTTTCCTATACTCGCCCAATAGCTACTCCACAGTCCACACGGCACACGGCACACGGCACACCATACACGGCACACGGCACACCATACACGGCACACGGCACACGGCACACAGTGCGCAGTGGTGTAATGTGACATGAACTAATAATTAGTATTTTCAATTATCAAAGTAAGATAACTATATCAAGTGGGGTATCATATGAAAGCTCTTCACCTGTACATTTGTAAACAGATGTTTATTTATTTTTATGAATCACAGTGTTTGATTTATCGTGCAAAATGTCGCAGCTCGCCATCCTCCTTTCAGCCCGATCCGTCCGGTAGTTTGAGCTGTGCGTCGATAGATCACTCAGTCAGTTAGTCAGCTTTTCCTTTTTAACCGACTTCAAAAAAAAGGAGAAGGTCCTCAATTTTTTATTTTATTTTATTTTATTGGTTTGCCAACAGATAGTACACATATTATAAAATAACAATTACAATTCACAGAGAAAAAATTTAGAGTGTACACCCAATTACTGGCAAACCGACATGCATTTTAAAAGTTTGCAAGTGCGGGATTACCAGTTAACTTAAAGCTAAAAATACAAATATGAAAAAATAAAACAAATAAAAAAAATTCGTCGGTATCTTTGGTTTTATATAAGTATGGGATTTAAAAACCTAAATCCACGTAAACGAAGCCGCGGGTATCAGCTAGTAAGTACATAAACAACTGGTTCCGCTATATATATCTACTGCTTTGGCTTGAGATAACCACTGCCCAAGAAAGGCAATCCCCAAATGGAGATAGATTAAGATTGTCAATCCGCGGTAGTCGGTAAGGCCTCCATTTACGGAAGTATTCCTCATTGTTCTGGAAACTCCAAGTAAAGCAGAGACATAAATATGCTCCACTAGATGCGGCGCCTCATTCATTCAATGTGCTCGTGTCTACTGTGTCGCGGTTGGTTTGCGGAGTGTATGCGTCAAACTCAACTGACAGTTGACAGCACCAAGTGTTGCCGGTTTTTTTTTTTTTTTTTTATTTTTTATTCAGATACAAGTTAGCCCTTGACTGCAATCTCACCTGGTGGTAAGTGACCAAAGGGGTATGGGTTTAATAAAAACTACCATACCCCTTCCAGGTTACATCGTTTCTACACGGCATCGTACCGGAACGCTAAATCGCTTGGCGGCACGGCTTTGTCGGTAGGGTGGTAACTAGCCACGGCCGAAGCCTCCCACCAGACCAGACCAGAAATTTAGACATTATAAAATTCCAAACCCCTGCCAGGAATCGAACCCGGGACCTCCCACTATTAAGACCACAGCGCTCACCACTGCGCCAGGGAGGTCGTCAAAGGTTTTAGCGGTGTTCCATTTTGTAAGCGGCCACATTGTTAAACCCCGACCGAATTTGAAAAAGGTAGCTGTTTTGTGCTAGTAGAATTACTTAACTATAATAAAAATTGAACGAAAGTACGGAACAAGTATGAAGCGCCGCATCTAGTAGAACATTGACATCGTCGCGGTCGCAACTTGCGGCTTGCGGCTTGCGGCTTGCGGCTTGCGGCTCTGTGCACGTCGCAGATAAGACAGTCGTCTGCAGCCTGTGTCGGGGGCGCTACTACGAGATCTTAATCTAGATTCTAGATCTATTTAGTATTTTATAAGAAATTAGATGATGCCAACGACTCCGTCTGCGTGAATTTAGGTTTTATGAAATCCCGTGGGAACTCTTTGTTTTTCCTGGATCAAAAGTTAGCCTATGTCCTTCTCCGGGATGCAAGCTATCTCTGTACCAAATTAATTCATCTAGATCGGATGAACTGTTGGGCCGTGAAAAGCTAGCGGACAGACAGACAGACACACTTTCGCACTTATAGTATTAGTATGGATATGGATTAAACATCTAAAATCATCTAAAATTTGTAGTGCCATGTTGCCAACATGGTGACAATGAAAACCCCCGAACTCAACTAAATCTGTACTCGAAAGTTGTTTGCATTGTAGAATCGAGTTTGTCCATAAAACCAATGGTAGTCCCTAAACCTGAATACACCTTGCAACCGCTCATAATTTCGAATGCATTCCAGATATCCCACAAATCCGTGCACTGCAACATGAACCTTAAATCCTAAGCCATAGCGTTCAATCCAACATATCCCCTAATGTTATATTCTGCTGGCCATAGCAAAATCAACCTTAATGTCACGCTTTTAAAGTAAAATTTTAAATTCTATATTCCAATGCTTGTAATACCAAATGCATCCAAAAATCTTACATAAGCCATTGCAAAAACGACTTTAAGGCTCTCGACTTATAGTTCAATTTTCAATGAATACATACATTTCATTTTCAACTTTTCTTTGAAAAAACGTCCATACTACTTTGATCTTAAGGTTTGTTTTCAACAAATACATAATTTTTACGTTCTACCCGCTTAAATTGAAAGTTACGTAAGAGAGCAATCGCTGCCTCCAACTTCAGGCTTCACAAAACTAGTTTTTTGTAGTTTTCGGAAAAAAATGCTTTTTGAAAAAGGTTGGGCAATGTTTTAGCTGAAATAAAGAGATTTTCTTTTTTGCTATTTTCCTATCGCACTCCGTTTGTAGGAATCCGAATTTTCTAGAAATTGCGAACAAAATAATAAGTTTTACATTTCCGGAAAACCTTTTTTCGTAACTCGGTATTTTCTAACTCAATAAAGAGGGTTCTTCGTAGCTATCGCTGTTTGAAGAAATAATTTAGAAAATCTGAAAATCGTATGAAACTGTAAAATTGTATTATCAGGGTTCCGTACCCAAAAGGTGGAATGTAAACCCACACGGACGAAGTCGCGGGCACCAGCTAGTATATAATACCACTAATGTATGCCTTTTATATCTCTTGGATAGAGACGCGTGATATATCGCCAGATGTACGCCGTGCGGCAACTAAATCCGGATTTTTCTGGATCAAACTGAGTTATGGCGGTTTTATCCGATATTTTATTGCTGAGTGATCTGTGATGTCACTGGTACATATACGCATGGGCTTAGATAAATTACCAAAAAAACTATTTATAGAGTTCCGGTCCTCAGAAGGAAAAAAGGAACCCTCATAGGATCACTTTGTTGTCTGCCTGTCTGTCTGTAAGTCTGTTTGACTGTCTGTCTTGTCTGTCAAGGAAACTAATAGGGTACTTCCCGTGGTAGATAGGTAAGTCTTATAGCACAAGTAAGTAAGATTACTATACTAAGTTGGGTATCATATGAAAGGGTTCTGCCTAACTGGACATTGGACCTGCCTAGCTGGACATTGGACCTGCCTAACTGGACATTGGACCTACCTAACTGGACATTGGACCTGCCTAGCTGGACATTGGACCTGCCTAGCTGGACATTGGACCTACCTTACTGGACATTGGACCTGCCTAGCTGGATTGAATGTCTCAGCTAATTGTACAATGTCGAATGCAGAGCTGTCAACGATTACTGGATGGGGCGGAACATGGTTTTCATCTTGGTAATATAGGCCGTACAAAATGAGTTCTCACGCGCCATTTTAACTTCATGTCAAAAGTACGGTTCACCTTTAAAATAAAGACTAAAATCGTAATTGAAATGACAATTGACAGAGAAAGATAAAATCGCGCGTGAGAACTCATTTTGTACGCATTATAACTCGATAGTCTATGTTTTTAATTTGAAAGCTTTATAGAAAATGATTTTTGTTTGAAATAGCCGCTCTATACATATTTATTTCAATGCACGGATTTCAATGGTAAGTTAAAGTGAATAGCGCCTGAGAAATTAAATCTGAAAAGGAAAAATCCGCAAAGTTATTAATTCAAAGAAAGGTCAGAGGTCACACAGAGGCTGAAAGGAGCGTCTAAGTGTTGCACTATTTATACTGACTGACGATATCTACACTTCATATTAGTGACAGACAGGACAATGCTACAAAATGGTTACAAAAGTAACCAAATGGCCTTTTTCTGTGTTTCTATTTTCGATAACGTATTTAGCGCTGTGATTTGTGTGCTCTGACCATATTATAATAAAGACAAGGAATCATAAGCTTAATTTGCCATAGTCCACTAAAACAGATAAACCTGTATGGTACAACATGCAGATGCGTTATGCACCGCTCGCTCTCCCACTGCTAAACACCTAGGAAAGCAAGCCACCAAACAGGTTCTCCAAAACACACTCAACGCACGTGTCACTTCGACACCGGAGCATCCTCAGGAGATGAACAATGCACAATAATATTATCTGTCTCAATTATTATTGTCAAAATAATTATATGAATTATTACTTACTTTGGAATTTTGTGTATGTAGTGTATGTATGTCTGAGAGTTTCTTTATTTCACCATAGCTTCTAAATATTAGAAAAAATTGAATGTATGAGATATTGTTGGAATCCTTACATCATCCTGAGTGACACTGGCTATAATTTTTTTCAAAAATGATTTTTATTATTAATATATTTAGATAGCCGCTCTACAATTTATTTAAATGTCTGTTACTGAATGACTCTAAATACCAGTTTCTATACAAAACACAGTGAGGTGCGAAGCTGAAAGAAAACCGGAGTTTTGCCGAAAAGAGGGAAATAGGACAAAAAGAGGGAAATATGACAAAAAGAGGGAAATAGGACAAAAAGAGGGAAATAGGACAAAAAAGGGAAATAGGACAAAAGAGGGAAATAGGACGAAAAGAGGTAAAAGAGGGCTGAAAAGAGGCCAAAGAAAACCTCGTGTTAAAGACAAATCGGCTGAGGTTCCGGAGCACATGCAGCGTGGAAAACATTTTCAGTATGAAAAAATTCGCCTCTACATACATTTTCAACTAGTTTTTAACCGAATAGAGTTTAAGGGTAAGGCTCCGCCGTACTTTTTAGAGTTCCGTACCCAAAGGGTAAAACGGGACCCTATTACTACGACTCCGCTGCCCGCCTGTCTGTCTGTCTGTCTGTCTGTCTATCTGTCACCAGGCTGTATCTCATGAACCGTGGATAGTTAGTTGAAATTACAAATTCAAAGAAATACGTTGAATCACAAATTAAATTTAAATACAAAGAAATCTTTGCTTTTTATGTTAAGTAACATAATTATTTTTATTTATTCAGATACAAGGTTAGCGCTTGACTGCAATCTCACCTGGTGGTAAGTGACGATGCAGTCTAAGATGGAAGCGGGCTAACCTGGAAAGAGTAGGTACGGTAGTTTTGTATCTAACCCATGCATCTTTGGTTTCTACACGGCATCGTACCGGAACGCTAAATCGCTTGGCGGCACGGCTTTGCCGGTAGGGTGGTAACTAGGAACGGTCGAAGCCTCCCACTAGACCAGACCAGATTTTTAGAAATTATAAAAATCCAACCCCCTGCCGGGAATCGAACACGGCACCTCCCACTAATAAGACCACTTTTGTGGTCTTTTGTAAATAATGTGAAGGTTTCGATAAAAGCCGTAGGTACTTAATTCAAGTCACAAAGACGTATAAACGGCGACGGCCAAGTGCGAGTCAGGCTCGCGCAATGAGCGTTCCGTACTACAGTCCTATTTTTTCGACATTTTGCACGATAATTCAAAAACTATGATGCATAAAAATAAATAAAAATCTATTTTAGAATGTACAGATGAAGACCTTTCATATGATACCCCACTTGATATAGTCACTCACTTCGAAAGTTGAAAATACTAATTATTAGTTCATGACCACAATTTAATTTTTTTTGTGTGATCTAACTCTAAATTCACGGTTTTCAGATATTTCCCCAAATGTCAGCTCTAAGATCTACCTACCTGCCAAATTTCATGAGTCAACGGGAAGTACCCTGTAGATTTCTTGACAGACAGACAGACAGACAACAAAGTGTTCCTATAAGGGTTCCGTTTTTCCTTTTGAGGTACGGAACCCTAAAAACAAAAGTTGGCACCACTTCAGCTTCAACCTAATACCTCAATTTATTGTCCAACCTCATCCACTAAAGTGTGCTCGGAGTTTATGCACCAAAATACTAAAATCTCATTACAGAATATCTAGTTTTGGAGATTGCGGACGTCACAGAGATGAGAGAGATGAGAGAGAGATGAGAGAGATGAGGGCCTCGATCATATTGGCGCTCTTTCATATTACGGCGGTTTAATAAAACGTTCTCGCCAAAAAGCGACCCCCACCCTCGAAGGAAGAAGGTACGCATCAGTTATGTATAACACACTGTGTGTGTGTCTGTGTGTGTAAAATGTGTAACTCTTTGGAAAAATGATCTTTTTGCGCGCCATTGCATTGCAGATTGTAATTAGAACTTTATAATAGAGTCATGGACTGTGGTAATAAATTGATGTGATTTTTTTGTAAAGTGGTAGTTTATGCGGCTAGAATTCATTATTAAACAGATAAATTATTAAAAATCATGATTTTTATTTGTTTTTAACATAATTAATTATTAACGTCACGCCGCGCTGCAACGGCAAGTGATTAATGACGTCACAATGCGTAGATATCTGTAACCTCGGCCAAATCGTTTTCAGCTTGGCACATTGTCAAAATCAATTATGTCAAATTTTAAAATTGATTGTACTTATTCTACTAATCTCGAAACCTATTCAAAATGGGTAATGGTTTTTTATTTATATGTTAGAACTTTTATTTTGCTTTGTATTGCTACGAGACCAAGCTACGTCTACCTCCAGACGTGTTGGTGAATGGTATATTCTGTTTGCTTAGATATTGGAATTTATGAGAAAAGAAATTTATTTTGTAAAAAAATTCGTCTAGAATTTAAAATTGCGGCACTGGAAAGGATTTATGTAGCATCTGGCGTAGCATGGCTACGGCGTAGCGCAGATGCTCTACGCCGTAAATTGCATAGTTATTAAGTTAGTTGTTAAGTGTCTTATGTTGTACAATGCGTAAAAAATTACTTCTCACTCGCCATTTTAACTTTATGTGTCAAATGGCGTGTCAAAAGTACTATTTTCGTCCTTATTTTAAAAGTGAACCGTACTTTTGAGATGGCAGTTAACCCATAGAGAGTTAAAATCGTGAGGAGTCATTTTGTACGGGCTGAAGCATTTTTGTTTAATGACTAGCTTATGTTCGCGACTTCAACCGCGTGGACTACATTACTTTTCACCCCCTTAGGGGTTGAATTCTCAAAAATCTTTTCATAGCGGACGCTTACGTCATAATAGCTATCTGCAGGCCGATCCAGTAGTTTGAGGTGTGCGTTGATAGATCAGTCACAGTCAGTCAGTCAGTCACCTTTCCTTTTATATATTTTGATTCATGGTTAGTGGCGCCTCCTGTGGTCTCACCATCAACACTACTGAGGACAGGGGTCCTCTCAGAACCAAACATTAAGTTTAAGAACAAAAAGTTTAATTTATTAGCTGTTTTGAATAAAACATTTGACTTTTAAATATTTTGATGCAAAAATAAATGAGTTGATTGAAATTAAAAAGAAATCCAACGAGTACTTGCTGTAGACTGCATTGAAATTATTTCATTTATTAAAAGTTGTTAGAAGTACACAGAAAAATAATTCTAGAATCTTGTTATGCGCTGCATGGATATCAGACCCGCTCCACGTGGCATTGATATACTGAACACAAGATATACATTCGTTTTTTAGGGTTCCGTACCTCAAAAGGAAAAAAACGAACCCTTATAGGATCACTTTGTTGTCTGTCTGTCTGTCTGCTCATCTATCCATCTGTCGCATCAGTCAAAAAAACCTACAGGGTACTTCCCGTTGACCTAGAATCATGAAATTTTGCAGGTAGCACAATTATTATACTAAACTTTTGTTCATGTACACATTTAGGATCACTTTGTTGTCTGTCTGTCTGTCTGTCCGTCTGTCTGTCAAGAAACCTACAGGGTACTTCCCGTTGACCTAGAATCATGAAATTTGGCAGGTAGGTAGATCTTATAGCTGACATTTGGGGAAAAATCTGAAAACCGTGAATTTAGGGTTAGATCACACAAGAAAAATTAAATTGTGGTCATGAACTAATAATTAGTATTTCCAATTTTCTAAGTGAGATAATTATATCAAGTGGGGTATCATATGAAAGGTCTTCACCTGTGCATTCTAAAACAAGATTTTTATTTATTTTTATGTATTTTTGAATTATCCTCCAAAATGACGAAAAAATACGACTGTCATACGGAACCCTCATTGCGCGAGCCTGACTCGCAATTGGCCGTTTTTTGTGATGTAACCACAAATTCACGGTTTTCGGATTTATTCCTTTATTTGTGCTATAAGATAAGATAAGATAAGATTGATGGTGGGTGCTTAAGGTAGCTCAGTTCGGTGCTTTCTCCATACAAACGTAGGAGGGCAAAATACAACAATATTCGATATTGTACGCACAAAACTAAGAATTATATAGATTTATCTCGTCATTATCTAGGTTTATTGATATATAAAATATTGAAAAAAGTATTGATTTAAAAGTTACGAGGTTCAAAAGATTACTATTTTAACACTAAATTTATGACAACTTTGGGCGTAAATAAATAAGATTAGGGGTATGAAAATTCTAAAGAAATTTAACATTAAACATAGTTTATTTATTCATTAGTTGAAATAACTATACTTCGCAAGCATAAATTCAGCAGTTTTTTCTCAAAAATACTTTTCCTAAACCCTTTTCGCGCGCTTGATTTCGGTGAAAATCATCGTGCCTCTCAACTTTCTCATACAATGTCAAGTGAAAAGCAAACATGTTACCCACGTGCACTGCCAATTTCGGTCGAGCGTCCTGCGTCACCTTAAAGCTAAATATAAGTAGTACATGAGATCCTGGCAGGGTTCTATATATAGGGTATAAGATCTACCAACGTCCCAAATTTCATGATTCTAGGTCAACGAGAAAATACCCTATAGGTGTTCTTGACAGACACTGCAGACGAAGAGACAGACACACAACGAAGTGATCCTACAAGATCCTACACAATTGAAATTTGACCTGCAGCTCGTTCCGGCAACGCACAAGACTGCAAATACTATTTTATACATGGCATAATCTTGTACCTATATCAAATGTTTGAAAAGAGCAACCGCCGAGTTTCTTGCTGGTTCTTCTCGGCAGGAAAGGCATTCCGAACCAGTGGTAGATGCATTTCGCATGAATTCCAAATTAAGTACTTACTTGTAAAAGTTTATTTGAATAAAAAAGATTTTTATTTTATTTTATTTATTTTTATTTTATCTACCTATGTACACCGAAAGCTCCGAGATTTCTGAACCGATTTGCGTAATTTTTTTTTAATCGACAAAGGAACTTTGTGACATTGTTCCATTAAAAAAAAAATCCAATTCCTCAATCCTGATGCTGCAGATGACCTGACCTTCAAGACTGATGGGATTTAGAAACTGTTGATTATAAATAAATAAACAGATCAGCTAGTTAAGGAATATACAACGTTAGTTTTGGTTTAGGTAGCCTATAGCCTAGTGGGTAACACGTCCGCCTCCTACTCGGGAGGTCGGGGCTTCGCATCTCGCATCGGAGCTATGTGTAAGGAAAACATCGTGAGGAAACTTGCGTGCCTGAGTTCCATGGTTTACGGTCAAATGCGGATTGGTAGACTTAATACATGTTTGAGAACATTATGGAGAACTCTCATGCAGGTTTGCAGAATCAAACTCTTCTATTAGGCTGACGTTTTAACATTCTACGTTAATACCGCTCAATTTAGTACATCGATTGCTGAACTCATAAACCTTCCTTATTTACCTTCCGTAGTCGGGTAAAACGGAAGATTTAAAAGCTGTTTAAATGAATGAATAAAATCCGCGCAACGTACAAGAAAGTAAACCCCGTTTATTATTTAAGCTGTATCTAAGCTATACAAGCTCTTCTCCACCACTCGTGTCCAAACGAGCTGTCGCGCAACTCGCTTGTAACGAGCCAGCTGCAAGCGTCGCTTCACACGAGCCACGCCACGGGCGGAATATCACCCAGTCAATTTAAAAAAAAAAAAAAAAAAAAAAAAAGCTGTATTGTCCGCGACAAGTCGAGATAGCAATCGGGGTATGAGGCGGGGGGGCGCCCCGCACACCCGCACGTCACCCGCACGTCACCCGCACTCGCCCGCGCCGAGTTAGCGCGAAGGCTGTGTACGTGTGCGGGGCGTCCCCACACAGATTACTATTTCGACCTGTCGCGTGCTACAAGTATAAGCTGCTAGAAGCTGCAGCTTACAGCTAGTTGCTCGTTATAAGCGAGTCTCTGTGGCGCGTCTGAACGGACACTACCCGGTAGGCTACAGGCAAGGTAGAGCAACCAGTACCCGTAGTACAAGATTTTACGTCTCACCAAACCAAACCAAATTCGAGAGTCAGTAAACTGGATCTTAAGTACCTTGTTTTAAAGCTCAAGTTTGTCTACACTTCTACAGCCAGCGCTCCAAGCGGAAACATTGCGAAATTAAAATCAGTGGCATTGAATATTTGACTTCAATTCAAGGCTGTTTAGGTCCATTTTACTGTAACGCGGAAGTCTTTCGACTCTCGAATTTGGTTTGGTTTGGTGAGACGTAAAATCTTGTAGTACGGGTACAGATTGCTATTTCGACCTGTCGCGTGCTACAAGCATAAGTTGCTAGAAGCTGCAGCTTACAGCTCATAGAGCAGAAACAAAGAGGAGTTGGCCTAAGCAACTGTGCACTGTGATTTTCAACTAGGTCCTGACGTCATCACTGTGGGCGGGGCCTTAGTTAGTATGCTGTCTGCGTTCGTCAGGTTCACATATATTGAGACTCGTATTATCGGTGTGTTTTCGCGTTTTTAAGAACAAAAGGATGAAGTGTTGTGTTTTATCGTGTCAAAGTTATTCAGACAGACGTTCTGATGCTATGAATGGTATCACATTTCATTTGTAAGTAATTTTATACGTAATTTCTACACTTATCGACATCTAGTGTGAGATAGCTGAACTATGTAGTGACATCAATATATCGATGTTAGGTCGCTAAGCGAGTAGTTTTGCTACTAACCCGCAGATGGAAAATTGAGAAGTGGGCGGCGTTCCACAACCCCTCACCCCGCAAAATGTCACTCGATATTTCATAGGGAAATCTTAATACAACATCTCCTCTTTGTTTCTGCTCTATGTTACAGCTAGTTGCTCGTTATAAGCGAGTCTCTGTGGCGCGTCTGAACGGACACTACCCGGCAAGCTACAGGCAAGGTAGAGCAACAAGAAGGCTACAGGCTACAGGCTACAGTAAAGGCGCGGCTGGTAGCTGTTAGTGAGACGTTCGAGCTACAAATTAATATTTGACGGCGGCAGTCACTTGACCCAGCTAAGCAGCTGTAGTGATGCGAGCACTTTGCTTGCGTTTGTTACTCGACAGTCGACAGTCGACTGCAACAACAAACCTGCCTGGCGCAGTGGTAAGCACTGCAGTTATGAGTGGGAGGTCCCGGGTTCACGATGCCGTGTAGACCAAAGGGACATGGGTGTAATGAAAACTGCCATACCCCTTTCAGGTTGGCATCCATCTTGGACTGCAGCAAGTTATCGCATTTATATTTGGCGCCTTTTGATATAGAAACCGTGTGATCTATTCTGAGGCAGCCATCTTGAGTCGATTGTATAAATACGGGTGGTTGATGGTTTTAAAGCTTAGTCTCGTTCTGACTCGAGACTCGGCGGCTATTAAATGCTTTTGTGTTTAGGTCGCCATTTTGATTGATTGGTTGTAATAGTAATTTTGTGCCCTAATCAAGTTAATATTGCAGTTGGTATAAAAGAGTAAACCTCTCGAGAAGCCTCTACGCCTCTATCAATGTCATTAACAAGAGAGGACATTCAAATAACCAATCCAAAAATAGCTTGTAATGTCCTGCTTTTCTGTCGGACTTTAAATTCACTTCTGGTACCTTTTTAATCATCACTTACCACCAGGTTAGTTGCAGTCAAGGGCTAGCTTGTATCTAAATATAATAAAATAAAAATATTTTATTCAACTTCCCCTCGATTACGGTAAAGCAGCAGCTACAGATCGCAATCACCTGTGATTGGCCGACACTCGCTCACTATTGGCCACAATGCATTGCTGCAACAAGAAAGCCATAAATTCAGCCAATCGATAACCCATACTCTATCCCATCACTAGTAGGTACTGAGTACTTGGTAAGCGCAAGTCTGAACGCAAACAAGCGGCAACGGAGTAGAGTCTGAAGAGGTTCCGCCCGATACCCACTAATTGGTCACTAATCGTTTCTGTTCACATCATATACCTACAGATACCCCATTACTAAGTGCTGTGATCCTTTCAAATTAATCAAACAAGTTGTAATTGAATAAAAATCGTTTAAGTGCGATTCAGACTCGCACAGAGACCATCGTACCATCCGTACCATCTACAAAAAATAACACTCACATTTTTTTAAAATTTCACGTCACGTAAAAATTGATTCCTCACGCGCCATTTTAACTCTACGGGTCAACTGTCATCTCAAAAGTACTTTAAAATAAGGACTAAAATCGTACTTTTGACATGCACATGACAGTTGACACATAAATTTAAAATGGCGCGTGAGGAGTCAATTGTACGCATTATATCAGCTTTCGTTAGACAGACTAGCAGTAACTAACCACAGCTAATGTATCGGTCAATAAATCATTGTGAACATTAACCTCACGTCGCAGCACGGCCGTGTGGCCGCAGCCCAACATTACTTACCCACTGACGTAAGGACGCGTTCACAACAATACGGTATTTGACAGGTTTTAAAAAAAAAACGTTAATCACGGATGTCTAAGGACTCTATTAGAAACTATATATTTTACGTTCCATTGCATATAGTGCAAGAAAAAACGAAAACAAAAAAATATATTTAAATATCCCGCGAATACGTTTTCCTGCTAATATGGCGCCTCATACGTCATCGTGACGTCACCAGCTCGTGGTTGTTGACTATACTATACACGCAACTGTTTACGAGCACTTGACGTCATCAAACACTCGGCCAATCACAGCCGTTTACGATCACGTGACTAAAGTAGACCAAAATATAATTTTCTTTAACGATTTTCTCTTAAAATATCTCGTATTTTTCTTAACTGACTACTTAGATAGAGAGTGAAAAAAGAAAGAAAAACTTCTGTTTTTGAAAGCTGTGCCAGTGTGCACATTGACACATTACCAGTTATATTCCGGCGCCTCTAATACATGAGCATTAAGGTCAAAAGACCTCTAGCAGAAGAAGCGCCGGTATAAACTATGTCATGTGTGGCACAACCCGAATTTGTCTATATCATCAACACCCAATCGTGTCACACTGTGACTCGCGGGGAAGTGAGAACTCACCGTTTTTTTCCCGTCGAGTCACACTGTTACTGGTTGCAACTTTTTTATCAATTAGAATTCCCAAAAAGTTGCACTTTACTGTGGGTGTGACTCGATGGGAACAAATCAATAAATTCCCAACGAGTCACACTGTTACACGATTGGGTGTGACTCGTTGGGAACCCATCAAAAAAGGTCCCAACTCAGCATAAATGCTATAAGCTTGCCCATTATAAAAAATCATAGAGCTGGTTTTCCGCCGTTCGTTTAATTTCTTTCGAACTTCAGCCCGTCATTGTGAACGCCACTTTAGTTGAGTAGATTAGTCATGTGGAGCAGACGGACTGGCAGCTCGCTTAAGCGAATTATTTACACTTTGCGGCCTTTGTTTCTTGCCTATTGCCTATTGCCTATTGCCTCTACAGCGCCTTTTGTTCTCTACTCTCATTAGTAGAGTATTAATGACTTAGGGCCAGTTGCATCAGGGTCAAACGTTACGTTACTTCCACACTCAGACAAAGGATCGAGGTGGACTTGTCACTTGTCAGACGCGTATACCCGAAAGGGAACAACAACAACAATAAAAAAAATCATACTAACATCTGAAAGGTTATGTTTCATAATTTGCGTTCGCTACAACTGTTACAGCCGATCACCATAAACGGCTTCTAGACACCTTCAATAATAAAATTAAAACAGAAAACTAAATGAAAACTCGTAATTTTCGCAATAAATTACTATCACAGCGGTTTGTTTTGACGCTAATAGAACCAAAATAAGAGGTTGCAAAAGTTTCTTACTTTAGCTTTGGATCAAAATTTATATTTACCTAAGTACTAACTTTTGCTACTCACTCTGCTATTTATGTGTACCTAGTTAACGTTTAACGGTACTCCTAACGCGAGTTTAGCCGTCTGTCGTGCAACTGGACCTAACAAAACTTATTCCATGAACAATAAAGTGCTATTTAATTACAAAATGTCATCTTACAACTTCGTCCGTACTTACCTATTGTTTTCCTTTTACATTTTAATTCTAGTTCTTTTAAAAAGGCTTTTACTTACATATCTAATTTCATCATCACAGTTTCATCATCACCATCATCGTGATTAAATACTACGGCCCACACTAATATTATAAAGGCAAAAGTGTGTCTGTCTGTCTGGTAGCCTTTCACGGCCCATCCGTTCAAACGATTTTGACGAAATTTGGTACAGAGATAGCTCGTATCCCGGGGAAGGACATAGGCTACTTTTTATCCCGGAAAGTCAAAAAGTTCCCACGGGATTATTAAAAACCTAAATCCACGCGGACGAAGTCGCGGGCATCATCCAGTTAAATATGAAATGAAATACTTTTGTTGAAGTAATTAGCATCTAAATTACTAAATGGCGATACAATACAACTGGAGAAATATTACCTACAGCCTATGCAGCAAGTTATGATTGCCTAGTGGTTAGGATTTCCGCCTTCTAATTGTTGAGCGGGGGTTCGATCCCGAGCACGCACCTCTTACTTTACTGATGGGTTGATCATGATGACTTTTACTGAAACGAAACAAACTGCTATTGAAAAGGTTCGCTCTCCCAGTGCCCTCTAGTGAACGTAGCTTAAACTACACTTAACTTAATAAGTAGTTCTAAAGTCCTTGCATAGATGGCGTCAGCTACATTATTTAACGAACGAACTTTGTTACGAACCTTGATTTCCCGAAAGGATAACCGAAGGTTGAAATTCATAACATTTTAACATTTTTCAATCTTAAAGATAAAGATAGGTTATTTATCCTTTTAAGGGGCTTAGTTTTCACCTACCTCCGTGTTGGTTTCCTCCCCTGCCGAAGTAGTGGAGGATCTTCCCTCGGATCCCCTTCTTCATTTCCGATTTCTCTTCCACCTGTAACAAAACGTTATACTTATTATTAGTTACCTACTAGATAATGCCCGCGACTTTGACCGCGTCGATTTAGGTTTATTAATTATCCAGTGGGAGCGCTTTAATCATCATCATCATCATCATCATCGCGTGCCCTCTTCGAAACACAGTTTGGAGATCATCATATTATGAAAAGCCTCCTTCTTTTAACTTCAAATAACTAAAGCCCTGTCTAACCCTTTATATGGATCAAGCTCGTCCAACCATTGTTATTTATTTATTCAGATACAAATTAGCCCTTGACCGCAATCTCACCTGGTGGTAAGTGATGATGCAGTCTGAATTTTTAAAAACCTAAATCCATGTGAATGAAGTTACGGAATCTTCTAATACATTTGAGACGCAAAATGTTGTTTTATAAGTCCCGCAAATTGCTAATGCGCGTGGCCGCCATTTTAGCGACGTCAGCATTAGACTGAAGTTTCGAGCTGATGGTATATTTTTACTTAAATGTACGTCAAATGACGTCAAAAAGGCGTCATTTCCATGTTAATGAGACATTGGTTCTAGCGAAATAGCAATTTGCTGGACTTATATACTGGAAGTAAATACCAAAAATGGTAGAGTAATTTTCTGGTCGACTGAGTATATACCTTCATAGTACGAACTACGAATATAAGTCGCCATAAATTAAGAGGTCTATAAAGTGGTGGGCAGTTGTTTGTTCTCGACATATAATATCGAGCAGTCGTGCAATGAGCCATAAAGCGGTGTTCGGCGCCGAGCCCGAGGGCTGCGGCTAATGGGCCTTGACTCCACCGCGCCGCGCCGTCGGAAATGTAGAGCTGCTCCCAGTTCCTACGCGCGACGTGCGAGTTGGGACCCAATCGAGAGGTTGGCTCGGATTTCTTTGTAAACATTCATAAAATGTTGTTTTTAACCAACTGCGGAAAAGCTAATAATATTGCACCATCCGCAGTTTCTGAATCGCTATAGTTTATGAGTACATCATCAGTTATAGTAGTTGATAACTTAAGCGGGCAGTAACTCTGCAGCATCAGGATTGAGGAGTTGGATCCAGAAATATTTATGGGACCACCACGGAAACATCATCTGTTGATTTAAAATGCTCTCGAAAAAATCGGTGTAGGTACATACATAAACAAAAAAATCGGGCCGAATTGAGAACCACCTCCTTTTTGGAAGTCGGTTAAAAAGAAGAGCAGTACAGCTATGTAGGTATTATTAGCTATACAGGGTGTAACCAGAACGCTAGCAAAAACGTTATTGTTATTGTTATGCCTAAACACAATTCAATACCATTAACCATCATTTTTTAGTTTTAATTATTTAGAAGTTATCTTTTAAACCCGCATTGTTTCCCCAGACTCAGAGTGGCCTACTTACGTGGCAACATTCTTTGATCTTAAGCGTCAGTCAGATGTTTTATTTGCAATATAATATTGTAAACTTTTACAAAAAATTGGAATTTTTTTATTTATTTTTCGCGTTATTTTTAACCGACTTCAAAAAAGGAGGAGGTTCTCAATTCGTCGGAATCTTTTTTTATTTTATTTTTTATTTTTATGTATGTTCCCCGATTACTCGAAGACGCCTGGACCGATTTTGAAAATTCTTTTTTTGTTTGAAAGGGTATACTTTAAATTTGGTGAAGTTCTGATGAACATCTTCGAAGATAGATACTGGAACTCCTCAACGGATAAGAGTAAATTGCTCGCGATCAGTGTAATAGCTTAGTAAACAGTAGATTTTTAACAAGTCATAGCATAATTCCATGGGGCCACTAAAAATTGTGAAATAAATTTTTTTTACAAAAAAATAAAAAACCATAATAATACTTTTTGGTGCCGGTGCCAATTAGCTTTTGCTGCGCGAATCGTCTAGACTTCATATTTTTATGGGACTCCACAATGGCACCTCATTGGCACCGACCCCAAAAATATTATTATGGAACTATATTAACTCTTGTATACATAATATATTCGGTAATAAATTAAATTATTTTTCAATTTTTAGTGTTTGTGTATCGAAGTCGGTTTTTATTTTTTTTGTAATTTTTTTTTATTGTGGTATCATATCAGTAATCATCAGTTGTATCACCTGTCTTCGTTTTTGCTATCGTTCTGGTTACACCCTGTACATTGGTACCAAGCTAAGTCTACTTACGTTTTCCTTCTGTTGTTTCTCCTTACTTTGCTTGTGTCCCGCCACAAAGCTATACATTGTCTTCAAGTCACTAAATCCCGCACACTAGTTCTTCACTAGTAGCCTAACTAATAAAGTTGACTAATGTATCGATTTTTCAGTTTTAACCCTAATTAAAACCGTTATGTTGTGGGCTCTTCTCAGACCCGGGCGCGTTTGGAACCCTCGTAGCTTTAGTTTTAAGTTTGCGTAATAATTATCACCACTATATCTTACAAATCCAACATTTGACTATCAAAAAGAGTAATTTATTACCTATTTTGAATAAATCATTTGACTTTGACTTATGAGCTAGACTCTTAGAGTCTAAAGAACTGATAAGATGTTAGCTCAAGGTGGTGGAATGGTGACCTCGCACCGGAAAGCGCAGCGTTGGAAGACCCCTCACCAGCAGGTGACATCAAACGAGTCTGGAGATTTATTTTTTGATTGCATAATTTTTGTTTGAATTCGAACCCCATAAACTACCGCTTACAAATAATCACTTCATTTTATTAGTACAGTGTAAGCAGTGGCGGATTATCCCCGAGGCAAACGAGGCACGTCCCTAGGGGCGCGAGATTACGAAGGGGTGCGCGCGATCACGTAGAGTTGGGTTTCTACTTTCTATGCAAACTCTTGGAGTGACCGCCTCTACTTTAATATAGCAAAGTGTGAAGTCTTCACTCGTTCACTTAGTATAATCACCAACTACCAGCTTTGCAAGAAATTATAGTACGTGACAGGTCGAGATGGCAATCGAGGCGGAACCCCCCCCCCCCCCCCCCCCGGGCGCATGTGGGCGGGGCGTCCGCCCGCCTCATACCCCGATAGCCATCTCGACCTGTCGCGTACTTTTATTCCACTTCACTATAAAATCCCTTCCAATTAAGCGAGCTTGTGGGTACAACAAATATTGCAGCGGGCGGGGTTCGAACCGTCGACCTTTCGGATGTCGATCCGCTCCTTAACCGCTGAGCTATTGAGGCTTTTCCTTAATGCCTCGGCAAGCGGCGCCATAAATATAAAGGCGTATGTACCTACGTAATCGCACTAACTATTGTACAAGTTGGTAAACTGCCAGCGCTTGCTTGTGTTTGTAACATCAGTGTACGAGCGCTTTAATGGCTATTAAGTAGGCATATTATAATACAAATACATTAATGTATTTATACTATACCTACTAGATCATGCTCGCGAATTCGTCCGCATGGACTACACAAATTTCAAACCCCTATTTCAACCCCTAAGGGGTTGAATTTTTAAAAATCCTTTCTTAGCGGGTGCCTACGTCATAATAGCTATCTGCATTCCAAAATTCAGCCCGATCCGTCCAGTAGTTTAAGCTGTGCGTTGATAGATCAGTTAGTCAGTCAGTCACCTTTTCCTTTTATATATTAGGTATATTAATAGGTACAGATAGTTTTTCCTAGTTCGCTAAAAAGATTTAAAATCGCAGAACCTCCTCGAAGAAACGCGCGTAAGCGAAGCGATTTGCCGCTCAAGAGCTTCTAGACTCTAGAGTCAGTTCTTTATTCGTACCTACGAGTAATATGTTATATGATGATAGTTCAGTAGTTAACAACTAACAACGTCGTGTGGGCCACAGTATTATGGCAGGCCCACAGTATTATGGCAGGCCACAGTATTATGGCAGGCCACAGTATTATGGCAGGCCACAGTATTATGGCAGGCCACAGTATTATGGCAGGCCACAGTATTATGGCAGGCCACAGTATTATGGCAGTTACATTAAACCCATGCCTACCCCTGATCATTTTCTACACAGCATTGTATAGGAACGCTAAATCGCTTAGAGACATGCTTTTGCCGGTAGGGTGGTAACTAGCCACAGCCGAAACCTCCCACCCATCGAATCAGCCTATTTTCTTTAGAAATTGAATAAATGAGTGAATTGGGAAAAAGGATTCTACTGAACTCTGAACCCCTAACTGGCAGGCCGACGTCCTAACCACTAGGCTACCACCGCCTTTTAAACCATTTTTAGGGTTCCGTACCTCAAAAGGAAAAACGGAACCCTTTTAGGATCACTTTGTTGTCTGTCTGTCTGTCTGTCTGTCTGTCTGTCTGTCATGAACTAATAATTAGTATTTTCAACTTTCCAAGTGAGTGACTATATCAAGTGGGGTATCATATGAAAGATCTTCACCTGTACATTCTAAAACAGATTTTTATTTATTTTTATGCATCATAATTTTTGAATTCTCGTGCAAAATGTCGAAAAAATACGACTGTAGTACGGAACCCTCATTGCGCGAGCCTGACTCGCACTTGGCCGGTTTTTTTTATTCACAATGCTGTCATAATTACTCTATGGCTGTCATGAATTATTATAATCTGCAGATATTTGTTTTAAGATAATCTGTGTCCAAGAAATTCAATTTATAGTCTGTATCGCTCGTGATCGCGTATCAACACCGGTGTTGCCACATTAAACGTTTAAATCCGCACGCGCGTGGTGTCGCTATCACACGTGCGTCGTGCGTATACATTGTAGTCTGTGGTCGTGCGTGTCACGCGGGAAATACTCGCGTCGCGAGCTGCCACCGCAACCACCGTACACGTACTGCCTTCGGCTGCGTACTGTGTAGGGCTGCCACTCAACGGTTACTATAATAGACAACATATTCACTCATATAATTGTTTGATTTGTTACAAATTGAACGCAGGCCTTTAACCAGTCGTGGGACAGGGTTCAGACTACTGGCCAGCACAAATTACTGGACAAATCGAGCTGAAATCTGGCATGCAGATATCTGTTATGACGTAGGCATCCGCTAAGAAAGTATTTTTGAAAATTCAACCCCTAAGCGGTTAAAATAGGGGTTTGAAATTTGTGCAGTTCCACGCGGACGAAGTTGCTAGCATAAGCTAGTTTGTGATAACAACTGAGACACACCAACAAACCAAGAAATAAACATTTTCGCATTTATAATAATATATGGGTAGTTCGCAATTCGCATTTTTAATATTACTAGCTGATGCCTGCAACTTCGTCCGCGTGGATTTAGAGTTTTAAAAATCCCGTGGGAACTCTGATTTTCCGGGATAAAAGTAGCCTGTGTCACTCTCCAGGTCTTTAACTACCCCCATACACAAAATCACGTCGATCCGTTGCTCCGTTACAACGTCATTGAATGACAAACCAACACACATTTTACATTTAATATGGGTAGTGATTAAGTATGGATTTTGTCTGTGTGATATACCTAATACCCATGCTAAATTACAACTTTCTTATGGAAATTGGATTAATAATCGGCCCCAAAACCATTGTCGTATTTACAACACACAAATATGTCACCCCTACCCCCACCCTAACTCCTCTCACCCATAATATTTTAATTAACCTCACAGCGACATTATCACCGGCAAGCGGCAGCCCTGGACACGGCATTACAATGCAGCATCCCATCCCAGCGTGAAACCACCTTCACAGTACACCCGTCCGTCACAATAGAACTCTTATTCCCTTGCAATAAGACCCATTTTAGTTAAATGCAGACGCAAAGTGAAGTTGGTGTAATGTAATTTAACTTTTCGCATGCAGCAACAGTTTGGGGACAGACGATAACGCACCAAATTATTTATTAGCCACGTTATATTATTAAGTTATGTACTTTTTAATGGACTTTTATGGTCCCGTATCTCAAGAGGATAAAAGGAACTCTTATAGAATCACTTCGCTGTCCGTCTGTCTGGCGAGACATTTTTTCTCGAGAAGTTGAAATTACCTAATAATATAAAATTCTTAAATCTACTATATAGGTAGGTACTTACCTACTTGAATATAATCAGCGAACTATGAATGTTTTAAGCACTGTGGTGAACGAAAACATAGTGGGGAAACCTGCATATGAGAGTTCTTTATAATGTTTCCAAGAGTGTGTGAAGTCGGCCAACCCGCACTTGGCCAGCGTGGTGGACTATGGCCTAAACTCTACTCATTCTGATTTTGAGTCTTAGTTTAAATAAATAAAATCACTTTATGTTTATCTACAACTTAATGATGCCCGCGACTTCGTCCGCATGGATAAATGGATAAAATAGTCCGCGGAAACCATGGATTTTTGCGAAATAGAAAGTTGCTTAATGTTTTCCAATCCAAGGTATAATTATTATTTATCTCTATTCCAAATCAGCCAAATCTGTTTAGTAGCTTTTGCGTGAAAGAATAACAAACATACTTACATACACACACACCTTTATAATATTAATGTGATGTGACAATTTGTGTCACTTATGCTATGTTAACAGTTGAAACTCTATCACTGGTTCAGAAAGCAGATTAAACTGAAAAGAGTGGCAAGAAACTTACTCCTTTTACAAGTCAAAATGATATTAACTCCTAGATAACTAATAACTAACTAATAACTTACCTACTTAGTTTGTTGAGAACTTGCGAAGTTTAGTGAACACAATACCGCGTGACTTCACATACTCTACTACAAGTTTATAATAAGCTTGACGTGTTAACTTTGTAGCACCTATTATGTAAAAAGTATAAGTTCAGTCTTCGATACAAAATAAAATATGTATCGGAAGTATAGTCTGCCACAAGACGGCAATCGCAGTATGAGACGGGGAGACGCCCCGCACTGGATTAGGGCAGGGGCTTTGCGGGTGCGCGGGGCGTTCCCTCCCCGATTGCCATCTCAACCTGTCAGCCCCGGATGGGCCAAGCCGGAGCCCGTGCCCCGGTCGGCAAATTCAAGTTTGCTAGACGCCGTGGCGAAACAATAGAGTGGGAAGCCGGCCAAAATAACACGAGCCCACGGACCAAGGGGCACTCAAAGGAACATTCATGTTCATTTTACCCAAATTGCGAATGCCTAGATTTGATTTCCTCCATTGGCTGATATTGTAAAAAAACTTCGCGCTCTCTTCGCTCGAGTTTTATAAATTTATTGTTGAGTACTTTATCTTCCGACATTTTTTTCTAATAAATAATATAAAAAAATCATACTTACTTCACCCGCGGTTATAGTATACGTATAATATACTAGTATAGTAATAGTTACGTATAATATGCTAGTACCTACCTACATAATTGCGAGGCAGCGCACTGCAGTGTATCGCACCGCAGACCGCACCGCACCGCACTGCATAGCACCGAGGTAAAAATATGGTTGGACAGGGGTGGCATTTTTTAGGTCATGCTCCGCCTCAAAATAATTCGAGATCCGGGGCTGCGACCTGCCACGCACTATTTTTGATAAAATGTTATACGTCATTAGATTCGTCTTGATAGTTTGAGTGTCACTGGGTACATAAAATTCTTAAAAAATCGAAATGGTGGATTTTATGCACTTTAATGGCTGAAGAAGATGCAGTGCAGACCGGCGCAGTTGGGGTTTTTTTGAAAACTTTTTAGTTAACTATAGGTATGAAAAAGTAAAAAAAATATAACTTGTTATCCGCGAGAAATCAGAAGTTTTTAGTCAAAAATCATAATTCAGATGGATCCAGAACAAGCCAGTAAAAAATACATTTAATTTTCTACCAAATGATATTTTCCAAGCTGATACTGGCAGCACTTTATATCACAATGGCTGTCAGTTGTCAGTGTCAACTGTCAGCTGTCATAACAAATATTTGACGTATCCACTTTCTATTTACTATTCAAATTCGTGATTTTATTATCGCTAAAATATCTGACTCTTGCCAATGAAGCAGCATTGGATGTAAATGATGTCGTTTCCAAAGATCGAAGGATATGTAGTAACAGAGAAACTGGGTTCAGGAAGCTATTCGACAGTGTATAAAGCGTATACTAAGGTAAACAAACCCATTTACATTACCCACTACACCTTTAACAAGCTATTTTATCTGTATTTTAAATATTAAATCATAGTAAGTAGTAATTCTATGAAGAGCTTATCTCAATTTCTAATTAATACTTGGCAAATCGCATATTCAACTGTACATAGGGCCGTAGGTGTATTTAGAGTCCTTATAATAAATGTGAGAATAATTGCATTATTTTAGCTGTTAAAATCACTTTAAAACTATGAGCTAAACATATTGTTGCTCACATGAGTGAGAGAGACTTCTTCTCCTGTGCCCCACAACAGGTTACAACTTTTTTTTAATGCATAGAGCATAATATATAGCATTTGTATCAAAAGAATATGTTAGAAAACTCAAAATATCACACTGTTTAGGATTTAAGTGTCTGTAAGTGACGCCAGCATGACTGAGAGCTCTTCAGAGTGACGAAGTCTGGATAAGACCTCTACTACCAGTACCTGGGTAATTTGTCGATGTACCGTGCGATCACTACTATGAGCTCTTTTTCTTTATGATCTTCAGGTGGGTGCACGAACTACAGTAGCAGTGAAATGCATAGACAAGTCCCGCATCAAGCACTCCGGCACCGCCATAGACAACCTGGTGACAGAAATCAGACTGCTGAAGACCCTCACACACCCACACATAGTGCACATGAAGGAGTTCACTTGGGATGACAGGTACTATCTATACTTTTACATATACAAGTCAGGTATTGGTTGGTCTGGGGTCGGTATGGGGATGGGGTCGGTATGGTAATTAAGTAATTTAATTTATTTATTAAGTCGGACAACAATTGATCCATTATGTGTTAGTAACAATAAATACTTAATAACTATGTTAATACTTAAACACTAAGGAGTTAGTAACAAAATACTTAATCACTATGTTAGTACTTAATAACTAAAAGGGATTTAGTCCTCTGCACGAGTTTCCCCAACAGAGGACTATCCATTTTGCCCGCTATCATGCGCAGGATCCCGTTGCTGCTTCCTCGGACTCTGGACAACAGTGATGCTGTTTTCTTGCGCCAGATGGCATCGAAGCCATCTGTCCGCGCCTCAGCAAACATAGCTGATGCACTACAGAACCGAGGTTGCCGCAACAAAATCCTGAACGCATTATTATATTGGACTCGCAGCGCATTGTAAGCCCTTTGCGTGTACTGAAACCACAAGCTTGCCGAGTATAAGGATGTACAGTATGCTTTGAACAGCGTGACTTTCACAGCATCTGTACATCGGGCAAACCTGCGGGCCACCATATTCGCTCGGACTGACAATGCCCTGCGTTCCCTTTCCATATCATCATCATCTCCAAGGGTCTCGGTTAGCAAGTGCCCAAGGTATTTGAATTTGTGAACTCTATTGAGAGCTACTCCATGGAGCTTTAAAGGTGGAACATACGTTGGACACTTGGTACCCGCCTTGAAGACCATGACTTCAGTCTTCTTGACATTGTATTTCAATCCATGTTCAGCAGCATACGACTCGCATACCGCAAGCATCCTGCGCAGCGCACTGATTGACGGAGCCAGCAGCACCATGTCGTCGGCATAGCTGAGGTTGTTGACGCAGACACCGTCTACGTAGCAGCCCACCGGCATACTGCTGAGTCCCTCAATCAGTTCGTTTACGTACAGGCTGAAAAGCAATGGTGAGCTCAGGCCACCCTGCCGAACGCCACATTCCAGCCTGTACGTATCCGAGAGCTCATTCGCCCACCTAACTCGGTTTTCCTGACCTAGGTACCAATATTTAAAAAGACAATTAACCTCCGGTGGCAACCCTGTCTTTTTTAACTTAGCCCACAGGTTATCATATGGCACCAGATCAAAAGCCCGCGACAGGTCCAGGAAACAAGCATATACGGGAGTGTGTCTATCAGTGTAGTACTTGACAGTATGCTTCAAACTCAGGATTGCAGTTTCAGTTGACAGTTCGGACCGAAATCCGAATTGAGCATCATGTAGCTTAACGTGCTTCTTCAAATATTGGTTAAGCACACTGTCGAGCACTTTCGCTATGGTAGTGGCTAGCGAAATCGGTCGGTAATTACATTTATCAGACACATCCCCCGTCCTACACTTTACAACAGGTACCACCACAGTTTTCATTAGGTCCGGAGGCAGGTACGAGTGGCTGAGACACAGATTGAATAACAATGCCAAGACCCGAGGGAGATGACATCCCGCATGCTTCAGGTGCTCGATACTGAGTCCATCGTGACCAGGGGACTTACCGCGCTTTGACTGAATGATAATTTGTCGTATATCTTTTGCCAGAATAATGACAGACATTTTAGTTCCGCTAGGCTCAGCATCGAACCCTTGACGCTGCGGCCCAAGAGGCGACTTCACAGCAAAGTGATTTGCAAACAAATTGGCGATCTCGCTCGGGTTAGAGACACCATCAACGCTTGCTGGAATGCCCGGCCTAGCATTAAGCTGATTTGTGCATTTCCAAAAATTCTTGAAATCAGCGTTTACATGGTGTGTCGCCAGCATATCCATCTTAATTTGTTCCTGGTGATTTTGGCACCACTTAAGTTTTCCTTTAAACATTTTTCTCGATTCAGCCATGTCATTAAAAATAGGACCGCTAACTGGCTTGCCATGGCAACACCAAACATGAAATTTTAGCTTGGCATTCAAGTAAGCGTCACGCACGTGCCTATTCCAACCCGCCAGTGGTTTTTTCCGGCTAGTCTTTTTTGACATACGGGTCTCACTAGCGGCCTGTTGCAGCACCTTTACAATGTCTTTGTACAAGTTATCAATTATATATTTATGATCAGCCTTATCACAAAAACAATCGGAGCATTCTAGTAACTCACTCGGAAAGTCCAAGCTTTTTAATTGCATGTTACACTTCTTATTATATGCATCTACTTGCTCTAGGGTTCTCTCGCCCCATAGCACTGTACTACGTTCAATAATATTTATTGGCAGTCTTTGTCGAATAACATCTAAATTACAACACACCACCAGAGGGTAGTGGTCCGACCAGTAAACGTCATATTTTACATAAATATTAGTGACACACTGCCACGCCGCACTACTTACAAGACAGTGGTCTAACCAACGCCTACACCCATGCGCCTCACTAATAAAAGTATAGGTATCTATACTCAACTTGTTTATGTCCGCACAAAACCAGTCTTGTTCATCCGCAAAGTCAAAAATCTCTTTATAAAAACGCTCACCTGGATGCGCATTGAGGTCCCCAAGAATAAATACCGATTCAATGCCCGCCTCCTCTACGATAGCACTAATGGAGCTTAGGCAATCGGTGAGTTCTGGTACATTTTCACTACAATCGGTAGGCATATACACGCTGATAACCAAAATAGGGCGACCGCACGTTGTAATACGAATCGCCGCTATGCGAGGGTTTGCGCACTGAATTACTGACACACACTGAAACACAGACTTACGCCACAATAACGCGACACCACCATAGGGCCTTCCTTTGAGAACACCAGCACTCGTATCCACCGCAGAGGTTCCTGTACTTCCGAAATCCTCATGGATGCTCGCCAGATATGATAGGTCAAAGGGTAGCAACCACGTCTCCTGAAGAGCAATTATGTCAGCAAAGTTACATAACTGCTGTACACCTTCCACGGAGCGCTTTATACTTTTACAATTATATGTTACCATAGTTGCGTTATACATTACAATCAGGAATGCTTCTGTTCTGATTAATATTTTGCTCTCGAGTTTTGTAAGGCATAAAACGTCGACAAGTTACCCCGTCAGGCCAGATTTCATCGTTAAGAAAGATGTGCAGCTTGTGTCGTGGTACCATTATTTTATAAGCACTATAGCCCCTCTCAGTCTTCATTTTAATCTTTTGTATCATTACATTCTCATTAGTTTTAAGAAATATGTACTCCACGATATCTTTTTCTAAAGTATCCCTATGGACGTTAGATACAAATAACGGAATTTTTAAATCAGCAGGGCTAAACTTGTCACTAAGCTGAACGGCCGCTTTGCCTCTAACACCCTCCTTTCTATTCCGATATCTTTTTCTTTGTACCTCTACCCATTCCTGATTCGGTTCATCCTGCTTCCATTCACCTTCCGATCTTACTATCTCAGCCATAGTGTTACCCATACCCGAGCTTATTAAGTGTGCGGTCGCGCTAACACCCGCTAAGGCGCGTGCGTCTGTGTGCATCGGCTGTGTATTGCACTGTTGTGATGAATCATTTTGTACCGTATTGCTAGATACAGGTTCCACTGCGCCTGCGCGCGATGCACTCTTATCAACTGATCGATGGCAATGAGTGAAAGGGACACTGTTCTCACACTGAGCGCTCAGAGCGCTTACGTCTTGTATGAGTGACAGAGACCGGTGTTCGTTTGTCTGATCGTGCGCTTGACCATCATTGTCTCGCATTGGAGAACTATCAACAACGGACATATTTGAAAAATTTAACATGCCCGAAGGTCCACTATCCAATACGTATGCCCCTCGCCTTTTATTTACATTGTCCACACTTGCCAAAGATTGATTTAAATGATTTTTCAGCTGATTTAACTCCTGACTAGTTGCATATGTTTCTTTTATATGATTAATCTCAGATTTCATCAAAACGACATCTTTTAGCAAGCTTGTTATGTCGATGTGATCGAAGGTTACCGGCGGCAATTTGCTTAAATCTCTTGCTACAAAGATAGGCGTCTCATCCGGCTCTGTATTTTTAAAGGCACAAATAATATCTTCCACATCTTTGTGCTCTTTTGCTTTACGCCGCGAAATATTTCTCACGGTCGTGTTAATTGATGCAAATAGTAGTTGCTTTGCGACACTAATTTCCGAGTACGAAAACGTATCCACACATAACTTCACGATGCTATCTTCATCTAAAATTTGTATTTTGTTTTGTACAAAACAAAGCAATTCATTTAAAATTACGTTACACTGACATTTAAGAAAATTCACGGAATTCGCCATTTTTGCACCCGAACGCATACACGCTCGCGCGAAGACTGATGACAGTAATTAAGTATTAAGTATATTAAGTATTTAGTATGGATTAAACATGGCTAATATGCTTTATTTTTTTTTAATTTAAACTTCATGTTGTGTTAATGACAAGTAAGCTCTAACTGAAATTGTATATGTTGCAGAAACATCTACATAATAATGGAGTACTGCTGCGGGGGAGACCTGTCCAAGTACATCCACCGATACGGCAGAGTGCCAGAGAAACAGGTGAGCGGCTTACAAGAGTCGCTTAATCGTTACTTAAGATTGAGTTAAACGAGACAGAGCTATATCTCTCACATAAATCCGTCTCGTTTTAACTCAATCTTAAGTAACGATTAGCGACTCTGAGTGCGGCAGTTAGGACCGGCGCAAATCAGGCAGTGCACTTTTTTACTGCTTTGTTTGTTGTGGGCTCTTCTCAGTCTTGGGCGCGTTTGGAACCCTCGTAGCTTTAGTTTTAAGTACGTAATTAACTATCATCACTATACCATCTTATAAATTAACAATTTTGAGTATAAGTAAGAGTAAAATGTTAACTATCCATGAAAATCTAAATCTAAACCAAATAATTTATTCAAAGTAGGTAATAAATTACACTTTTTGACTGTCAGTTTATTTATTACGCGAACTTAAAACTAAAGCTACGAGGGTTCCTAATATTATAAACGCGAAAGTGTGTACGTCTGTCTGTCTTCTAGCTGTTCACGGCTCAACAGTACAACCGATTTTGATGAAATTTGGTACAGAGTTAGCTTACATCCCGGGGAAGGATATAGGCAGGCATATGACACACTTGATATAACGATCTTTATTGATATGATATGAATCATATTAATAGAATTGATATCTATTATTGAAGTTTGTTAAAAATACCACAATTTCGTTTGTTGCAGTTGCTGTATTTTCTACAGCAGTTGGCGTCAGCATTAAAATTTTTAAGAGAAAAAGGTATTAGGTATCTAATTATTATTAAATTATTATTATATAATTATTTAAAAAAAAATGTTTATTATGTTAAGTACTAGCTTATGACGGCGACTTCGTCCATGACTACACAAACTTCAAACCTCTGTTTTACCCTTTTAAGGATTGAATTGGAAATTCAAAATCCTTTCTTAGCGGATATCTACCTCATAATAGCTATCTGCATGAAAAATTTTAACCCGATCCGTCCAGTAGGTTGAGCTTGTGCATTGATATATCAGTCAGTCAGTCAGATTTTCCTTTTATACGTTATATAGATATACATTTTAAGAAATTAATTAAATATCACTTGTTTAACGGTAAGGCAAAACATCATGAGGAAACCGGCATGCCTGAAAGTTCTCCATAATATTCTCAAAGGTGTGTGAAGTCTGCCGATCCACATTTGGCCAGCATGGTGGACTATGGCCAAGCTCTTCTCATTCTAAGAGGAGACAACATGTGCTCAGTAGTGCGCCGGGATGATTATGTGTAACAGTTGGAGACACTAATAATTACACGTATCCTTAAAGCTGTGATAGCCTAGTGGTTAGGATATCCGCTTTCCAATCGGAGGTCGGGGGTTCGATCCCGGGCACGCACCTCTAACTTTTCGGAGTTATGTGCGTTTTAAGTAATTAAATATTACTTGCTTTAACGGTGAAGTAAAACATCTTGAGGAACATAATGTTCTCAAAGGTGTGAAGTCTACCAATCCGCACATGGCCAGTGTGGTAGATTATGGCCAAAACCCTTCTCACTCTAAAAGGACACCCGTGCTCTGTAGTGAGCCGGTGATGGGTTGATCATGATGATGATGATCCTTCCTAAGTACAGAACCCTCGAAATAATTTTAAATACATATCAAAAATTGCGCAACTGGCAGGAATCGAACCTGCATCTTCTGGGTTCGCGCTCGATGCCTTGACCACTCGGCCACGGTTTCGCTTACTGCCAGTGACGAAATTTTTGATATGTGTGTTCACTCAGTACTGAAGCGACTGTTTAATGTGCGGAACCCTATGTGCGCGAGTCCGCCTCGCACTGGTCCGTGTGCTAACATGGCGTCGTGTCGACAGGCGTGGTGCACATGGACCTCAAGCCGCACAACCTTCTGCTGCACAAGGGGTCCGAGGGGAAGTACATGCTCAAGGTAGCCGACTTTGGGTGAGACATAAAACATTGTTGACTGTACAGTGGCGCCGCTTCTAGAATAGAATAGAATAGAATAATGTTTATTCGAGGTATATAGGTGGTACATGGTGTAGGCAATATCGTCCTGTACAGCAATGCAACACCTCGAACAGGTAGGCCACTCAGCTTGTGTTGAGACGTCGGGCCCCTCAGACACAAACCTCTAGAGCAAACATCTGAGGTACCAGACGCCCCAACGCTGATTTTCAGTGACCGCCTTTTAAATATTACCTAAACGTCAGTGGCATAGAATATATAAAGTTGGCGAGTAAATGGATAAATAAAATGAAATAAAGTGTTTACAGTTTTTAAATTTAAAGTGTCTGCATCTTTCTCTTTTTAATATTGCTAAAAACCGGCCAAGTCTGTGGCGGGCCACGCGCAGTGTAGGGTTCCGTAGTCACAACTTAGCCATGATAGTTTTCCTTTAATGAATTAGACAATATTTGACTCATCCGATGTCACGCGATCTGTAGCGGGGCAGCCATCTTGAATCGATCTGTATAAATACGGGTGTTTGAAGGTTTTTAGGCCAGTCTCGTTCCGACTCGAGACTCGACGACCAATTAAATACTTTTGTGTTTAGGTTGCTAATTGGATGAAGGGGTTGCGATAGCAATGGTGCCCTAACCAAGTTCAATATTGTAGTTAGGCTATTATAAAGATTAAAACTCTCGATAAGCCTCTACGCGTTGTGATTTATATTCCCGCGCAAACTTTATATTAGAGGATATTTTAATAACTTATCAAAAATTTAGTTAAACCAGTTAAATTAAACCTGCACCTCGATTGCGGGAAACCTGCATCAATCATTATTACAATCTCAATTGTTGTTATTCGCAGAATTTATGGTATTCTTGTTGCAACAATGCATTGTAGCCAATAGAGAGCGAGCTTCAATCAATCAGAGGTGATTGCGATCGTGATTCGTGACATTGTAGCTGTCATTCTACCGCAATCGCGCAGCTGCTTTCTGACTTACACGTCAAAGTATAAATGTAAATTTTTTATATTTTCTTTGGAGTAGTATTAGAAATCACTTCATGCAGTGACAGATACTTAGTTGTGGGAGTTCGGCCAAGTACCACCTGCTTGTGTCCGCCGCAGGTTCGCGCAGCACATGACAGACGAGTCGTCCCGCCACGTGCGCGGCTCGCCGCTGTACATGGCTCCTGAGATGCTGTTGGGGGAACATGATGCCAGGGTCGACCTGTGGAGTGTGGGTGAGCTTCTTACACTGATTATTATTTATTTTTAGGGTTCCGTACCTCAGTAAGAAAAAAGGAACCTTCACTTAGTTGTCTGTCTGTCGGTCCGTCCGTCGTGTCTCTCAAGAAAATCTATAGGGTACTTCCCGTTGACTTAGAATCATGAAATTTGACATTCAGTTAGGTAAGTAAAGGCAAAAATCCGAAAACCGTGAATTTGTGGTTAACATCACAATAAAAATTAAAATTTGTTCATGAACAAATGATAAGTTTGTGGCGGTTACCACAATAGAAACTAGATGGCGCTGTTCAATCGATGACGTAGTCCCGAACAAATGTACCGCCGATAGTAATCGCACTAACGGAGTTTTCTGCAATCTGGACTATATATAGAAGTTTCAAGACATAACCGTCGGCCCAGCTGGCGCTACCGAGCACAACCAACCGCTCGGTGGGAGATCTCCCCTTTGGTACGGTCGAGCCTGCACACCGCTCCCGTACAAGTTGAACAAGTCAATCCGCACATGGCCAGCGTGGTAGACTATGACCAAAAACCCCTCTCACTCTGAGAGGAGACCCGTGCTCTGCAGTGAGCCGGCGATGGGTTGATCATGATGATGATGAAACCACAAAATTAGCATAAAATCATTAATATATAGTTGTTTGGTGGCAGGTGTAATAATGTACGAGTGCCTGTTTGGACGCGCGCCCTACTCCTCCGCCACCTTCAACGAGCTGCTCGACAAGATACAGCGGCGAGCACCCATACAGGTCCTTACAACATCCTATATATAGTTGTTTGGTGGCAGGTGTAATAATGTACGAGTGCCTGTTCGGACGCGCGCCCTACTCCTCCGCCACCTTCAACGAGCTGCTCGACAAGATACAGCGGCGAGCACCCATACAGGTCCTTACAACATCCTATATATAGTTGTTTGGTGGCAGGTGTAATAATGTACGAGTGCCTGTTTGGACGCGCGCCCTACTCCTCCGCCACCTTCAACGAGCTGCTCGACAAGATACAGCGGCGAGCACCCATACAGGTCCTTACAACATCCTATATATAGTTGTTTGGTGGCAGGTGTAATAATGTACGAGTGCCTGTTCGGACGCGCGCCCTACTCCTCCGCCACCTTCAACGAGCTGCTCGACAAGATACAGCGGCGAGCACCCATACAGGTCCTTACAACATCCTATATATAGTTGTTTGGTGGCAGGTGTAATAATGTACGAGTGCCTGTTCGGACGCGCGCCCTACTCCTCCGCCACCTTCAACGAGCTGCTCGACAAGATACAGCGGCGAGCACCCATACAGGTCCTTACAACATCCTATATATAGTTGTTTGGTGGCAGGTGTAATAATGTACGAGTGCCTGTTTGGACGCGCGCCCTACTCCTCCGCCACCTTCAACGAGCTGCTCGACAAGATACAGCGGCGAGCACCCATACAGGTCCTTACAACATCCTATATATAGTTGTTTGGTGGCAGGTGTAATAATGTACGAGTGCCTGTTCGGACGCGCGCCCTACTCCTCCGCCACCTTCAACGAGCTGCTCGACAAGATACAGCGGCGAGCACCCATACAGGTCCTTACAACATCCTATATATAGTTGTTTGGTGGCAGGTGTAATAATGTACGAGTGCCTGTTCGGACGCGCGCCCTACTCCTCCGCCACCTTCAACGAGCTGCTCGACAAGATACAGCGGCGAGCACCCATACAGGTCCTTACAACATCCTATATATAGTTGTTTGGTGGCAGGTGTAATAATGT
Organism: Maniola hyperantus; assembly: GCF_902806685.2. Classification (NCBI taxonomy): domain Eukaryota; kingdom Metazoa; phylum Arthropoda; class Insecta; order Lepidoptera; family Nymphalidae; genus Maniola; species Maniola hyperantus. Next base: position 96,800 of record NC_048563.1, read on the forward strand.
ACGAGTGCCTGTTCGGACGCGCGCCCTACTCCTCCGCCACCTTCAACGAGCTGCTCGACAAGATACAGCGGCGAGCACCCATACAGGTCCTTACAACATCCTATATATAGTTGTTTGGTGGCAGGTGTAATAATGTACGAGTGCCTGTTCGGACGCGCGCCCTACTCCTCCGCCACCTTCAACGAGCTGCTCGACAAGATACAGCGGCGAGCACCCATACAGGTCCTTACAACATCCTATATATAGTTGTTTGGTGGCAGGTGTAATAATGTACGAGTGCCTGTTCGGACGCGCGCCCTACTCCTCCGCCACCTTCAACGAGCTGCTCGACAAGATACAGCGGCGAGCACCCATACAGGTCCTTACAACATCCTATATATAGTTGTTTGGTGGCAGGTGTAATAATGTACGAGTGCCTGTTTGGACGCGCGCCCTACTCCTCCGCCACCTTCAACGAGCTGCTCGACAAGATACAGCGGCGAGCACCCATACAGGTCCTTACAACATCCTATATATAGTTGTTTGGTGGCAGGTGTAATAATGTACGAGTGCCTGTTCGGACGCGCGCCCTACTCCTCCGCCACCTTCAACGAGCTGCTCGACAAGATACAGCGGCGAGCACCCATACAGGTCCTTACAACATCCTATATATAGTTGTTTGGTGGCAGGTGTAATAATGTACGAGTGCCTGTTCGGACGCGCGCCCTACTCCTCCGCCACCTTCAACGAGCTGCTCGACAAGATACAGCGGCGAGCACCCATACAGGTCCTTACAACATCCTATATATAGTTGTTTGGTGGCAGGTGTAATAATGTACGAGTGCCTGTTTGGACGCGCGCCCTACTCCTCCGCCACCTTCAACGAGCTGCTCGACAAGATACAGCGGCGAGCACCCATACAGGTCCTTACAACATCCTATATATAGTTGTTTGGTGGCAGGTGTAATAATGTACGAGTGCCTGTTCGGACGCGCGCCCTACTCCTCCGCCACCTTCAACGAGCTGCTCGACAAGATACAGCGGCGAGCACCCATACAGGTCCTTACAACATCCTATATATAGTTGTTTGGTGGCAGGTGTAATAATGTACGAGTGCCTGTTTGGACGCGCGCCCTACTCCTCCGCCACCTTCAACGAGCTGCTCGACAAGATACAGCGGCGAGCACCCATACAGGTCCTTACAACATCCTATATATAGTTGTTTGGTGGCAGGTGTAATAATGTACGAGTGCCTGTTCGGACGCGCGCCCTACTCCTCCGCCACCTTCAACGAGCTGCTCGACAAGATACAGCGGCGAGCACCCATACAGGTCCTTACAACATCCTATATATAGTTGTTTGGTGGCAGGTGTAATAATGTACGAGTGCCTGTTCGGACGCGCGCCCTACTCCTCCGCCACCTTCAACGAGCTGCTCGACAAGATACAGCGGCGAGCACCCATACAGGTCCTTACAACATCCTATATATAGTTGTTTGGTGGCAGGTGTAATAATGTACGAGTGCCTGTTCGGACGCGCGCCCTACTCCTCCGCCACCTTCAACGAGCTGCTCGACAAGATACAGCGGCGAGCACCCATACAGGTCCTTACAACATCCTATATATAGTTGTTTGGTGGCAGGTGTAATAATGTACGAGTGCCTGTTCGGACGCGCGCCCTACTCCTCCGCCACCTTCAACGAGCTGCTCGACAAGATACAGCGGCGAGCACCCATACAGGTCCTTACAACATCCTATATATAGTTGTTTGGTGGCAGGTGTAATAATGTACGAGTGCCTGTTCGGACGCGCGCCCTACTCCTCCGCCACCTTCAACGAGCTGCTCGACAAGATACAGCGGCGAGCACCCATACAGGTCCTTACAACATCCTATATATAGTTGTTTGGTGGCAGGTGTAATAATGTACGAGTGCCTGTTTGGACGCGCGCCCTACTCCTCCGCCACCTTCAACGAGCTGCTCGACAAGATACAGCGGCGAGCACCCATACAGGTCCTTACAACATCCTATATATAGTTGTTTGGTGGCAGGTGTAATAATGTACGAGTGCCTGTTCGGACGCGCGCCCTACTCCTCCGCCACCTTCAACGAGCTGCTCGACAAGATACAGCGGCGAGCACCCATACAGGTCCTTACAACATCCTATATATAGTTGTTTGGTGGCAGGTGTAATAATGTACGAGTGCCTGTTTGGACGCGCGCCCTACTCCTCCGCCACCTTCAACGAGCTGCTCGACAAGATACAGCGGCGAGCACCCATACAGGTCCTTACAACATCCTATATATAGTTGTTTGGTGGCAGGTGTAATAATGTACGAGTGCCTGTTCGGACGCGCGCCCTACTCCTCCGCCACCTTCAACGAGCTGCTCGACAAGATACAGCGGCGAGCACCCATACAGGTCCTTACAACATCCTATATATAGTTGTTTGGTGGCAGGTGTAATAATGTACGAGTGCCTGTTTGGACGCGCGCCCTACTCCTCCGCCACCTTCAACGAGCTGCTCGACAAGATACAGCGGCGAGCACCCATACAGGTCCTTACAACATCCTATATATAGTTGTTTGGTGGCAGGTGTAATAATGTACGAGTGCCTGTTTGGACGCGCGCCCTACTCCTCCGCCACCTTCAACGAGCTGCTCGACAAGATACAGCGGCGAGCACCCATACAGGTCCTTACAACATCCTATATATAGTTGTTTGGTGGCAGGTGTAATAATGTACGAGTGCCTGTTCGGACGCGCGCCCTACTCCTCCGCCACCTTCAACGAGCTGCTCGACAAGATACAGCGGCGAGCACCCATACAGGTCCTTACAACATCCTATATATAGTTGTTTGGTGGCAGGTGTAATAATGTACGAGTGCCTGTTCGGACGCGCGCCCTACTCCTCCGCCACCTTCAACGAGCTGCTCGACAAGATACAGCGGCGAGCACCCATACAGGTCCTTACAACATCCTATATATAGTTGTTTGGTGGCAGGTGTAATAATGTACGAGTGCCTGTTCGGACGCGCGCCCTACTCCTCCGCCACCTTCAACGAGCTGCTCGACAAGATACAGCGGCGAGCACCCATACAGGTCCTTACAACATCCTATATATAGTTGTTTGGTGGCAGGTGTAATAATGTACGAGTGCCTGTTCGGACGCGCGCCCTACTCCTCCGCCACCTTCAACGAGCTGCTCGACAAGATACAGCGGCGAGCACCCATACAGGTCCTTACAACATCCTATATATAGTTGTTTGGTGGCAGGTGTAATAATGTACGAGTGCCTGTTCGGACGCGCGCCCTACTCCTCCGCCACCTTCAACGAGCTGCTCGACAAGATACAGCGGCGAGCACCCATACAGGTCCTTACAACATCCTATATATAGTTGTTTGGTGGCAGGTGTAATAATGTACGAGTGCCTGTTTGGACGCGCGCCCTACTCCTCCGCCACCTTCAACGAGCTGCTCGACAAGATACAGCGGCGAGCACCCATACAGGTCCTTACAACATCCTATATATAGTTGTTTGGTGGCAGGTGTAATAATGTACGAGTGCCTGTTCGGACGCGCGCCCTACTCCTCCGCCACCTTCAACGAGCTGCTCGACAAGATACAGCGGCGAGCACCCATACAGGTCCTTACAACATCCTATATATAGTTGTTTGGTGGCAGGTGTAATAATGTACGAGTGCCTGTTTGGACGCGCGCCCTACTCCTCCGCCACCTTCAACGAGCTGCTCGACAAGATACAGCGGCGAGCACCCATACAGGTCCTTACAACATCCTATATATAGTTGTTTGGTGGCAGGTGTAATAATGTACGAGTGCCTGTTCGGACGCGCGCCCTACTCCTCCGCCACCTTCAACGAGCTGCTCGACAAGATACAGCGGCGAGCACCCATACAGGTCCTTACAACATCCTATAAAAGGAAAAGCTGACTGACTGACTGATCTATCGACACATAGCTCGAATTACTCGACGGATTGGGCTGAAATTTGGCATGCAGATAGCTAATATGACGTAGACATCCGCTAAGAAAGAATTTTTGAAAATTCAACCTCTAAGGGAGTGAAATAGGGGTTTAGTGGGTAAACATGAGGACGAAGTCGCGAGAATAAGCTAGTTTTAAAAATAAATAATAGTCATGATTTTGTTTTAATTATTCTCTTTAATAATAAATTCTAGCCCCAAACACTGTCGTAATACAAATAATGACGTCATTTTATGACTAAAGTCCAAGACCCTATTGTATGTGTGTAGATCCCTCCCAATGCATCAATATCGGGGGGTTGTCGCGACCTGCTGACGCGGCTGCTGCGACACGACCCCGACCTGCGGATATCGTACGACGACTTCTTCAACCACGACTACCTGGACCTAGAGCATATGCCTTCCAAGGAGAACTACAACAAGGTACACCACCACCAGTTTTAGGGTTCCTCAAAAGGAAAAATAAACCTTTATAGGATCACTGTATTGTCTGTCTGTCTTTCGTGTCTGTTAAGAAGAGCGATAGCGTACTTCCCGTTGACCTGTAATCATGACATTTGGTAGGTATGTAGGTCTTATAGCACACGTAAAGGAAAAAATTCGAAAACCGTAAATTTGTGCTTACATCACCAAAAAAATCAAAATGTGTTTATGAACAAATAATTCGTATTTTCAATTTTCAAAGTAAGATAACTATGTAGTCAATTTGTTGGTAAAAGTTTGTTTACACCATCAGGTCATCGGCCTTTAGAATGACATTTCGGCTTTGTAGAGCGTTGTCTCTGTCACTCATACCTATGTGACGTTTTGCCGATTTCAATTTTAAGCAAAAGTCAGTAAGGCAGGTTTAATTAACTAATTTTATAAGTTATTAAAATGTCCCCTCATATAAAGGTTGCACGTGGATATAGATCACAACGCGTAGAGGCTTATCGAGAGTTTTATTCTTTATAATAACCTAACTGCAATAATATGAACTTGATCAGGGCACAATTATTGCTATTTCAACCACAATCAAAATAGCGACCTAAACACAAAAGTATTTAATAGTCGTCGAGTCTGGAGTTGGAACGAGACTGGAGTAAAAACCGTCAAATACCCGTATTTATACAAATCGAATCAAGATGGCTGCCCCACCACAGATTGCGTGACATCGGATGAGTCTGTCTAATTCATTAAACTACATTCAATAAGCTAACACAACGACAGAGACAACGCTCTACAAAAGCGCTGCCTCTTTCTGAAGGTCGATGTACATTGCTTTCTGCCGCGTACTGTACTTCCCGTTGAGCAGACAAAACTAAAGCTACGAGGGTTCCAAACGCGCCCAGGTGCGAGAAGAGCCCACAGCAGTCTCAGCCTCGGTCCAGTTATCAGGTTGTTATGTTGCAGGCGGTGTCGCTGATCAAGCAGGCCATCGAGCTGGAGTGCGCTGGACGCTTGCCCGAGGCGCTCACAGCTTACAGCGACAGCTTGCGGTATCTGGTGAGAACACTTTGCTTTACACTAGCGGCCCGCGCGGCGGGGTGATTACGTAAAACGTTGCAGTAGCGACAGCAACGCGACAGTTCATTATCATTCAGTAGATTTAATTTAAAATATATGCTAAAATCCTATTATACTATTAACAAATTGTAACGATCCCCATTTTTGTATTAAATGTAATGTAATAAGTGCTTCTGTGAACAATGTAAATTGTTTATAGAAGCACTATTATTATGTACTAGCTGACCCGCCCCGGCTTCGCTCGGGTGGAGTATTTCGGACTGGGAGTGTCATCGTGAAGCCGTTGCTTGATACCTAAAATATCAATTCACTATCAGAAATTCTAAAATCCCCACGATGTAGGACTTTAGTACTTTGCAGCATCAGGATTGAGGAATTAGGATCCGAAGTTCAATGATGTAGCCTATGCTTGGTACCTAAATTAATTTTGCATCATCCGCAGTTCCTGAAACATTATAGTTTAGGAGTGCTGTACCCTACATCATCAGGGTTGAGGAGTTGAGACTTGAAGTCTGAGAATAAAGTCGCTGCTTGGTACTCACAATATGAATTCACTATGAACACTTCCTGAATCTTGATAACTCAGGCGGGCAGTAACCCTGCAGCATCAGGATTAAAGAGTTGAATCCAGAATTTTTTATGTGACAACCACGAAAACTTTTTTGTTGATTTAAAAAAAAATTGCAAATCGGTCCAGAAACCTCGAAAAAATCGATGTAGAAAAAAGAACCACCTCCTTTTTGACAGTCGGTTAAAAACCGATGACCTTGAAATATTTACGGAACAATCTTTAAAATATCCCCTTTCTAACAAAAAAAGAATAAATGAAATCGGACTACGCGTTAATGAATTACAACTCAGTATACATTTTAACTTTCATCCCCTCTCCTACGGGAACCATGCTGAATTTCGGGATAAAAAGTATCCTATATTCTTCCTCATAGTATGACCTCAAATCGTACCAAGTTTCATTGGAATCCATTCAGTAGTTTCAGCGTGATGCGCGGCCGTGATACAGACAGACAGACAGACAGATAGACAGACAGACAGACAGACAAAAATGAAAAAAATTACAGTTTTGGGTTCAGTATCGATTATAGAGTGCCCTCGAAAAAAAAATTTCAAAATATCTTCAATGTACAGAATTTGACCTGTTACAGTTTTATTATAAGTATTGATTGATATTGATTGATTGATGATTGATTGTAACGATCCCCATTTTTGTATTAAATGTAATGTAATAAGTGCTTCTGTAAACAATGTAAATTGTTTACAGAAGCACTATTATTATGTATTAAAAAGTAGACAGAATGACACACTTTTTAAACCTTCGTGGTTTTTTGCTGTGTCTAAATTGGATTTGTTGTCTCTCTTCTTCTTATTTTGCTTTGTGGCTATTGCTGTCTCTGTAGCCGCTGTCACGTGTGACGTGTGACGCTTGACCAATGATCGCGAGATACGTCATCACCCCGCCGCGCCGCCGCCGACCTATCTGGGCTGGTACATGTACAGGGTGTAACCAGAACGCTCGCGCTGGCAAAAATGAAGACAAGTGATCGTACTGATGATTACTGATATGATAGGTACCAAAAAAAAACGCAAAAAAAGTGTTAAAAAAAATTTGTTTCCGTTTTTGCCTACATAAAAAACACGAATACGAACCAAATACGGATGCGTGCACAAACGCCCTTTAGCTGTTTGTTGTAATGAAAGTGCCTCTGGTGCAGGTGCCGGCCGTGGGCGCCGAGAGCGACGCGGTGCGGCGCAGCGCGCTCGCCGCCAAGCTGACACAGTAAGACGGTACACCCTGTGCCAAGTGGGTGCAAGGACGCATTTTTTTTTTAAATTTTTTTTTTTTTTAATATTCATCACCATCATCAACCCATCACCGGCTCACTACAGAGCACGGGTCTCCTCTCAGAGTGAGAAGGGTTTTGGCCATAGTCTACCACGTACCATGTGCGAATTGGTAGACTTCACACACCTTTGAGAACATTATGGAGAACTCTCAGGCATGCAGGTTTCCTCACGATGTTTTCTTTCACCGTTAAAGCAAGTGATATTTAATTAATTATAACGCACATAGCTCCGAAAAGTTAGAGGTGCGTGCCCGGGATCGAACCCCCGACCTCCGATTAGAAGGCGGACGTCATAACCACTAGACTATCACAACTTTAAATTGCACACATGTTAAATGACTAATATTCCCCTTTCCCCTCCAACTAAGCGTCAAGCTTGTGCTAGGAGTAGGTACGACAATAGTGCATCGGGCGGGGTTTGAACCGTCGACCTTTCGGTTTTCAGTCCACTCCTTTACCCGTTGAGCTATTGAGGCTCAAAATTAAATTAATTATTAAGTATTTCTTATTACTAACTACTACCTACTAACCATTAATTTTAAGTTTGTTTGTACCTTAAGCACAAGATGAATAAACTTATTTTCTTTCTTACATCCATCTGTGTATTATACTAGCTGAAGCTTCCGTTCGCGTAGATTTAGGTCTTGAAACATCCCGGGCTACTTTTTATCCCGGGAAATTAAAGCGATCCCTCTTTAATTTCCCGGGATAAAAAGTAGCCTATGTCACTATCCAGATCTTTAACTACACCCATGCAAAAAATCACGTCGATACGTTGCTCCGTTGCGACAAGATCGAAGGACAAACAAACAAACATGTTTTCACATTTATAACATGGGTAGGAATTAGCTTATTCCCGCGACTTCGTCCGCGTCAACTACACAAACTTCTAGCCCCTGTTTTGCCCCTTTAGGAATTAAATTTTCAAAAATCCTTTTTTAGCGAATATAACAGCGATCTGCATGCCAAAGTTTAGCTCGACCCGTCTAGTAGTTAGTTTCCATTAGCCGTGCGTTGATAGATCAGTCAGTCAGTCAGCTTTTCCTTTCATATATTTATGGCGGAGACGGCGGAGATTCGTTTGGATGTCCGCTATGTGTTACACGTGTGCGCGTGCGCGTGCGCGTGCGTCACAGACGCTCTCTCGAACCAGAATGGGATGTCGATAGAACGCACTATTGACTGAAAATACTTTATTATCTATGGACTGAACTTTTTAATTTACGACTCTGGGTTCTAGCCCTTTTGAACTCTGCTGACTGATCCAGACCGCAGCGTTGGCCACAGACAACTTCACTCTAAACTGGTGCCACAGACTATGTATAACTTGAGACAGCTAAACGTTTACAATGTGTTGCTATTCAAATAATTTCTATAGGCAAGTCCGCAAATTGCTATTGCTCTGGAACCATGTCTCATTAACATCGAAATGATGTAATTTTGACGTCAGCTGAAATAAAAATATACCATCAGCTCGAAACTTCAGCTTGGTGCTGACGTCACTAAAATTGCGACCAAGCGCATTAACAATTTGCGGGACTTATAGTGGAAAACTATGAGTTCGTACGTTCGTATGCATTATATTCTCCGACACATAGATACATGGACCGAGCGGAGGAGATCAAGCGGATAGTGAAGGGGCAGAGCACCCCGACTCGCTGCAGCGCCGACACGCCGCCGCGCGCGCGACCCACTGCGCAAGTACAACCTACCGCCAATGTCGCACGCAGTAGTGAGTGTTGACAGCTTGATAGTATGTCCGTTATAGACTGAAACCATCCAACCGATGTGCCCCAAACCGGTTTCATTATAAAGGCAATAATTTGCGGGACTTCTATACATATCTGATTTGATGACGTAGAGAAACTCCGCACATAGCTCTCTCCATCGCCCGCTGAGTGACTCTGAGCTTTCTTATGAGGCCCATAGTTAGCGACCATGTCTCGGATCCATATGTCATCACTGGCAACATGCACTGCTCTAATACTTTGGTCTAGGGCACATAGTTCGTACAACCGATAGACGTTGGGGTCCCAAGGTGCTGGAATGGCGACCTCGCACCGGAAGACGCAGTGTTGGAAGACCTCCCACTAGGTGGACGGACGACATCAGACGAGTCGCAGGCAGCGCAAGACCGTGGCGTGTGGAAGTCCCTACAAGAGACCTATGTCCAGCTGTGGACGTCTATTGGTTGATGATGATGATACACAATCTACAATAGATGCTAGCTTTATTTCTTGGTACCAAATAAATGGATAAAGTGGCTGCTGCGCAGGTACAAGGTCGCCGCCCTTTTGATATGAATCACAAAATGTTAAGTGTTTGAAATCTGTCAATTTCAGCAGACACGTATGTACGCGACGAGCGGAACTCTGACGCAGGCAGCAATGGCGCTGACGTGACGAAGAAGGGACAAACTAAAGCGGTAAATATATCATACAGTGCCACAGGCTATAATTGTTTTGAAATAAAATTCAGTATGTTGGCTATTGGGCGCCATTTTCTAATGAAAATCTGAAAATCTTTTTTTTATTCGTATAAACTTTTACAAGTGCTTACGAATAGTCGGATGCATCTACCGCTGGTTCGGAATGCCTTTCCTGCCGAGAAGAACCAGCAAGAAACTCGGCGGTTGCTCTTTTCAAACATTTGATATAGGTACAAGATTATGCCACGTATAAAATAGTATTTGCAGTGTTGTGCGTTGCTGGAACGAGCTGCAGGTCAAATCCACGCTCTTTTATCATTTAGATAATCTTCAATTGTGTAATATGCTTTTTTCAGGAGCATATTTTAATAGATTTTTTAAACTTGTGCAAAGGTAAGTCCAAAATAGTTTGCGGGATTTTATTATAAAAGGTAATACCAATACCCACAAATGACTTTTGGACTTTCCTGAGGCGGAAGGCAGGAGCTGCAAGTTTGTCTCTGTTTCTAGTTAGCCTATTGTGTAGATCACCAATTTTCTTGTAACTAAGAATATTTTGTCTATATAATGAACTTTACTTTTTAGTTTGTTTTTGGCAGAGCAGTCGAGTTTTTATTTATTGTTTTACCAATTATTTATTTTTTCAGTCAACGCCAGAAGTCAAAAGCAAGCGTCAAGACAAACGCGGAGCCCTGGCGAGACTTTGGCGGAGGCCTGTGCCGTACTTAGACGCGGTAAGCAGGACACGTATAGTACGCGACACGTTCAAATGGCAATCGGGGGGGAACGCCCCGCACACCCGCACAGCGCATTTAGGTTTGTTGGTTTGTCCTTCAATCACGTCGCAACGGTGCATCAGCTAGTTTGGTATATTTATTCTTTACTAGCTGATGCTCGCGACTTCATCCGCGTGGAATTTAATTTTTTTTTAAATCCCGCGGGAGCTCTCTGATTTTCCGGGATAAAAAGTAGCCTCTTCAGGTCTTTATCTATACCCATGCAAAAAATCACGTCAATCCGTTGCACCGTTGCGACGTAATTGAAGGACAAACCAACAAACAAACACACTTTCGCATTTATAATAAGGGGTACTGATTTCAAAAATATTTAATGAAACGTACGAAGTTATAAGCTTGTTGTGTTGACTCGTTGTCCCGCAAAACATGGTCACCCCAAGCGAGCGGCTGTGAGCGAGCGGGACGGCATGCGTCGATCGTGCGCGCTCTCGCTCGCGCGGCTCCATTCAGCTGGTACATGCGGTCATTCAACTCGGTGTCCAAACTTGCAGAATTTTAAAGTATTTTTGGCCAAAATTTAACTCGTTGTAAAAATGATTACAATCGATTCTGTTACTGGAACTAACGTTGTATGACAATATGTTTGTTCCACAGACAGACGAGTCCCAAAGCAAATCTCCGAAGAGCGACGAACCGACCGACACTTGCAAGATTACATAAATAGTTTGTTTGTTCGCGCAGAAAGGCACAACCCAACGCTGACTTAACCCGAATGTACTCCAATGACATATTGTACGTCGACCTTTAGAAAGATATAGCGGCTTCGTAGAGCGTTGTCTCTGTCGTTGAGACCGATGAAACGTCACATAGATATGAGTGACAGAGACAACTGCTCCTCGATTGCGGTACAATGACAGCTACAATGTCACGATCGCAATCAACTCTGATTGGTTGATGCTCGCTCGCTTTGATTTTCCAGGATAAAAAGGTGGCCATGTCCTTCCCCGGGATGCAAGCTATATCTGTACCAAATTTCGTCAAAATCAGTGGAACGGATGGGCCGTGAAAGGCTAGCAGACAGACAGACAGACACACTTTCGCATTTATAATATTAGTATGGATGTTTTAAAATGAGACTTATTTACCCGACTACGGCAAAGTCAAAAAGAGGGGTTGTGATTTTTAGATTTTTATTTAGTTTTTAATATTTTTATTTAAAAGAGTACAGGCAATTATGTTTTAATTTTATTGTTATAAAAGAACTGCCATAAATTTTATGTTATTATTTTTTTATTGATTTTAATGTAATTGTGTGAAGAAAATATTAACTACCTACTAGCTGATGCCCGCGACTTCGTCCGCGTGGATTTAGGTTTTTAAAAAGTCCCGTGGGAACTCTTTGATTTTCCGGGATGAAAAGTAGCCTATGTCCTTTGCCCCGGGATGCATGCTATCGCTGTTCCAAATTTTATCAAAATCGGTTGGGCCGTGAAAAGCTAGCAGACAGACAGACACACTTTCGCATTCAAAAGTCAAATGATTTATTCAAAATAGGTAATTAATAACTCTTTTTGATAGTCAGATGTTGGATTTCTAAGATATAGTGGTGATAATTATTACGCAAACTTAAAACTAACGCTACGAGGGTTCCAAACGCGCCCAGGTCTGAGAAGAGCCCACAACAAACTCATTTATAATATTATTAAGATATTAGTGCCTTCGAAGCTTTTATAAATAAATAGCTAATTATAGTCCGCACCAATTTTTAAGTTAACCGCAAGACGCGTCGCATTAGCATTTTTAGACGTCAGTAGGGCGTGCGATGCGAGGGAGCGCTGCACCCGGCGTTCGCCATCTGCATTAGTGTGAGTGCTACATCCGTACATGCTACACGAGCGCATGGAACAATACCTGCGCGAGCTCGCACTTGCATCGTAGGTCAGTCGCGACTATTTAACTGCCGGGAACGACTTAGTTATTCCGATGTCATGTCTCACGCCCGGCTTTACTCACGTGTTTAGTCACTCACGACAGTTTAAACGCTAAAATACTGTTGTTGTTTGTATATTATGCATAATAAATTTTTTATGATTTTAATGGTGTTTTTTTTTCATTTAGTTCTCCAGCTAGGCTTATTTTATACAGACAAATTGAGGCATTGCCTTATTGTCTTTTCCGGCTCGGTAGAATAGGGGTAAAGTTTGTCAGTTTGTTTGTAGGGGGTAATCTCTGGAACTACTGAGCCGATTTTGAAAATTCTTTTACCACTAGAATTTCAATACATTTTCGTCGTACTCACAGATTAATAGGGATACTAAACTAGCGGCACGCTATGATGGCCGGTTTGACGTTTGTCCGCTCATGAAGTTCCGTATTAATTGATAACGACTTTGAAGGAAATAATTGTATTACTTTATTGACGATAGTGATGTGCAGAGATTCATAAATTTTATCGAATGTAGTTTTAGGTTTAGGACTCAAAATTTATTTATTAAATTGATTTCTTAAATGTATACAAGTGTAGAAAAATCAGTTTGCACCATTTAAGGGGTGAATGTACTTGTGAATATGAACAATTTTCACTATGTGGACAAACCTCTGAAATCGCAAAAAAATATCAATAAATTTTTAAAAATGGAATCTAATACGATCGTCACATAGGATCGCTGGCTAGCACAACTACTACCTCCGGCAAACTCGCGTCAATGCTCAATGCAAAACAAAGCAGTTTCGAATTGACGTTGCTTCGAAAAGTATAAACTGTCAGTGCAATGCGATTGTGATATAGTTTTGACCTGGCTTTGGATTTCAAATATTGATACTGCATTACTGTTGACCCTTGCTCGTTAATTTGGACTCTGTTCAAGCCCTTTGTTGTGGATTTCGTCGATATGACCGAACGTACGCAGAGAACTGTTCTAAATAGTCAGACACGTGAGTTCCTAATACGCCTTCGTAACTATTTCGATCGTGAAGCTCAAAATGGAGGGCCAATTTTACCTATAACGTCAGTGGTTGAACGCGTAGCTGATGCGCTTAATATTGGACAACGAACTGTTAGACGGATAACTAAAAAAAAATATGGCGAGACTGGCACAGAAGAAAATAAACTTCACACACCAAAAAAGAGAAAACGAGCAAAACCAGTCGTAGGCATCGATAGCTTTGATGCCGATGCTATCCGAAGACATGTTTACGGCTACTATTTACAGAAGGAGTATCCAACAAGAAAAAAGTTGGTGCATTCACTGAAGGAAGCTGGATTATTCTTCGGTGGGGAAAGTTCTTTAACGAAGATTTTGAAGACCATTGGATTTCGATACAAAAAATGTAACAAACGCAAAATATTGATGGAAAGATTTGATATAGCGATGGCAAGGTATACTTTTTTACGGCAAGTGAAAGAAATCAAAAATTGGCAAAATGTTGTGTTCTTGGATGAAACATGGCTTAATGCTAACCATACTGTAGGCCGTTCTTGGAACGATGACACAGCAGCATCTACTTCCAAAGTTCCTGTAGGAAAAGGATCGCGACTTATAATTTGTCACGCCGGAACCATCAACGGGTTTGTCGAAGGTTCTCTCATGGCTTTTGCGTCAAAAACCACTGGAGACTATCATGAAGACATGAATGGAGAAAAGTTTACTGAATGGTTTACCTCAATGTTGTGTAGCCTCCCTGAACCATCTATTATAATTATGGACAACGCCCCATACCACTCGATGCAAATTGACAAGCCACCTGCCCAATCCCAAAAGAAAGCTGATATCGTCGCATGGCTTCGTAAAAATGGCGTAGATGCAAACATGAATATGTTAAAAGCGGAATTAGTACGTCTTTTAAAAGAAAACAAACCAACCAAGATCCGATACGTCATTGACGAAATAGCATTAGAACATGGGCACAGAGTTATACGGTTACCGCCTTACCATTGTGAGTATAATGCGATTGAGTTGGTGTGGGCTCAAATTAAGGGATATGCTGCAAGACACAATACAGAACCCCCATTTACCACAAAAAAAATGCTAAAATTATTAGAAGAAGCTTGTGAACATGTGACTAAAGGAGACTGGGAAAAGGTTGTGAATAGAACTGTTAAATTAATAAGGGAAGATTATGAAAGAGATGTGAAAATAGATAATATTATAGAAAACGAACATATAATTATTAATGTATGTGATGATAGCAGTGACGACAGTGAAAATAGTAGTATGGACGAATCTGATTAATTATGGCCTTTTGTGGCACCTTTTTCGGTATCTTTTGTATTCATATGTTTCTTGTGTGCATATAAAGTATGTATATTCATTTTCGTTCAAATATTCAGTTCGTTCAAATAAATTAAATAAACATATACATTTTTGTTTTATTAAACCTATTTAATCAGGTACAAAAACAAAACTTAATTGTTTTTTGTTCGAGAATAAATTGACATTCCACATCACTATTGTAATGTGTCAAACCGGCCATCATAGCGTGCCGCTAGTGTAGTCGTACTGAATGGATTGCGATGAAAGTATTGTATTGATATTACATGGTACTTTTTTAACGTAGGTAAAGTTCAATAACAGGTTTTTAAAATACCTAGTAAATATTATATGTTGTTTTTAAACTACAAGTTAAAAGTACAGTGCGACAAGGCTATCGTGGCGCGTGGCGAAAATCGGAACTAACGTTGCCCCCTTTGTTCTTGTTTGTGGTATATTCTAAAGCCTTTGTTCTCCAACAGCGCCCCCCTGTCAATGTCATTCAAGTGCCAAGAGAGCCTTGTCGCAATAGGTAGTAAGTAAAGTCATAAAGTGCCAAATCTGACAGCAAATGGAAAACATCGTATTTTTCGCACAGTAGGTACCTACAACAACACCTACAAGCAATTAAAAATTTTTTAAATGATGAGTATTCTTCTAATGAAATAAATATACATGACTGAGACGCAAAATAAAGACCAAAGACTACAGCGGGTAAGTATTAAGTAATATTTATTTAGTTTGTACTTGTAGCAAACTATCACAATAACAAAACTTACAGTACTTAGCTAACAAAAACGTGTTTTAATGATTAAATAATAATTTGTTTTTCACAATATTATTTATAACTTCCTTCGTTGTTGTTAACTTACTATTTAGTGATAAAATAATATTTGAAAATACCGCCTAGGCGGTGTAAAAACTCTATGACAGATTTGCAAAAATCTATAAGAAATTCCATAGACCACAATTTTTTTTATTTCTCATAATATGACTTTACAGTCAATATGGGTAACTTTGAATTCTGTGTCTGATTTCTGGCAAGGGCAATTTGAGAATTTATGATATCTCATGTTTGATTATTCTGTGCCTTCAACTGTGTCTAGTTAAGCCTGTATTGGCAAAGACTTATTGCCAAGTGATTTAGCGTTCCGGTACGATGCTGCATAGATTCAGAGTTTTAGTTAAATAAAACTATTTTATACTTACCAGTGGCGTGCCCAGATTACTAAGATGGGGCATACCAAGCGTGAGCCCTATGACCCATCGATCCTTCTATCTTCTTATACATAATATAGTGTCTTTGCGAGCACTACAAACCACACAGACAGTAACCCATTTCCTCTTCACTTACCATCACATGAGATCGTAGTCAAAAGCTAACTTGTCATCGTACACTGTTACACAAAAATTATCTAAATCACTACCCCTATTATAAATGCGAAAGTGTGTTGGTTTGTTGGTTTGTCCTTCAATCACGTTGCAACGGAGAAACGGATCCACGTGATTTTTTGCATGGGTATAGTTTAAGTCCTGTAGAGTGACATAGTTAGGCTACTTTTTATCCCGGAAAATCAAAGAGTTTCCATGGGATTTTTAAAAAACTAATTTCTTGCGGACGAAATCGCGGGCATCAGCTAGTATAATATAAAAAGAAAAGTCCTGACTGTGACTGGTTCACCAATGCCCAGACCAAATCTTTGACCCTAGAAGGTGAAATTTTGCACAGACGTTTTGTTTGTAATGTAGACACAAGCATTAAGACCGAATTTTTCAAAATTCTCATGGGATAGGGGCGCGGGCAGTAGCTTGTTAAAAAATATAATTTTAAATTGTAGATGTATCAAAATAATACGAGAAACACACGGGACGGCTGTAGACCAACTGCACAGAAACCGCAGGCCTAGACTGATAGTTGTGTCTAATGGATTGGGCTGGATTATTTTGATCGGTCTAGGTTTAGGCGGAACAGCAATCACTTTCATTGTGTTGATAGTTAAATTTCTACAAGTCCATTCTCATGTAAGATTTTAAGAATTACCTGTATTTACCTATAATAGGTAGGTGCTTGTTTTTCACATGCACAAGTATCGGAACGATATATAATTTCAAAGTAGAGTGGATCTAAGCTGCGTTTTAAGATACCAGTTTAAATTCATTATAATAATATGTTACAAGAATGTAGGAAGAATCGGCTCTGCGAAAATCCTACAATACATACGTTTAAATACCCCGCATACTGAAAACTGAAATAATAGCTCCTAATTCTGGTTGTTTGATATGACGTTACCATGTTTGCTGTAGGTATAGAAAAAAAATTGCTCTATGCGTAAAACAATTTATTTGGCAGATAGTTTTAGTAAGTAAGTAGGTACAGTTCTTGCAATTCACGAAGGCTAGTGAACTTTACTTGTGGTTACGCGTCGTTTACATGGCCATTGCGTAGGTGTGCGTGCATGTCGGACCAATTAGTCGCGACCAAGCGCTCTCAAACGCACACATTTACTGTACCTTACCTATACCGATACGACTTAAACACAAGCATGAGTCAGTGGCCTTCGTGAAATGCAAGAACTATATTACTTGGGTTATATTGGGTTCAACAATTCTATATTAGAAAAATAACATTATTTATACATTAAAAAATCAATTAAGTTATTAGCTCTACCATTATTAGTAATTTATTTATTTTTCAGCATATTTTATAAAAAACCCAAAATGGCTAACCAGACGGAAAAATCATTCGTGAAGCCAGAAGTTTACCGTCCAGCGTACCAGCCTCCTTTCAGAATAAGGCGGCCTTTGCGTGGACAAAACAGTTTCTTAGGGCGGAACATTGTGTGCATAGTCGTATGCGGAGTAGCTGTGAGCATTGTTGGGTTTATTATTGTAATGGTGATATTCTTACTCCGAGAATAATATATATTTGAGAAAGTGATTTTGACGTATTTTGTGATGCTCGTAGGTTTTGTTTTATTATAGTTTGTTGCAAATTAAATATACTTACGTCTTACACAGGTACCTACTTATTGTTCACTAAATGATGCCCGGGACTTCGTCAGCGTGGATTTAGATTTTTCTTAAAATCCCGTGGGAACTTTTTTATTTACTGGGATGAAAAGTAGCCTATGTCACTCTCCAGGTCTTTATCTATACTCTTGCAAAGAATCACGTCAATCCGTTGCACCGTTGCGACGTGACTGAAGGACAAATCAACAAACAAACACACTTTCGCATTTATAATAACTAATAAGGGTAAATAGGGTTTAAAATGGCCTATGTCCTTCCCCTATCTCTGTAACAAATTTCATTGAAATCGGTTAAACGGGTGAGCCATAAAAAGCTAGTAGACAGACACACTTTCGCATTTATAATATTAGTACCTATGGATTTAGATCCCGAATATCAAGCTTTTACGTATCATCCAGGGAATCCAAACACAGGTTTCTGTCAACTGTATATATAACTAAGGAAACGGTGGCTGACTGATGATTTATTAACGCACAACTGAAACCACTGAACGGATAGGGCTGGATGTAGATATCCACTAGGAAAGAATTTTTGAAAATTCATCCTCATAGGGGTAAAATAAACACACACACTCACACACGCATACACACACACACACAAGCATACACACACTGTTGTAATTTTATTATTGTATATACCTACATTTATTCTAAATCTATTCTGTTAAAATAGTTTTTATTATAATTTTAAGTAATCTCTATTGGCCTTCTGTTATACCTAGATTTAAATTTAAATAATAATTATGTATTTACGCTGTTGATTACTTTCAAATAAACAAAATAAAAAAAATAGATATTTGAAATTTGTGTAGGTAGTCCACGCGGACGAAGTTGCGGGCATAAGCCAGTTGATTATAAAATAGAGTACATACGTGGCCGAAAGTGATGAACATCGGCCTTTAGAATGAGATTTCAGGTTTGTAGAGCGTTGTCTCTGTCACTCATATGACGTTTTGTCGGTCTCCACGACAGGGGATCTCCCTCTAAAGGTCGATGTACATTAGTTTCGACCGCGTAGGTACTGTACCTGTTTCTCGGGTACTCTGCCATATCTGTGTATTGGACATTGGTCAATATGACTCCGTTTGAAGTAACTATTTCTAAAGTTACCCACATCCACAACGTTTTCAACGTTTTGTTTAAGATATCTTTTATTGTCTATGGCACAAAACGAAAATACTGGTATCCGTAGTCCTACTCTTTGTTCATTTAAAAAAATGGCGTCTGTTGACGACACTTGGACCGTGGACGATTTTGTAAAAAAATAAGAAATTCATCAAAATGGTGGAGTTTGTGCATTGTATCGAAGAGTTTGTTTTATGAAATTGTGAATTTGTGATTATAGTTAATAATAAACAATAGTAACAACTACAGAAGAGTTGCCCCAAGTTTAAGTATAGTGAAATTACAAACTAATACGTGAAATTCAATGATTTGTTAAATGTATTTACGGCGTGGCGTATAGTGAAATAGGTGAAAATGACGCAGTTTCTGCCGCCGAATCTCCTCGCTTTGTTCGCGGCGCGGGACCCCATCCCGTATCTGCCGCCCGCAGCGAAGCTTCCTCACGAAAAGAAGCAGAAAGGCTACGATGGTGTCGGCGCATTTCTTGACATTTTTGAGGTTAGCTTGTGTATTTTGACGTAGCATTTGTTTTTAATCGATTTTCTTTATTTCATGCTTGACCGATATCTGTAATTCTAAACTCGCCAATTTCATGAGACATGTATACCTAGCCCTAGAACTGCAGAGTTCTGCATGATTTGGTGGTCAACTGCTCCACCAGTCACGATTACACACAGATGGCTCACTTCTGGAGAGACTAGAGAGTACTTTTACCCTGGAACAAATGCTAGTTAAAGTCAAATAAATAAATTGAACTTGCTTATTCAAACCAAAATCAATCCACACACACATCAGCTAAAATCATAATTTTCTTTCTATCAACCCTGTTACAATCATAATGATTCACAATTTTAAGATAATGTCAGTTGCTTAATAATAGTGTAGGAAAGCTGTATGCCTGAGAGTTCTTTGTAATGTTCTCAACGGTGTGTGAAGTCTGCTACACTTGTCTAGCATGATGGACTGTAATGACCTACTCATTCTGAGAGGAAACCTGACCTAAGTAACATGATGATGCTGATGACGAAGGGAAGATGAAGGCAAAAGCTTCCTTTTATTAATTGTTATTCTTGTTAAGCATCCTTCAGAAACCCCACCCCCCACCCGAGTGGAGACAAGAGAAGAGCGCCTGGAGAGGAGAAGGAGAGAGAGAGCAGAGCAGACTGCGTACAAGCTAGAGCAGGAGATAGCGTTGTGGGACCCCACCAGCAACCTGCCGGTCACCGGGGACCCCTTTAAGACACTGTTTGTGGCCAGGGTCGTAAGTACCTCCTTGCTTTATATATAACCCACATCCATACTAGTATTATAAATGCAAGTGTGTTTGTCTAGCTGTGTGTTACCTTTCCAGGACGACTACTTCATCTACTTAACTGATTTTAAGAAAATTTTCTTAAAATTCAAATAATTTATTAAAAATAATTTATTTAATACTAGCTTATGCTCGCGACTTCGTCCGCGTGGACTACAAAATTTCAAACCCCTATTTAACCCCCTTAGGAGTTGAATTTTCAAAAATCCTTTCTTAGCGGATGCCTACGTCATAATAGCTATCTTTATGCCAAATTTCAGCCCGATCCGTCCAGTAGTTTGAGCTGTGCGTTGATAGATCAGTCAGTCAGTCAGTCACCTTCTCCTTTTATATATATAGATTTAAAAATGTGTAAGTGTAGATGTTTGGATGTTTGTTACTCAATCACGCAAAAAAGGCTGAACGGATTCGGATGAAATTTGGAAAAGAGATAGACTTACTTACTTTTTATAACGGATAATCAAAGAGTTCTCGCGGGATTTTGAAAATGTAAATCCACGCGGACGAAGTCGCGCGCATCAGCTAGTAGGTAATAAATTACCCTTTTTGAATGTCAGGTGTTGAATTTGTAAGATATAGTGGTGATGATTTTTACGCGAACTTAAAACTAAAGCTACGAGGGTTCCAAACGCGCCCAATCTACAGACATAGCTTGCATGCGTCACTTTGTAGCAATGTTGCTTTGCTTAAAAGCTACTACTTTGAGCACAAACACACAAAAAGATATTGTGCTAATTTGTTTCTGGGTAGATATGGATGGAGATTGGATCTAGACATCAATAGTCTGTAAAGTTTAAGAAATGCACTTGCTGCCACTGTCTGAGTAAGCTAATATTTTTTGAAAGATTGCCAATGAGAACTAATATTCCCCTTTCCCCTCCAACTAAGCGTAAAGTTTGTGATAGGAGCAGATACAACAGTAGTGCAATGAGTGGGGTCTGAACTGGTCACCTTTTGGATTTCAGTCCATTCCTCTAACTGTTGGGCTATTGAGGCTCCAGAATATAGAATAAATAATTGTTTGTTTGTTTCAGAACTATGACACATCAGAATCTAAGCTTAGGAGAGAGTTTGAAACCTATGGGCCCATTAAAAAAGTGAGTACTCTTTCAAATTACACTTAGCACAGAATTTGGTATTTGACAACTAGTCAAATCAGTAACTTTTTATCAAACGTCAAAACGCACGCTTAGTATGCGAGATTCTAGATCAACAGAAAGTACCCTGTAGGTTTCTTCACAGACAGACTGACAGACACACATACAAACAGACAGACAACAAAGTGATCTTATAAGGGTTCCGTTTTTCCTTTTGAGGTACGAAACCCTAAAAAGTTTTCCCCTGTCTTTCCTTCTCCTTTCTTTCTTTCTAAAGGTTGATGTACATTATTTTCTGTGTAACTTATTTCTGTGGACAGAGTGTAGTATATTATACTGGGTTTGCAGATATACATGGTGTACAGCAAGGAGAATGGCAAGCCTCGCGGGTATGCCTTCATAGAGTACGAGCACGAGCGCGACATGCACTGTGAGTACACACATAAGGCGCCCGCGCACCACGCGACACGCGGGGCATGGCTGCAGCACAACCTAACACACAGGCCAACATGACCTCCCTGGCGCAGTGGTAAGCGCTGTTGTTTTATTAGTGGGAGGTCCCGGGTTTAATTCCCGGCATGGGTTAGGAATTTTATACGCGGAGGAAGCCGCGGGCATCTGCTAGTTACCTATGTAAGATTTTAATTTAATCAGATGCTTTCCTTGAAATGTTATTCTAAGACCAAATAGCTGCATCATCACTTGCCACCAGGTGTGATTGCAGCCAAGCGCTACTCCATAAATTAAAAAAAATTGAGCCCAGTCATTCAGACTAAAAACTTGTGAGGGAGGAATACTCCCAGTTTATTATTTATTTATAATTATTTTTAAATAATAACAGTAAAATTGTTGTCCATTGTGTTTGTGTAGGAAAAAGGTTGTGTTGAAGCCAAGTTCCTCTAATAAAACAATTGATTTTATTGAAATTACATCATATTTCGTTTTATATTGTAGGTTTGGTATGTTGTTCATAATAATCTGGTTAATTATCTAAATGTTTTTGGTAGTATTTTTATATAATGCGTAAAAAATGACTTTTCACGCGCCATTTTAACTTTGTGTTAAATTTCATGTCAAAAGTACGATTTTAGTCCTTATTTTAAAGGAGAACTGTACTTTTGACTTGACATTGACCCATAGGGTTAAAATGGTGCGTGAGAAATCATTTTGTATGGACTATACAAATGTCTCTATAATACATTTGACATGTATTTAAAGGTGTGTTTCTTTATAGTGCGTTAATATTTACTTAATATAATATTATGACAACAAATCAAGTCAAATCATGAAAATCCTTTTGGAGGAGTCCAAAATTTCTTCCAATTTCCACAAGTCTAAAACCTACCAAGTTTTTTGTGAATTTACAAAGTCATATATTTTTCCTATCCTCATTATTTTATCACTAGTCAAAATCCAGAATTTGGACGCACGACAGTGTGGCAGCCGAGTTCCTAAGAAATTGGACCCCTCCAAGAAAGTCCAAAAACCCACGTTAGCTTGAGGAAGAGATGTATGATTAATGCGTGGTTTTTTCTATTCAGACCACAGACCCAGCCGTTAAGACCCACACAAACGAGATTTGCGGCGTTTTTTGAATAGGTTTGTATGTGGTGGTAAGATACCAACATACAAGTATACAATATTGCTGTATTGTACCGTTTAGACTCCGTTATCGAAAAGAGGGTAAAAGGTGATTTATTGAAAGTAGGGTAACTTTTGGTTTAATATATTTGAAGGGAAAATTAATATCTGAAATGGACAATGTAGATCATTGATCTAATTTTTATTTTTATTTTGGAGAGGTAGGAAAAAGGTTTAGGTCGCCGTTTTTCAAAAGCAGGTAAATTCTGGTTATGTTAAAATGAACTGTTGTTTCAAAAGTTAAAAATGGTGGTTTTTTTGAGAAATTATTCAGAAAATGGACATATTTTAATACATGAGTTACGGTTTATTCTTCAGAGGTTCATATTTTTTTATTTCTTCATATTTTTGTAAGGAAAACGTTTTATTAAAAAGGCAAGTTACAATATACAGTAAAAATATATGCACCTATTTAGGAAAATTAAGAAAAATTACACATTTTGTCCAAAAATGTAAGTCACATTGTTTCTGCATGGAGATTGAAAAAGTAAAAAGTAGGCAAAGTTCTTTAAATTCTGAGCTAGGTTACTTTGTTCATAGAGAACTTATTACGAAACTCGTCAAATTACTTGGAAAAGATAAGTATAAACATTTTTCATATTTTTATTATTTATGTTTATTAAGTAATTGAAAGGAATATAAAAATTGAATTAAATCCTATTCCGACGTAACGATTTGGATGAAGTAAAGTATTTTTGGTTATTTCTCTATATTGCCTGCGCTAAATGGAGATGTAAGTAAAAAGCGCACCAGGTAAAGTTTGGGTGGATGTGTTCCCGCCGACAATGCTTTGTGCCGTCTGGTTTATAGCTGCTTGGAGTCAATTATCAAGTTCTAACGTCAAACGAACAAATATGTACAGCCTTCATATTTATTGAAATATTAATACGAAAACAGACTTAACAGTATCTGTAGTGGAATCCCTTCTATCGCGTGCTACAATAATGTAATATAATTGTTATAATTCTTTATTTATCTTAATATATAAAAGGAAAAGGTGACTGACTGACTGATTGACTGACTGACTGACTGATCTATCAACGCGCAGCTCAAACTACTGGACGGATCGGGCTGAAATTTGGCATGCAGATAGCTATTACGACGTAGGCATCCGCTTAGAAAGGATTTTTGAAAATTCAACCCCTAAGGGGGTGAAATAGGGGTTTGAAATTTGTGTAGTCCACGCGGACGAAGTCGCGAGCATACGCTAGTTTTTATAATAATTCTTAATTCTTTTTTTGTAATAAAATGTGTGGGATAGATAAAGTGTTAGTCTGTACTTGTAATGTCCGCATATTTGCTAGCTTGTGCCGAGGACTAATTTAAAGATATCTAGAAAGTAAAATATAAACGAAGACTTGCAAATTTAAAAAAAACAGGCCAAATTGAGATGGTTCTCAATCCTCCTTTTTGGAAGTCGGTTAAAAATGGAAACGGCATTTATGATATTTTTTATCCTGGGAAAACATACAAGATTAAAAAAACTAAATGAACTTGGCAAAACTAAAGTGATCGACAATAATTACTCCATGCAACTATAAATTTGGCTAAAGCTATATTTTGCGAGAAAAGTAACCCCTAACTTTTTTCGTAAAATATAGCTTGTCATAGCTTAGCATTGTCGGTGGCGAAGCTAACTCCGCGCCGCTCCGCTCCGTTTCGGTAATTTCTAAAAAGACGTAAGTAAAGGTTAAGACAGATCGACGGGAAATTTGTGGGTAAAAAAAAGTAAGTAGTTAACGGTAGGTACATTTGAATTTTGTCTTTTAATTGACATTTTAAAAAGAGGTCTCTGTCGGCTCGGTCGGTAGGTATCCACACTAGGTATGTTTTATATGAATGTGTACTTGGCAGATGCATTTTTTGGGTAATTTTTTTTTTTTGAAAAAATCTTAAAAAGTGCATCTCTGACAATTTTTTATATAAATTGAATGTTGTTTTTAGATTTTTTAATTGTATATAATACGATTGTATTATGTACAGTTAAAATTTTGGTTCGCATGGTCATTTTTTCCATTTGTTAAATAAAAAAAAAAGGTTTTAAACTAAATTTATTGTCCCATGTGAACCAAATTAATCATTTTAATATTCCATGCGTAAGTCTTTATTATAGATTTTGATGGTTATTATAAAATGTAGGCAAAATCAAGTACAATAAAACATTATCTATAGTATCTCAATTTTGTACGTCTAGATTTGTGAAAAAGTTGTTTTTTTCGAACTCCAATTTATGTATTTTTCAAATTCAATATTACCTACTTTCAAAAAGATTTTTTGTAAGCAAAAAGGCATACGCATGGAGTGGTAGTGTAAAGTGTGTATCGTGCTAACGTGCGCTGCACGTTCCAGCGGCGTACAAGCACGCGGACGGCAAGAAGATCGACGGCAAGCGCGTGCTCGTGGACGTGGAGCGCGCGCGCACCGTCAAGGGCTGGCTGCCCCGCCGACTGGGTGAGTGCAACCACCAGTAAATCTTCCTATCAGTCCTACATATCAATGACCATATCCACCAACTCTCCCCCCATATCCCCCACCTCCACCCCTCACATCCATCCCATCGCCCCCTCATCTACCCTGTACAGGAGTGGTATCTGTGTGCTCGACTGTAGCAATAGGCGATTGACGACCTCCTTGGCGCATTGGTGAGCGCTGTTGGCTTATTTAGTGGGAGGTCCCGGCTCCGATTCCCGGCAAGAGTTTGGAATTTTATACTTTCTAAATGTCTGGTCTGGCCACCACGCGATCCCCACCCTACCGGCAAAGCCGTGCCGCCAAGCGATTGAGCGTTCCGGTACGATGCCGTGTAGAAACCAAAGAGGTGTGGGTTTAATAAAAACAGCTATACCCCTTCCGGGTGAGATTGCAGTCAAGGGCTAATTTGTATCTGAATATAAAAAAAATAGGGAAAATTTCCCTCTGAGCGGTGTTGTGGTGGGGGCGCCAGCTGAGCCGACCGACACTTGTATTTTGAAACTTGAACTAAGTGCAGATTTCAGAAAACTGTGTTAGTGCGAGTACTGTGGGCGGTACATTTGTTCGGGACTTCGTCGTGAAACATTGTCGATCGAATAGCGCCATCTAGTTACACATTGTTCATCATGCCCATGGTGCCATGAGTCATCTAACAGGTTACTTGTGAATTGCTTCCTCTTGGGTTTATGTCTTGCGTGATTAACCCCATCTCTCCCAAGCTCCCCGTCTCCCCCACCTCCCCCTCATCTATCTCATCACGACCCTTATCTAATTGTCTGTTGTGCGTCCAGGCGGCGGGCTGGGAGGCACCCGGCGCGGAGGGGCCGACGTCAACATCAAGCACTCCGGCCGAGAGGACAACGAGAGGGAGAGGGAGCGATACCGCCTCGAGCAGCGCGACAGGGACAGAGACGAGCGCCGCGACCGTTAGTACACTCTTATTTACTACTTTATTGCCTCTCCACCTCCGAAACTAAACAAAGGTCGACTAGCTGAAGCTGAATGATGGTACGACATAGTAAGTTTTCTGGCGTGGCCTATTTTAGTCGAATACGTGTAACCAACTGCTTAACCGGCCGCACCCAGTTGTAACCAGTTAAAACTAGGTGCAACCGCACTTTGACTTTCAATCATAATCATTTATTATGCTTGGAGTACATGTATATTATTTACATAGGGTCTTAAATATTAGGTAATCACATATCCTGCCAAGCATGGCGTGCAAAATTTATTAATCTCATCTCACCTTAAAATATTGTCATCATGCAAAAATTATTAATCGTAACTTATACTTATATTGGGGCTGATTTTCTTGCACACAGTCTCTAAACTAAATTAACAGGTCTAAATCTAGTGCTATCCTTTTCCGCAAGCAACATTATGAAAGGAATAGCAATAGATTTAGACTTGTCATTTTAGTTTAGTTTGTACAACGGAATTAGCCACATTATGTATTTAACAGAATTACTCACCATCTAACTTAATATGTGTGTATTCCAGGGGGTCGTCGCCGCAGCCGGTCTCGCTCTCGCAAACGCTCAGCGTCTCGCTCGCGGCGCCGCGAGAGAGAGAGAGCAGAGAGACCCGAGCGCCCCGAGCGGAATGCGGAGAGAGGGGAGCGGGAGAAGAGGGAGGACGAGCCCGAGAGGTAATGTCACAGGATATCTTGTCTACAGTTCGCCATAGCGCGATGTAAAACACTACTAGCCCCATCTAGCGACGTTTGGAACAACTCCAATATTCAAGCCGGCACGATGACTCGCCTACCTAAATTAGCATTTATAAGCTTATCTAGAACTTAGCAAAATCATTTTATTTTATTTTTTATTTATTTTTATTTTTATTTATTAGGAACACACACAATACATTAATTTAACACAAACTACGACACTTATAAACAAACACAGGCTGATAAATGTATCTATATAATTTTATTCTTATATTTTCAATGTATAGTTCTCAGAGAATGTCCCGGTCTAATCTAATAACATAGCTAGTTTTAAAATACTATTACCACCATCTACCGCCAGAGTAAAATAAAAGCTGTTAAGGAGGAAACCAGGTAATACTTTTACAATTATTTGTTCTAATATTATAAAATTAAATATTTGCTAAAATACTATAGTGCGTTTTAAAATACTGCTAACGCCATCTAGAGGCAGTTTTAAATAACTCCAAGAAACAAGTAATACGAATTTAATCGTTTCTATTTTTCACAGACGTCGCCGTCGCTCGCGCTCGCGCTCGGAGCGGCGTCGCGAGCGTCGCGATCGCGACAAGGAGCGGGACAAGGACCGCGACAAGCGTCGTCGCCGCGACAAAGAACGCAAGGAGCCCAAGGTCAAGCCCGAAGATATCAAGATCAAAGAAGAGCCCCAAGACGGTATGTGTCTTTATAGTTATGTTGGCGTCGGGTACAAAGAGCTCTTGATCCCAAAGAGTACGCGAGTAATACATCGTCGTACGCTCTACTAAACATTAGGAAACTTGCAGAAACTAAACATTAGGAAAGTTCCTGAACGTGAACATAGATGGCAGCACCGGTACATTGGATCGCATGTTCGTAATAATATTTTTTCTGTAGAACGAAAGGTGTAAATACAGTTGCCTACACTATTAAAGCTCATTTCATTTTTTGATCTTCAACGTGCGCAGTAGAAGTGCAACAGGTGAGAAAACGGGTATATATGTTAGTATGAATTTGTTTCCCATCTTACTTTTATTAATGTAATCTACCGATGGTGTCAAGAGCTCTGACCTTGAACTTGCGCAGTGGGCGAGACCGCCGGCACTGACTTACTTGAAGAAACATAATCTGCACCACTTTAACCAATGCTTTTTGGTTATTCCCAGATTACCCGGAGTTCAACATAGCTCCGCTGGACGTGCACATCAAGCAAGAACCAGAAGACGACAACAAGTACAACCCCGAGGACGCCAACGGGGATGACTACAACAACTACTAGCCTCTGTACATACATGCGGACAGGATATAATACACTTTCTATACACTTACGGACAACAAGAATAAATTTATTTTAAAAAATCGAGGGTAGTTTGTGAACTTGTCCCTGCTCAAAATGTTACAATAACTACTAGCATCTTTAGCGATATGCGGACAGGATATATTAGTTACTAGACAAATACGCATAAAAGAAAAAAAAAATTAAAAATCAATTTGAGGGAAGTTTAAAAACAGACAAAACGAATAACGGAACTAGGATGTTGAATATATTATTATAATTAACATATAAAGCAATATACGTACAGTACGCAGCAGAAAGTAATGTACATCGGCCATTAGAATGTCATTTCAGACATGACTTTGTAGAGCGTTGTCTCGGTCACTCATACCTATATAACGTTTTGTCGGTCTCAACGACAGAGACAATCTGCTATTTCCTTCTAAAGGTCGCTGTAGATTACTTTCAGGGATTCATTCAACACATAGACTAAATAAAACAATACTTTAAAAATGACGGTAGTAAAAAAAATTGCTGTTTCACTATAACTTCAGAGTAAATGATCTTAAATTGCATTTCACCCTGAAAGTGTATGAATTTGTTAGTGGTTTTCTCAAATTGTTATAGTTTTAGAACATAAACGACTTAAACATGAAGGCCTTTAGGGTACATTTTACTCTGACGTTAGTGGACAGTACTGTAGGATTAAAAAAACGCATTTTTGACATCAATTAAAAATGTGGGTAGATACAATTTTTCGTAACTTTCTAAAATCATCCGCTTTCAAATGAGCTGTCGAAGTATTTGAAGAATATATTCTGTATTCTAGGATAAGGAATTCTTAATGATAAATAAAATAATTGAATGAATTAACCAGTTTTTTATTTACTTCAGAGAAGAAAATGAACATAGTTTTAACATTAATGCTGAGATCTATAAAGTGCATTTTGACTTTGCTCAGACTTAAGATTTAGTTAAAACGAGACAGTTTATGTGAGAG
Source organism: Maniola hyperantus (assembly GCF_902806685.2). NCBI lineage: Eukaryota > Metazoa > Arthropoda > Insecta > Lepidoptera > Nymphalidae > Maniola > Maniola hyperantus. The sequence goes on from NC_048563.1 coordinate 126,198, forward strand.
ATATACTCCTTTAAAACTGCAGTGAAGAATCATTATCTTACAAATTGAAGACGACAATCTTATTTATTTCTCCTTAAGTACGTTTATAGAGTATATATTAGTCTATTTTATTAGTATATTGGTATTATACATATTATTTAATACATGTATTAGTGGTTTATGTATTAGTATGTATCAGTTATTTGAATGTATGTTTATTAGTATATTACACACCACCTGCAGTCTAATTTTCCTTTTACTTTCCAATCTTTAAGGTTGCCTGGTAGAGATCGCTAATTAGCGATAAGGCCGCCTTTTGTATCTTCCTTCTGTCTGTGTTTTTTATTCTTTAATGTAATCCTTCTTGTGGTTGTGCAAATAAAGTGTATTTATTATTATTATTATTATTATCTGTTTCGATTTAAGTCTGAGCTAAGTCAGAGTGCGCTCTATAGATTTCACCCTTAAACTGAGGTTTAACAGATTATTTGAATAGTATTTTTTTTCTAAGAAGAAAATCTAGGACCTAGTTATTATAGACCTAGATCTCAATAGTGCCAGATGTCTTATTTTCTGAGTAACAAAATGTATGCGATAAAGTGTTCTAATTTCTGGCTTGAGCCAGAAGAAATTTAATTAGCTGCTAAAGGTATGTAAAAACATTATTCACTTTTTTAAAGTCTGCCCGGTTTCTGAACTCGTCAGTTATGTTCTCATTAGCTGTTAATTCAATAAAGTTATGTAAAAGATAAACGTAGCGTTTCTGAATGCAACAAAAACTATGAAACCGATAACCAGTTCATTATTCTGTCACTAGATGGGTCAGTTACAGGAAACGAGTTTGAAATGCATATTAGTATTTTATTTCGCCATTAACACTAGTTTTATTAATAATAGTATTTTTTCTGTGCTAAATTAGTGGCTAAACACTGTTTTAGCAAAGTAACGAACAACTTACTATTGAAATACTTTTAAATCTAAAAATACACAAACCACGTACTACCTACTGACAGATGAAAAGTCAAATAACTTTATGGAATAGATAAGCCAGTTAAAGTCAAAACGGAGTTTATCTTGCATTGCGTTGTTCAGAAACGCGTGGCTCGAGTTATCGGACTTAGCGCTATTGAATAGATAATCTGTCGATAAAAATACTCCGAAACCGGGCATGAGTGCTGATTTTTATGTATGTTTTACAAAATACTGGTAATAATTATTAATGAACACTGACACCTTCTGCAAGTCGTTATTCCCGCCAGGCGTTATAAAGCACGCAAAATAATCTTAATCGTCCGAGTCGTAATTTTTATAATACGATACTCAGGGAAGTATTTCAATAGTTTTTGTTAGCAGCCAGAACAATGGTAGGCGCCAGTGTGTAACAACAGAGTTGGCCACAATTTCTACTTATTACCTACTAGCTTATGCTCGCGACTTCGTCCGCGTGGACTACAAAATTTCAAAACCCTATTTCACCCCCTTAGGAGTTGAATTTTCAAAAATCCTTTCTTAGCGGATGCCTACGTCATAATAGCTATCTGCATGCCAAATTTCAGCCCGATCCGTCCAGTAGTTTGAGCTGTGCGTTGATAGATCAGTCAGTCAGTCAGTCAGTCACCTTTTCCTTTTATATATTTAGATTTCTTAACACTTTGGCAAAATACTCGTTCTTATACAATTTAGTTGCTATTTTCTTCAAGATTCCTTCTCTTCCTTTTTCTACAAGTCTTCTGTTTCTCTTCTAAACTCTGGATATAGTTCTTCAGTTTAACATGATCCCTCCGTAGTCTCTCTACCAACATCCGTATCAAGGTTTGCTTTTTGAGAAACTCCTTTCGCTTAGAAACGTCCATTTTTATAATTTTCCCGCTATTTTGTTTGTTCTTTGCGTTGGATTTGGTTTTCGTAGTGGAAGTGTGGGGCACTTCTATGATGATAGACTTACATGATGAGTTGTCAAAGGCTTCGTCCTTTTCTGTTTTCATTTTTTGGTGAATGCTGAAAAAATAAATTAAAAAGCAAACTACAGTACGTGACAGGTCGAGATGGCAATCGGGGTATCAGGTTAGGGGACGCCCCGCACACCCGCGCTATCCCGCACCGGGTTAGCTCTCTCCATCGCCCGCTGAGTAACTCTGAGCTCTCTTATGAGGCCCATAGTCAGCGACCATGTCTCAGATCCATATCTTCAAGTCAAGTCAAAGTCAAATGATTTATTCAAAATAGGTAATAAATTACTCTTATTGATTGTCTGGTATAGTGTTAGATTTGTAAGATAATATAGTGGTGATAATTATAACGCAAACTTAAAACTAAAGCTACGAGGGTTCCAAACGCGCCCAGGTCTGAGAAGAGCCCACAACAAACTCAGCCGGGTATTCTTTTTATTATCACCACTTTACAAATTTATTGAAACTTATTAGAACTATCACAAAGTCGTTAAGCAACTCATTCCCAAGCTTGCTTATCATTTAAATAATCCTTTACATTGTAATAGGATTTTTCAATTAGTTTACGTTTTATGAAAACTTTGAACTTGTTGAGAGACATCTCCAATATGTCTTCTGGAAGCTTATTATAGAAACGTATGGAATTACGAGCAAATGAATTGCTAACTTTACTGAGCCTAGAGGCGGGAATTACAAGTTTATTTTTATTTCTAGTATTTATATTATGACAGTCACTTTTTTTTTTAAATTTATTTATGTTTTTATGTACGTACAGTAAATTTTCAAAAATATATTGATTATGCACTGTCATAATTTTAACTTCCCTAAATTTAGTTCTCAGCGACTCTCGTGGCCCCATACTGTATATGGCTCGAACAGCCCTTTTCTGCAGCACAAAAATAGAATTAATATCAGCAGCATTACCCCATAATAATATACCATATGACATAATGCTGTGAAAGTAACTAAAATATACTAGTCTCGCAGTTTCTATGTCTGTCAACTGGCGAATCTTTTTTACCGCATATGCGGCAGAACTAAGTCTGTTCGATAAGTTATTTATATGAGAGCCCCATTGAAGTTTTGCATCTAACGTTATTCCAAGAAAAATAGCGGTATCCACTAAATCTAATTCCTCATTATTAAGTTGCACAGTGGTTTTCACCTGCTTAACATTTGGTAAAGTGAATTTAATACACTTTGTCTTTTTCCCGTTGAGAAGCAGGTTATTAGCTTCGAACCACTGTACTAACTTGGTGAGAGAATTGTTTACAAGCACTGAGGAATTTATGGACAAGAATACATCTCAAAGCTTTTTTTTTAATTTATAAACTAGCGCTTGGCTGCAATCAGACTTGGTGGCAAGTGATGATGCAGCCTAAGATGGAGCGCGCTTCCTGAACACTGCTGTTATGTATACAATATGGATAGCAAAGAGTATTAAAGTATGTGTTTAGAGTAGGCACCTACTTCTTACTTTGTTGTATGAATCAAGTTAATGTAAGTGGGTAGGCAAGCTGTGATAGCCTAGTGGTTAGGACGTCCGCCTTCTAATCAGAGGTCGGGGGTTCGATCCCGGGCATGCAGCTCTAACTTTTCAGAGTTATGTGAGTTTTAAGTAATTAAATATCACTTGATTTAACGGTGAAGAACAACATCGTGAGAAAACCTGCATGCGTGAGAGTTCTCCATAATGTTCTCAAAGGTGTGTGAAGTCTACCAATCCGCACATGGCCAGCGTGGTAGACTATGGCCAAACTCCTCACTCTGAGAGGAGACCCGTGCTCTGTAGTGAGCCGGCGATGGGTTGATGATGATGATGAAGTGGGTAGGTTGCGAAAGTGTATCACAATCTCAGCTCACGTTGACAACCTGGTGAATACATTGTCTAATGGCCAACTCAAGTGTTTAATTAACTTCCAAACATAATAACCGCCCAACAGTAATGTACCTGTCCAGAGCTCCCTGGTCAGGAGCCGGCACGTGGCTGTCCGCCTGTACGTTGGCTCCGATGCCCTCCACCCAGGCATCATCAGGACTGTGTGACTCTATCTTTATATCCACATCCACTTGGTGCATGTTGTACAACTCCTCGTACGGATCCACCTCTGAAATTAACATCGCAGTGGTGAGCGCTGTACTCTTACAAATGGGAGGCCCCGGGTTCGATTCCTGGCAGGGGCAATTTGGAAACTTCAAAACGCTTGTTTAGTATGGGAGCTTGTATGAAATAGTACGCCACATGTGGAGGGAACGCCCGCACACACCCCGCGCTAACTAGGTGCGGCGAAGGCGGATGACGTGCGGGTGTGCGGGGCGTCCCCCGCCTCATACCCCGATTGCCATCTCAACCTGTCGTAGTCTAGATGTGACGTCATAAACTTTTTTAGTTCAATCCCCATAAATTAATTTTAATTTCACAACATTCAATGTTAGATGTAAGGTAACATTGTAAGTTTCTTGAGCAAGAAAATAGTTGCTTTCTCGTCGGCGGTGAGACTAGTGTCTTGCCTGGTGGCCTGCTGAGCTGTATGGTAGGCAGGCTGCCCTGCCGCAGCAGCTCGCGCCCGTTGACCAGCCCGTAGCGGAAGCAGGTCTGGTCGAAGTGTATGGAGCAGATGGAGGTGCGCTTGCCGAGGGACACGTCACCCTTGCCTATGATGTCCAGCCATTTCTGTTTCTCAGCCTCGTCGTATGGAAACCTGAAATGAAAAGCCTTGAGGTTTTTGAAATCTTCCTGACGCAGTGCTGAGTGCTGCAGTCTTACCAGTGGGAGGTCCTGGGTTCGATTCCCGGCAGGTGAAATTTTGAATTTCATTATTTCTAAATTCCCTCTAGTCTGGTCTAGTGGGAGGTTTCGGCCGTCGCTAGTTACCACCCTACCAGCAAAGCCGTGCCTCTAAGCGATTCAGCGTTCCGGTACGATGCCGTGTAGAAACCAAAGGGGTACGGACTATGGGTTTAATAAAAACTGGCATAGCTCTTCCAGGCTAGCCCGCTTCTATCTTAGACTGCATCACCACTTACCAGGTGAGATTGCAGTCAAGCGCTAACTTGTAAACTTGCTAACTGAATAAAAAAAACTTTTCCAGGATAAAGAGTAGCCTGTCACTCCAGGTTTCCAAAAATATCTATGGAAAAATCACGGCAATCCATTGCACCGTTACGACGTGATTGAAGGACAAACAAACACACTTTCGCATTTATAATATGTGTAGTGATAGGCCATCCATTACATTAAAAATGCTACTCACTTATGGAATGACCTCCGCGGTAGCTTGTCTGCGCGCCACTTACATATGTAGCATGTCTGTACCATTCTATTCCAATAGTTAATTTAATTATTATTAACACATTAAACAAACTCTTTTAACACACTAAACCAATGATATTAGAAGAAAATAGGTAGATACGTTATACGCGGACCGCAAGTGGCACGTTAAAACTAAGCTAATTAGCAAACCTGAGCTCAGTCGCCCGCTGTCGTCGCGCTATCGACGACGTCGTTGATAGTAATGTGTATTTTGTTTTCGTCTCCCAAAACAACCGAAAATGCCGTCGTGTGTGATGAGATTCTGCACAAACTACACAAGCAAGGTTTCCAAAAGTCAAGGAATCACATTTCATTCGTAAGTAAAACTATTTCTTTTATATAATTCGTATTTTTCACTTATTTAACAATAACAAACTCGTGCACGTTCGTGTAAAATGCAACTCATTGCAATTTCGACCTTATGTCACATGCCATAAGTACGTATCAAGTTATCGTTGTACGTATTTTAAAGTTTCCGATCAAAGAATATAAAATAAACAGATAGGTTTCTTCTGAGTATTGACAATTCAAATAGTGTGCATATTTCCTGTTTTAGGGAAGGATTTAATTTAATTTAATTTTTATTATTTTTGTTATAGCGGCAATAGAAATACATTCTGTGAAAATTTCAACTGTCTACTTATTACGGCTTACGAGATACAGCCCGCTGACAGATGGACGTACAGACAGCGGAGGCTTAGTAATAGGGTCCCGTTGGCACCCCTTGGGCACGGAACCCTAAAAACGAGCGGAACCGCGGGAAAAAGCTAGTTCGTAATATATTAAATACCACAGTATAAGGTTTTTATTTTACTATACAACTAAGTGTAGGCATAAATCGGCATTAGCCGAAAAGACTTTACGGTTTTTTTTTTCTTTGGAGTTTCTAGTATACCGTCTCGTCCCGTCTCTTTTACGCTCGCATTATTAGGCATATATCCGTCCTTCTTCCACTCTTCTGTGCAGGACGAGGTAGTGCAAAATATAACCGTCTCTTTTTCGTGCGCAACTAAAGCTGAGGTTATTAGTTCACCGTCCTTTACTCTCTGTTGTGTGAGGTTAAAATACTATCTATGCGTTTATGTGTGTTGAGTCTTTCGGCGCTGACGCAGCGTGCCATTAATAAACATCGAATTTGATATAAGTAACCTATCTACCTCTTTTTCTTCTAATATCATTGCACTAAACACCAAAGTTTATTCGATTTTACACCTAACAATAGAGGTAGTAAGTTTTAATATTTATATTCAGCTTTTATAAATCTCAGAATTTCAAGCATAAATTCTCAGTCAGCCTCAAATGGGGACACTACACTACCAGCTCTGCCAGCTCCTGCTGAGATTAGACACGATAAACAGATACCTAGTTCAGTAAAATTATAGTCTAAACATTACCTACTAGTAATAACTAATAATTTAATGTTTATGTGATGTTTATCAAAAAAATTAATGAATACAGCAGAATCACAACAAACACCGCGAAAAATTGATATCATAATGTACTCTGTGATTGATATCATTTGTTTTTGATTTTTTTTGATAATAAAGTTGACTTTGACATATTATTTTTAATTCATTACATAATTTAGTGATGTACGCGGTACTCTGTACTCAGCTACCGGTTTTCTAAATCGATTTTTATTAATTGGAATTCGATGTCCTAATTTAAACTCAAGAATGAATTAATTTATCCTTATTTGTTGATCCAACACATCATATTAAACACAATACACTAACAGAAAAGTGCCCACTTAAAATCAAATTTAGGGTGTTTCCACTGAAGCGGAGCGGTGCGGAGACATGAGACCAATCAGTTTATTGTTAGATTACGTAATAATTTTGTCACGTCATCGTCGAATAATTTGATTGAACAAAAACACATGACTTGACTCCGCTTGGCATGAGTGGAAACTCGCCCTTAAACTTAATGAAAATATGTCGAGCCTATGAAAGGGACTGGAGCTCATCAGCTAAATGTTGTGGATACACAATGTAACCACAACGTAATTATTCTATTCTGTTAGGAACTAATCTTAAATTGGTGAAACCATCATAAAACAGAGATGAGATTATGTCAAAAAACCGCTGTGTCACTCCATTCTACACGTGAAAGGTGCGGGTATCCTTAAACTAGTACAAAATAAATGAAACCAATATATCGCAATGTACACGTTTATTGTTTGAAACAGAACTCTTTACACTTGACGCCCACGGTGTAGCTGCGGTCGATGACGTCACAAACGGCAGTGAAATCTGCCGGCGTGCTGTACTTGTAGCACTTCTTCCCGGGCTTCCATTTACCACTGAGCTCCGGGTCTGAGAAGAATGGCTCTGGGCTCTGAATGTCCAGCGCGTCTTGCTCAAATGGTAGTATTAACCTATTTAAAACAAAACTCTTTGAGGATTCCGGAGGCAAAAGGTGTCAATGAGACCCTATTCCTCCGGTGTCGATAGGCCTCCGCTGTCCGTCCATCTGTCCATCAAACATAATATCTCATGAACCATAATAATAGATAGAGAGTTGAAATTTTCACAGAGTGTGTATTTCTGTTGCCGCTATAACAACAAATAATGTAAATTTTAAAATGGCTGCCACGTAAATAAATAAATAAAATACATAATCTTGTACAGAATAACAGAACCCTTAGTGTGCGAGTCCGACTCGCACTTAACCAGTTTTTGCAGAATAAGGCTCTTTCGGAAAGTGCATCCGATCTGAATACGACAATTTTCGGATTGGAACAGAAACCATAAGCCGTAAGTTTTTCGTTAGAGCAACAAGTTCACCTGGTAGCGTGTAGGAACATTCGGTGCGGAGTACTGTCTACTTTGTTGGTGTATGTGTAGTCCCCAAGTATCGTGTGGCCGATCGCGCTACAGTGTACTCGCAACTGGTGACGACGACCTGCCAAATTAACTTGCAGATTCATTATTTTGAAGAAACATTTGTACATATTAACATCCAGTGACCTCTATCTTATACTACAGCATACTTAGCAGTACCTTGTAGCTACAAACTAAGTTATCCCAGAAAAAAATTACGATTCGCAACTCATTTTACAAATGCTTACAAATCGATGTTGCAGTGTCATACTGATTTTTACAACTTTGAAGAACACGATTTTTGTTTGAAATATCCTTTCTATAGGCTAATGTGGTGATGAGCAGTGCACCCAGTTCAATAAACCAATAGACGTTGGAGTCCCAAAGCGCAGCGTCAGCAGATCTGCCATTAGATGAACAGTGAATGCGCAATATCAAACGAGTCCGCGGGCGGCGCAAGACTGTAGTGTGTGGAAGTTCCTCATCCAGCAGTGGACGTCTATCCGTTGACGGTGATGATGATTGTCTTCCACTTGTAATGCTACAGCCTACAGTTACAGTATACAGAAAGATGTTACCAATATATTTGTAGAAGTCGCTACAAACTACTAACCTGTGATGGGTTTCAGTAACACCACAGTGACAGGATCTCCACAGTAGGTGCCAGTCTCCAACACCAGAAGTCGCGTATGCGCCGCGCGCGGCTCATTGCTTAGACTGGCTGAGCTTGTTACTGTTGTCATCTTGTGAGCGCTTTGAGGTGACGGATCCATGCCTGGTATAAAAAAGTTGTGGAAGTGGAACAGACAAGAAGAAGCAGTAGAAAGAAAAGATATAAAAAAGCAACGTTTATTTTGATAATTGTGCCACAGCGCGCACATTAGAACAGAATACAGCGTCAGCGCTTTTCAGCGATTTTCAGCCTTGACCAGTGAGTGATAGGGAAATAATGTTTCACAGAAAACCTTCAATGGGTAAAAATAAATTTCAAATGAGCTCGGGGGCAATTATTCAGTGTGTTACACTGAGTAGCGGTAGATACACCCCCGGTGATATGAGGTGCATACCCGGGATTGAACCCCCAACCTTCCGAAAAGGCGGAGGTCTTAACCACTAGGCTGTACTGCAATTTCCTTTATACATAGCCAAATAATTAATACTATAAATCGAATCTTTAAAAAGAGCAGCCGCCGAATTTCTTGCTGGTTCTTCTTGGTAGGAAAGGCATTCCAAAGCAGTGATAGATTTGACGATTCAAAAGTGCTTGTAAAAGTTTATTTGAAAAAAAAAAAATCTATTCTATTTTATTTCATAGGTAGGTACATATTATTGCATAAAAATACTGACCCACAGCATAATGGATATCCGCTAACTCAAAGTTCAAAATGTGTCCTCTGACGATAGCTAAATAGTATTTGCTAGTAAGTCGCTTCTCGAACAGTTTCCCAGCGCGACCAGCAGCCGTCTTGTTCTTAGCTATGCAGAGTATCCCACTGGTGGAGTAGTCGAGACGATGCACAAAGTATAGTGGGCTCGTTGACGTGGAAAGGTGGGAATCATGTGACGCGATGTGGCAGGTTACAGTGTTCTAAAATACAAATAAAATGGCTGTGATATACGCGTACATGATTTTACTAAGTTTTTGTTTTATTGCGGAATTTGAAAAATTAGAATTACATTTAACTAGTTAGTTACCTATTTTTTAAACTAAATACCTAATTACAATCTATCTATTATTCTAAGAATCAATTCTCTGGCAAAAACTTGATGTGCACATCACTATAATTAATTGACGAAACTGACATTAATCCATAGATTAATATGTATTGCATTAATCATTGTCAAATAATAAATCAAAACATTAGCAAAAATATCTTCATCTTTGTTGCAATTAAACCTACTAATGAAACTAATTTAATCACAAAGCTTTACTTACCTTTTCATTTTCGTTATCCGAATTGATATACATGTCGTATGGTTTATTTACAATGATAAAATCGTCATTTTCGAATAATATCTCGACAGCCATTTTGTCCATAAAACCCCGCGAAAATATAAATGCGTTCAAAAAATAATAATTATGATTTCATCTGCGCATAAAATATTTGATTGATGGAGTTTCTTTTGCAGTTAGTAAGTAAGGTGGTTATCCTCGGACACAAATGCTGTAGGAATCTTTGGAACGCTGTCTGTAGGGCTCTATCAAAATAAACGTTCACTAAATCTTCCAGAGGCATTTTGCCCTTGGATATCAGTTAGGTATATTTTTAGTCCAATTTCACATTACAATTTTTACTTTTCTTTCCGGTATAAATTTAAGAGATTTTTTGTTGATTTTTTACTATTAATTGGAAGAATTGGATTCTGACCAAATTCTGACTTTATCAGGTTTGATTTTTTCGTAATCTTATTTTATGGCACCTAAAAAAGATTTTATAATTATCTTTGCTTAGGTTAGGTAGAGAAGGTTTTAACTTTTAAATAACTAAAAAATATCGATTTTTACAGTTGTTTGAACGCAGCATTATGCACCAAAATGTTATTATGGTCTGTGATTAATACCCTACTAAATAAAAGAGCTGAACATTCTCTTAGTTTTTGAACTAAACAATAGATCTTTTCAGTTCAATCACACTAAAATTGTGTAAACAACTTTCAAGTTTCTATGCGTTGTTAATTTTATTTGTGAAAATTATTGTTTGAATAGAAATGAAGCGTGTAAAGCGGCACAAGATAAAGCAAGAGATGCCGGAAACGTCCACGTCTCGTTTCCGCGATCAGGAAGAGCATGATCTTGCGTACTACATCCACGACAGGGTGGAGTTGATGCACCAAGTGTTTTCAGTGATCAAACCCAAGGAGCTGAAGGCTATGGCGCCGGAATGCGTCCACCACATCTCCGTTGATGATTTACAGGAGCTATGCACTGAGGAGGTGAGTTAAATAAACGTTCCTTATTTAATAACCTTTAAAATTAAAATAAGTAGCATACAACCCTTTTTAGGGTTCCATACCTCAAAAGGAAAAAAGGAACCCTATATCACTTTTGTCTGAAAGAAAGAAAACACGTACTTCGGGTTGACCTAGAATCATGAAATTTGGTAGATAGTTCTTATACACAATTAGTAAAAGAATAAATCCGAAAACCATGAATTCGTGGTTACATCACAAAAAAAAAATTTAAAATGTCATGAACAAATAAAAAGTATTTTCAATTTTCAAAGTAAAATAACTATACTAAGTGGGGTATCACATTAAAGGGCATATGTACATTCTAAAATAGTTTTGTATTTACATTATTTTATATTATTTCAGTACAGAGTACGGGTCTCCTCTCAGAGTGAGAAAGGGTTTGGCCATAGTTTACCATGCTGGCCATGTGCAGATTGGTAGACTTCACACATCTTGGAGAACATTATGGAGAACTCTCAGGCATGCAGGTTTCCTCGCGATGTTTTCCTTCACAGTAAAGCAAGTGATATTTAATTAATTAAAACGCACATAACTCTGAAAAGTTAGAGGTGCATGCCCGGGATCGAACCCCGACCTCCGAATAGAAGGCGGACGTCCTAACCACTAGGCTATCACAGCTTCAAAACAATAATAGTAGCTTGTATTTGATTGTAGCTGCTAGGCATAAGCTCCAAGCGCCTGTGTGCTGTGCTGGACGGAGCAGAGCCCCCCACTGACACAGAGTCCTCCAGCTCGGAGCATATGGAGACCATATCCTTGGACAGCATATCATCAGATGATGAAATTTTGAGCCAGCACAGTTCCAAGAAAAAGGTATATACTTATATAACTAGCTTATGCATGTGACTTTGTTCACATTTAGATTTCATACAAAACCTGTGAAAATTTAGATTTTCTAGGATGAAACTAACGTATTTTTGATCCTACAAGGATGCCTATTTCTATGTCTACTTCTTCTTTTCTTCTCTATGGCTCTTCGTACTCTGGTATTTCTGTCAAAAATTGTTAATTATTAATCATTTTGGAGGTTGAACCCTGAAAAGGTAATAGACAAATACACTTTTCCATCTACAGTATTATATAGTTATCTATAGTTTTATATAGATATCTAATTCTATAGTATTACTTCCTGATGCCCGCGTGGATTTACATTTTTCAAAATTCCGCGGGAACTCTTTGATTTTCCGGGATAAAAAGTAGCCTATGTGTTAATCCAGGGTATAATCTACCTCCATTCCAAATTTCATCCAAATCGTTCAGCCGTTTTTGGTTGATTGAGTAACAAACATCCAAACATCCACACTCACATTTATAATATTAGTAGGATTAGGATTAGGATATTAGGACATAGTCATCTATTAGTGTTATAATTTAAAAAAATTGCATTGCATTTTTGAGCTTTGCAAAAATCAAAAAATGTGTATTTATTCTTTGGATTTTTTTTTGGAATTTTAAAAAGCATAAATATTTGGGTTTTGTTCATTCAGCACAAGCACAGAAAACACAAATCCAAGAATAAACACAAACACAAGAACTCCAAAACCGGTGACAAGGCTGACCCCGAAGTCAGCAACCAAGAGGAGCGCTCCAAAGCCAGCCGAGCTGGGCTCACCGTGCTGGAACTGCTGGAGCTGCAAGCCAGAGCCCGAGCTATTAGAGCCCAGTTGCAACAAGATAACACTCATGGTAAGTTTCTCCCGCAAATTGCTAATGCGCGTGGCCGCCATTTTAGTGACGTCAGCTCTAGACTGAAGTTTTGAGCTGATGGTATATTTTTATTTCGGCTGACGTCAAAATGACGTCATTTCGATGTTAATGAGACATGGTTCCAGCGCAATAGCAATTTGGGGGACTTAACGCTATAGCCTATAACGCTTTTGTATTTCATTACATGTTAGCCCTTGACTGCAATTGCACCTGGTGGTAAGTGATGATGCAATCTGACCAGTGACAAGGGGGATCAGAAGGGCAGGAATGAAGCGGCTACAAGACAATAAATACTCATAGTAAATGTTAGGCATTTTAAGCAAACCTTCGAGCATTCAGAGTTAATGAATTTGTTAGTGATTCTCTCGAATTGGTATAGTTTTAGATTGAGCAGAGCATTAGCAGAGTAAACTAGAGTGAGCGAACTCTCGGTTTGATCCTGAATTGACGATATGCCAACTACTACTAAAGGACTACTTTAGGGCTACCTGCATCAAAAGTACTAACATTTGACATGTGCCAGTAACTTCGAAGCCTCGACGTTTGGCGCAGACTCGCAGCGCCGTTTCATTTCATTTAAATTCCCCATCCAGCAGCTGCTACCCTCATTTGATGTTGTCTATCCATCGAATGGGGGGTCTTCCAATGCTGCGCTTTCCAGTGCAAGGTCGCCATTCTAGCACCTTGGGACCCCAAAGTCTATCAGTTTCTGAACTATGTGCCCTATGTCAAAATTAATTAAATGCAATTAAAAGAAGATTGTAACTTGGCAGCACCAGCACAACCGCAGCAAGCCGAGTCACAAACCAAAGATGAGACATCGGAAGACGAGGTGGAGATCAAGGAGGAGCCAGCGGAGGTGGTGGAGATCAGCAGCGAAGATGAGAAGCCCAATGTTGAGGACCTGCCTGGTGAGAATACCCAGCTAAGGTTTTTGTGACTAAGACCTGGGCGCGTTTGGAACCCTCGTAGCTTTAGTTTTAAGTACGTATTAATTATCACCACTATATCATATCATCTTATAGGTAAAAAAATTTGACAATCAGGAAGCGTAAAATTTTACCAATTCTGAATATATAATTTGAGTTTGAGTGTTGTTGTAATTAGCAGAGTTTATGGTATTCTTGCTGCAACTGTACATTATTTCCAATAGTGAGAGAGTGTCAGTCAATCAGAGGTGATTGTGAGTGTCACATTGTAGCAGCAACTTTTCATTTGACATCTCCAAAAAAATTGACAGATTTTCGATACAATATTAACGAAAAACAAGAACTTGAAATTTCTCAGACCTGTTTAGTTCATTAAAAACTAATCTTTATTTAATTATTATTTTTTATTTTTATTTTTACAGCTAAGCCGCCTTCTCCGAGCAAAGACCAGACACCAGGCAATTTAAAAACGGTGACAAAAAGAGTAAACAATTTAATTGTGACAGTACCCCACACTAAACAGAAGAAAATTGTATTGAATCGAAACAAAAATATCACGACAAATGTTACTAGTAATCGTAATGAAGTATCAAAACCAAAAGATAGTAGCCAAGATACTACCACCAAATCAAAAGCTAGTAGCACAGATACTGCTACTAAAGCAAAAGCCAGCACTAGTAAAGAGAGTACTACTAAAACAGATACACAAGAAAAAACCAAAGCATCTGAAGTTAATAATAAAGTACAATCTAAACCAGCTAATAATAAACCTAAACAAAAAAAGAAGCAGAGGAAAAAAGATAAGAAATCAGATAAAGAGGAAGATCATGATGAAATAACATTACAGTTATCAGATACAGAGAAAATGGATCTTTTAGAAGATTTTGACAGAAAAAACTATGAAAACTTCACCAGTTCCAGCGAAGACTCGGAAAGTAGTTCAGAAAGTGAATCAGATAATGACACGTCACAAGATTCTACTGTAATTGGTGAAGAAAAAGATACTAATGCTACAAATACCCAAAATGATAGCAAGCCAATTGATAGTAATGACGTGAATAGCGAACAAAATAACGCACCTGTGACAGTAGAGGAAGTAAGCGCAAAACCGGAAGAAGTAGATAGTACATGTGACAAGGAAATGCTAATTCCTGAAATTAATGAACAAGAAGAAACTAATGTTGGTAAGGAAAGTAAAGAAGCAATCATAATAGAAGACCTGCAGCCTGAAAATTACCCAAAAGACACTAAAGATACTCATAAAAATGAAAAATCCACAAGTCCAAGTGCTGTAAGTCCTGTACGAAATTCTCTTAACAACACCAATGCTAATGATTCTGATAAAAATGTAAAAGACTGTAGTCCTAGTGATAGCAGTCCTGTACTAAATTCTTCTAAAGACACTACTGAATATGGTACTCAAGACAAAAGTTCGAATATTGAGCAGGATGTGATTCAAAGCCCAATTATCTCTTCAGATGAACGTCCAATTATTGAAATCGATATTAATAAAAGTCTAAATATGGAAGTTGAAACTTGCGAAAGTACGGAAGAAGTACATACAGTAGTTGAAAGCCATAAAGATAGACCTCAAGTAATAGAATCTATTATCATTCAAGTAAGAAATGACAATTTTCATGAACCTGAATCAAAAGAAACACAACAAAATATGAGATCTGTTATTGTTAGAGTTGGAAATGATAATTCCGAATCAAGTAGTGAAAATGGCAGTCGAAATGCAAAAAGTACTAAAGAAATAAGGAGTACAGTGGAGAAAGTAAATGAGGGTGAAATGAGGGCCACAGACAAAAATGAAAGCACAGAGTCGATAGAGGAAGGTGAAATAACAAACACAAACAAAGAGTTATCAGAAGGAGAGATTACAGAAAATGAAGAACGTGAGACACAGACCAATAACACCAAGTCACCTGAAAAGTCAGAAGTGGTTTGTGTGTCAGATGATGAGGGTGATAAGCGTAAAAAGAAGAAAAAGAAAGATAAGAAATCTAAAAAGGAAAAGAAATCTAAGAAATCCAAGTCGGATTTTCGTGAGGGCGCCGATCAAAACTTTTTTAGAGAAGAAAACAATATAGTCGTAATTCAAGAAGAACTTGATGAAAAAGAACAACAAAATAATTCTATAGTTGTTGAAATTCACGATGGGCATAAAGAAAAAGATATAGTTGTTATACCGGAAGAAACGGAAATAGATCTACAAGAAAAACAAATTGATACTATAGTTGATGACCCTCAAGAACAAAAAATACGAGTTGAAGATGATATAGTGTCTTTAGATGATGATGATGATGATGATGATGATATTTACGAGATTCTTGAAATTTCCGATGACTCTTCGTGTTATGAAGTCGAAGGTATTTCGGTGTCTAAAGAACCGACGGCTGCCGAAATTGCCGCTTTATCTGCAAAAATAGATGAAATAAACCACGAAGATGTAATTGTTATAAATGAAGAAGGAGAAGACTATAATGAAGAAAATGGAGAGAACGAGACAAATTTACAAGAAAATAAGACTAATGAAGAAATAGACAATATATCATGGCGCGATCGCTATTTAGGCAGCAATAAAGTTAAGAGAGTACTAACTACGTCAAACATATTAAATGCTCTACGGAAAAAGAATAAAGAACTAAAGAGAAAGCTAGAAGAATCTAAAAAGAAGATGGAACAAGTTACAGAAGGTGATAAAGAAGTGTTAGCAGAGATAAGTGAATTCGTAGAAGGTTCCATCGAGCATTTCAATACTTTGGAAGGTTCTACCAAATACGTAGATCCTGTAGTGCCGGAAGTACCAAAAGAGAGTAACCCAGAAGATGAAAATAAAGAAGGAAAAGAAGCAGAAGTGGGAATCAAACAAGTTACGAAGGAAATGGAAAAAGATGCGAAACAGTTGCTGAAAATGTATAAAAGATTACTCAAATACAATGACATAAATAAGAAAAAAGATCCGACCAAAAAGAAAAAGAAAAAACATAAGAAAAATAAAGAAAAAGATACCGCGACGAAAGAAAAATGAGAGTAGTCTGCTTTGCCTCAATAGCCTGAGATCTATTACCTACTAGAGCGTACTTTTGTCCTTCAATCACGTCGCAATGAACGGGTCAACGGATTGACGTGATTTTTTGCATGGATATAGTTTAAGACCTGGAGAGTGACATAGGCTACTTTTTATCCCGGAAAATCAAAGAGTTCCCCCGGGATTAAGCACTTGAGCCAAGCGGCGCGGTGTATGGAGCAAGTGCGTTTGGACCTTAGTCTCATCGTCATCATCAACCGATACACGTCCACTGCTGGACATAGGTCTCTTGTAGCGACTCGTGACTCGTCTGATGTCCGTCCACCTAGTGGGGGTCTTCCAACGCTGCGCCATACGGTGCGAGGTCGCCATTCCAGCACCTTGGGCCCCAACGTCTATCGGTTTTCCGAACTTGTCTATTGCCACTTCAGCTTCGCAACCCATTGAGCGAAGTCTCAACAAAGCAAAAAAATCATCCCCACTTTACATGTAGGGGAGCTACCCTAAAAAAAATATTTATCACAATGTTATTTCACCACTTTGTCGGCGTGATTAATATTAATACCCATGCCAAATTACAGATTTGTAGCACCAAGTCTCTTAGATTAACCGAGGACAGACGGACGAACAGACAGACGGACGGACATGGTGAAACTATAAGGGTTCCGTTTCTACTTTTTTTTGTATTTTTGACCTCTGCACGTTTAAAGGACTTGAGTTTCTACTTTGATTGTGGCTAGTTTTTATGGACCAATAGTTTTTACGGAACCCTTCGAGTCCGCCTCGTACTTGACCGGGTGTTTAGGTGGGTAGGGTTTGACTTATTACTATTTTTATGACCTATCCATTGCATATAAGTTTTTTATTGTTTACTCGCAAATGGGATAAAATTAGTTCACATTGTCTCGGCCGACATAGCAACTAACGATCTCGTTTTTTTATAAATTATTTTATTATAAAGGCACATACAGGTTTTAACTATAAATGGTGCAAATACAAAAACAATAGATTAAGATCTAAGCGCTAACCCTTAACATGTGTACGCAACAATACTAAAACAACACTAAACAAGGTAACATACAATTTGTAAAAATACAGAATAAAGAAATCGACAATTATTATAAAATATATGAAGTGGTTTAGATAAATAGTTCAGTTTACCTTCCAATATTACTCGGCCGGCAGTAGCTCTGTTTCCGGCCTGGACCGTAATGTATGATGTAACATTTGAGCCTCAATAGCTCAACAGGTAAAGGAGTGGACTGAAAACCGAAAGGTCGACGGTTCAAACCCCGCCCGTTGCACTATTGTCGTACCTACTCCTAGCACAAGCTTTACGCTTAGTTGGAGGGGAAAGGGGAATATTAGTCATTTAACATGGCTAATATTCTTTAAATAAAAAAAAAACTACTCGGCGCTAGCAGCAAGTGTTAGTGGTGAGTTCTCATGTGCACCACTAAATTACGATTTGATACGAACTTACTTTCACATAACTCACAACAAAATGGTTTTTCACCAGTGTGAGTTCTCATGTGCCTCACTAAATCACTAGGTACTTTGGTTACATTTATATTTGCATAACTTACAATTATATGGTTTTTCACCAGTGTGAGTTCTCATGTGCACCACTAAAGCATCTCTACGGGAGCTTTTATATTTGCATAAGTTACAACCAAATGGTTTTTCACCAGTGTGAGTTTTTCACCACTTCCCACAAAATCAAAAATCCATTGTTATTTGACGATTGAAAAATCAGCCAAGTAACCCAAATCTAGAATAATAATGAGAAAGTAGGATAATATAGGTACCTAGTAGCTAAGTACCTATATTATACGCATAAATGTATATAGTACCTATACCTATGTATTGCATATATACGTACATATAGATTCAATCACCATAGTTCCAAATTTCAAATCTAGGGGCGCTTGTGATGCATTTCCAATTTTAGGCTCGAAGTTTGGTCTCTATTTCATATATTACAAAGTACTCTGTGGGGCTTGTGCAAGGCTTGTGACACAGAACACATTTACTTGGCTTGTGAGGACCTATTGTACTATGCACCGACCAGAAAAAAAAAAGTACTATGTAGTGTAGTAACCACCTACAAAACAACGCCCATGTTTCCTTCTCTATTTATTAATTTTATAAAAGCAAAAATAAAATAACTAATCCATTTTCCATAGCATAATAGGCCACAGACAACACCAAAGAGTATTATAATATACAGGACAACACAGACAATCACAGATCCATGGACCTAGAATACAAACAAAGTTTGTATTCTAGGTGATGGACCGATTTTGAGTTTTCTCACTATGCTTCCACCACAGAATAGACACAGACTCTGCTGTCATTTTTGATTTTGACAAAGGGCTTAAGGGAGTAGGGAGTAGGGACGCTTTGTCGATTTGTAAACAATACTAAAATCGATAGGTAGTTATTTACAAATTACGGCCGTAGCACAGACTTTACGGCATTTATTTATTAATAAAACATCTAAAGAGTTAATAAAAGTTAAATATGAACGCATTATGTTCAGCCTGTTTGAGTGCAGGACGAAATATGTTCTACATTCAAGGCAGCGATATTCAGCAACTTTATACACAAATTCTAAATGAAATATCAGTAAGTAGAACTAAAATACTTTCCTAGAACACAAATCTGTTTGTTAATATTAAGCTTATTTAATTTTGGGTGAGTTCCGAACTTGTGTTATAGTGTTATATATGGTTGCAAAATAGTTCTGTATATCTGTGATTTTGTACCCAACAATGCTTCGGTTTCAAGTTCTTCTAGCAACCACGAGTAGAATACGCACTGTATTTTACTGGTTTTATTTTATAAAAATACTGGATGATGCGTCTGCGTCTTCGTTCGCGTGGATTTTGGTTTTTAATCCCGAGGTGACTGATTTTTCGGGATAAAAAGTATCCGTTTCCGGGATGTAAGCCGTCGCCGTACCAAATATTTAGATAATCATCGGCACTTCTTACTTACAAGTGAATTTAGATTTTTTATAAATCCCATGGGAACTCATTGATTTTATGGGACAAAAAGTAGGTAGGATAATAAACCTGTTATCTTTAAGATATCTGTGGAGATGTCATCATGCTTGCAAGTGTGCTGGGAGTGCCGCGCCGTGATGCGTCGCTTCTTCAAGTTCAAGGCACAAGTGCAGGAGTGTTGCACTGAACTATTAGGGCCCACACATCAGGTATGCATTGCATATTCATTTACTTTTAACTAGATGGGCAGACCACCCTTTTTCTATTTTTTGTAAACTAGCTTATGCTCGCGACTGGACGTGCCTACAAAAATTTCAAACCCCTGTTTTACCCCCTTAGGGATTGAATTTTTAAAAATCCTTTCTTAGAGGATGACTATCTGTATGCCAAATTTCCAATCCATCCAGTAGTTTGAGCTGTGCGTTAATAGATCAGTCACAGTCAGTCAGTCACCTTTTCCATTTATATATTTAGATATTTTTGGTACAAATAAAAAATAAAATAAAAGAGTGCCGGAGCTACTGCATGGCGGCGGCGCAAGACCGTGGCGTGTGCAGCCAAAAAAAGCTAGTCAATGAGCAAGATGCTAAGTGAATACCATTGCCTGTGAACATTTTAATTTTTTTTTCATTTTCATTTGCACCACCGGAGGAGTCAATATGCATTGCCGGAAGAGTGAATGGGCACCTTCTCGGCAGGAGGACTCCACCATCTCTTGCTTGGTGCGGTTGCAGTCACGTGCAAGTCCATTTAGCTATATAAAACCCCATATTGTTCCAGAATACGATGTACAAGTACCCCAAATCCCAGCTGTCCACTAAACATCTGCACAGCATCAGCTACCCCGAGCTGCTGAGTGTGAAGACGGAGACGGACAGAGAGCCGCTCGTGAAGCACGAGCCCGATAGTGACACTCACTGCGAGCCCGAGACCTTCGTCAATGACTTGGTGCTGGATAAGAACACCAAGGGTGTGAAGGAGAAGAAGGTGAGCTTATGTGTCACCAGAACTGATCCCAGTGCCTTTTAAAATATTTTATTTTTATTTTTATTCAGATACAAGTTAGCCCTTGACTGCAATCTCACCTGGTGGTAAGTGATGATGCAGTGTAAGATGGAAGCGGGTTAATCTAGAAGGGTCATGCAGTGTTTTTTAAAAACATTCAGGTTATGGAAAAGTTTCTGTTTTCCAGACGTTAAAGAAGAAATCTAAGCAGAAAGTGAAAATAAAGAAAAAGAAAGTAATCAAAATGAAAGAAAGTTCAGACGCGGCCAGTGACTTAGACTTTGATTCAACAGAGAACTTCATAGAGGGAGAGAGAGAGTTTGCCTGTGCTCAGTGTGAGGAGAGTTTTGTAGAAGAGAAAGAGTTGGAGCGACACATAGATAGCCTGCATACTATAAAAGTAAGTCATTTTTTAGGGCTCCATACCGGAAGAGTGCCAATGATCCTGTTACTAAGTCTAATCTGTCCATCTGTCTGTCTGTCAGCGGTCTGTATCTCATGAATCTTCCGGGTACAGAACCCTAAAAATCCCATTTTTTAGGGTTCTGTACTTCAATAGAAAAATAGAAACCCTTACTTTCTTTGTCCCTACCTGTCATGTCTGTCAAGAAAACCTATAGGGTACTTCCCATTGACTTAGAATCATGAAAATAATTGGCAGGTAGCAACGTCTCATAGCACAAATAAAGGGAAAAATTCGAAAACCGTAAATGTGTGGTAAGATAAGAAATATATAGAAATAAGAAAAATAAGATTTGACTTCCCGACGCAGTTTTTCGTTTACTAAATCACATCAAGATGGCGCTGTTCGACATTTACTTGCAAAATATCTTTTATTGTACTGGTTTGAGATTTCTTGTACGACGAGGGTTTTTCATTTAATAAACACCAGACATGATGCATTGCAAACTAGTCCGCGACAGGTTGAGATGGCAATTGGGGTATGAGGCGGGGGCCCGGCCCGCACACCCACACGTCACCCACGCTCGCACGCACCGGGTTAGCGTGGGGGCTGTGCGGGGCGTTCCCACCCCGATTGCCATTTCAACCTGTCGCGGTTGAAAAAAACGACACCCATGTCTATTTTTTGTATAAAGTCCATGTCCGCCATCTTGGATTCGAAAATAAATGTCACTATCAAAATCAGCATCCTGGAAAACCCTGAAAACGACAGTCATGTCTAATATTTTGTAAAAACTTCATGTCCACCATCTCTTGGATTTGAAAATAAATGACATCCCGGAAAAGTGCGCATTCAGTTAACACTTGTTACACACGCAATAGGTGTGACTCGACGGGACAACAATTTCAAAAAATTCTCATTGAGTAACAGTGTGACTCAACGGGGCAACAATTTCAAAAAAATCCCGTTGAGTCACAGTGTCACACTCGGGGGTGTGACTATTAACGGGAATAACTCGTCCCCAGAAGCCAACAAAGCCCAACGGAGTGTCCCGCGCGCGCAGCAAAGAGCCGCTCCCGGAGAAGCCGCAGTGCGTGGAGTGCGGCAAGATGTTCAGCTCGCGGAAGACTTATAGATACCACTTGAAGTGAGTATCACACCTTGTGCCCTTCTGTTAAGGCCATATGCGTCCCAAAAGCGATTTTGAGACACATTTTGCATGTTCAAAGAATCAAGTTTTGGCCTCAAAAACTACAAATTTGTTCATTTATTTTTAACTAGCTGATGCCCGCGACTTCGTCCGCGTGGATTTACATTTTTCAAAATCTCGCGGGAACTCTTTGATTTTCCGGGATAAAAAGTAGCCTATGTCACTCTTGAGGTCTTAAACTATACCCATGCAAAAAACCACGTCGATCCATTGCTCCGTTGTGACGTGATTGAAAGACAAACCAATGAACAAACACACTTGAAACCAATGAAACATAAAATGTGGGATGTATTAGGAGCCATAAATATGGTATTTTACACCAAGCGACAAAAAATCTAAAAATGTATAAACACGATAGTATTAGCAATCGAGAAATGACAATTTTAGTTTATAAAAGTATATAATGAATTTAATAATTCATTTAAAAGATTTCACTTTTTTAATCTGTTCTACAAATATCCAAAACGCATGATACCGTAGCCGCCATGTTGATTCCGACTGTGACGTCACATGGATTGAAATTGTAATGTATTTCACTGAAAACACAGTTGCTTACCAAGCTGTGTGACGTCATGATAGCTCATGAACCTAAAAAGATGGCGGGTAGCGTTTTTGACAAGCAAAATTTAAATGCATTTTTATTACACTTATCGATCAAGTAAAATTTTTGGGTAGTTTATTATCATATTAGGGTCAAATTAAGGCACTTTTCAGGGTAAAATACTCTATTGTATGTAAAAAAATGTATAGAAACACTTACTTATTATTTTGATTTTACCAGTGTACTGCACAGAGGACAAAACAGATACCCGTGTCCGCGCTGCGGGAAAGTGTACCAGTGGAAATCGAACCTGGGACGACACATGAGGAGTCATAAGGCTAGTATCACCACAACATCCTGTACCTTTACCTTTTTTTTCTAAACTAGCTAATGCTCGCGACTTCGTCCGCGTGGACGCGTTCACCCCCTTAAGGGTTGAATTTTTCCAAATCCTTTCTTACCGGATGTCTACGTCATAATAGCTATCTGCATGTCAAATTTCAGCCCGATCCGTCCAGTAGTTTGAGCTGTGCGTTGATAGATCAGTCAGTTAGTCTGTCACCTTTTCTTTTTATTCTATGTTATATTACAGTCCACTGTATAAATTAAAAAAAAGTAGAGATGTTCCTTTTCCTTTGGTAAAGGCGCGCGACAACAACGAGCTGCACTGTAGTCTATGCGACAAGCGCTTCGCGTCCGTCGCGACGTACCGGCAACACTTGCGCGTGTCGCGGCGACACGTCTCGGAAAAGGATTTCACGTGAGTGTGTGTGTGTATTACCATACTAAATGTAAATAGAAATAAGGCAATAAGGAATATGCGTGTTTCTTGATTCTTTCCTCCCCGAAGCTTTATTTTTTTTATTTAGTTCATTTTTAATTGCATAAATTATAAATTAAAAAGTGCAAAATAAGCGAGCGAAATTTACATTTGCGAAACGCATCACCATTGGTCGAAACGGAACGTACGTCACGATTCACGTTTTCAATTTTTTCGGCCTAACCGTAACCGTATCCTATAGTAATACTGTCACGTGACAGGTGACTGACGTGAATCGTGACGTCAATCAAAGCCGTAAAATGGCGGCGTTCGAACAGATCAAAGGAGATCGCCCGTGAACAGGCCCTCTTTTGTGGCGTCGTGTCAAAACTTAAATTATTTTTTTTTAAATGTATTATTTTTTTACGATTATGTTTTATAACGACTTTTTTTCACTCTATTATTGAAAATAATATCCACAATTACAGTTAGAATCGTAAACATGCATTTATTTTGAAGAAGTATTAATTAAACATAACCTCAATATCAGCAATATAAAAAATAAGATTTCTTTATAACCAGGGTGAATAAATAGAAATCGTTTGCAGAATATAAAGAGTTAATTATTTGTCTACAAAATAAAATTAAAACCATGGTGACATAACAATTATATTAGGGGGGGCCAAAGCTCCTAAGAAAATGGGCAATCTCTTTTTAGCAATGTTTTAAATATTATTTAAAAAAAATATTTGAGCATTTTAAACAATATTCATATTTTTTGCTATGTTATAACAATGTAAAAAGTGAATTAAAGTTATAAAAAAATGACATGCATATTCGCTATTGTTTTTCAAGTAACATTTGGTTGACAGTTTCATGTGCAACGAGTGCGGCAAGAAGTTCGTGAACAAAACCCGACTGCGAGACCACATCGACTGGGAGCATCTCAACAAGATCAAGTTCCGGTGCCAGCTCTGCAACAAGGTAACATCATCGACAACCGACACACGTCCACCGCTGGACATAGCTCTCTTGTGGGCATGGGCGCCGGCGGTGCACTTGCAGCCCCCTGTCTGGGAAGAAAACACAGTTTTTTTTATTGAGTTACTGTTTGAATAGAAAAACGGCCAAGTGCGAGTCAGACTCGCGCAGCGAGGGTTCCGTACTGCAGTCGGATTTCGACATTTTGCACGATAAAGCAAAAACTATTACGCATAAAAATAAATAAATAAATATATGTTTTAGAATGTACAGGTAAAGCCCTTTCATATGATACCCACTTAGTATAGTTATCTTACTTAAAAGTTGAAAATACTAAGGCTTTGTTCATGAACAGATTTTTTTGTGATGTAACCACAAATTCACGGTTTTTAGATTTTTTGTGTGCTATAAGACCTACCTTCCGAATTTCACGATTCTGGGTCAAGGGGAATTACCCTATAGGTTTCTTGACAGACAGATAGACAGCAAATTGATCCTATAAAAATTCCGTTTTTCCTTTTGGGGTACGGAACCCTAAAAAGTCACGTGCAGTGTTCATTTATCTTTCTTTGTTTTATTTTTTTTCTCAGAAATTTTCATTATTCAATTAAAAGCTTTCTTATTCTTTTGTTTTCTCATGGTGATGAAAAATAGGGCGGCTCAAGATTCAAAATGATGCCCTCGAGGAACAAACTATCACTTTGGCCCCTTTGGCCACAAGTAGTTATGTGTGTGTATGTTGCAGCCGTTCAAGTGCCACACATCCCTGTACGTGCACATGCAGAACGTGCACAAGAACAAGGAGAAGAAGGAGAACCTGTGCCACGTGTGCGGCAAGTCGTATCCGGTGAGCGCTCAGCTTTACATCACGCAGCACGCATATACAAGGTTTTGCATGAAAACAAAATCGTTAAAATGTGGGCGGGGGACAGGGGAGAATGCTTTGTTCTGATTGGTGGACAATGTGCGGACTGCGAAATGAGGGTACCGAACGGGCGTGGGCCGACTGTTATGCTAAGCAACTGCCTAAGCTTGGTGATGGGGGGTGTCCGGCTATTAGGCGTCTATAGGTGGTGGTCTGTGGTCCCAATAAACTAATGTCGCACTATTGTCGTACCAGAACGCGGCGAAGCTGAAGTACCACATAGTGGCCATGCACACCAGCGAGACGCCGTACCGCTGCGCGCAGTGCGGCGCCGCCTTCGGCTGGTACTCCTCCCTGTACCGACACGTACGAGAGGTGCACTACAAGGTACGTATTGATTACCTATTACTACTACCGGTACACCGGTCTGTCCGCACACGATTTGTGTGTCCCAGTGGGTAACGCAAAGGTTGCGGGGTAGTTCACTAATTCAGTAACCAATACCAAATTATAGCCACCGAGTTCATTGGACATTTATTTTAAATCCATTGAAGATTTTCTATAAAAAAATATTTTGATATCAGTCAGTGAAGCAGCAATGTCATCATCATCATCAACAACCGATAGACGTCCACAGCTGGACATAGGTCTCTGTATAGGGAGAATGTTGGGCGGTAAAAGGGACGGATGAAAGGCGAGTACATGCGACTGAAATGCGAATGTTGAGATGGATGTGTGGTGTGACAAGGATGGATAAGATAAGGAATGAATATATTATACCTAAGGGGAAGTTTGAAAGTACCGCCAGTGCTAGAAAAGATGAGGGGTAATAGGCTGGCATGGTATGGGCATATAATGCGGAGGGAAGAAAGCCATGTCACTAGAAGAATGTTACATATGCATGTGGAAGGGAAAAAGAGGAGAGGACGAAGAAAACAGCAGACAAAGAAAAGGTGGATGGATTGCGTGAAAGAGGATATGCGTGTAAAAGGGGTGGATAATATGTTGACGGATGACAGAAGTGAGTGGAAGATGAAGATATGTTGGGCCGACCCCACGTAGCGTGGGAAGAAGAAGATAGGGTCACTCAGCAATGAGAAGTACAACGCAGAGGAAGACTGTAATAATTATATTTGAGGATCGTCTTGTTTCCTTCCATTAGGCGTTCATCTACAGGGTTATTATGTTGGCTAAATAGGAACGCGGGATTCGAATCTACGCAATTCTTTTCTCTTACCATATACAAACCATATATTTTTTTTCTTACGTTTCCTTGGTAACCCCGACCATATCACAACGCGCAGACTCCATCAACGTCGCTAGACAACGTTTGCGTTTCGATTACTACCGAATCAATCCCGACATATAGATACCTTCCTTCCAGATGAAACTTCAACCTAACAAGATAAGGAAGCAGAAGATGAAGAAGCCGAGCGACCTGGCCGCGCCCTTACAGGGCCCTTCCTAGCGTGGACTGAACAACTGCCATTTTACTCTATTATACTATTTTACCTACAAACTGCTTGTTTTATTTCTATTTTTTATTATTATTTAAAAACAAAACCTGCATTTTAAATACTACTGCATTCCTGTGTGGCAAAAACCTGTTCGGGTTTATCTATGGGGTTTATTATCCATGCACCGGTATCTATTATGTCAATTACAGTGCGACAAGACTCTCTTGGCACTTGAAGGACATTGACAAGGGTTCCAGGTCGAAGTTTCAATAAAACAACAATATTAAACATGCACATATTTACAAAATATTTTTCTACATAAATACCGAGGTAGTCTAGGTACTTAAAATCTAAGTCAAAACAATTTCAAAATTCCCATTGAGTCAGTGTTACTCAACAGGACAATTCCAAAAAATTCCCGTTGAGTCTCAGTGTTACTCACAGGGCCGGGGGTGTGACTCAACGGGAATAACCCAATATTACAGGCCCAGGACGCCAAATCTAAATATATAAAAGGAAAAGGTGAGCAACTGATCTATCAATGCGCAGCTCAAACTACTGGACGGATCAGGTTGAAATTTGGAATGCAGATAGCTAATATGACGTAGACATCGGCTAAGAAAGGATTTTTGAAATGTCAACCCCTAAGGGGGTGAAATAGGGGCTTGAAATTTGTGTAGTCCACGCGGACGAAGTCGCGAGCATAAGCTAGTCTTAAAATACACTGCTTGAAAAGTGGTGGGAATTATAAAGCCTCAATAGCTCAACGGGTAAAGGAGTGGACTGAAAACCGAAAGGTTGTCGGTTCAAACCCTACCCGTTGCACTATTGTCGTACCTACTCCTAGCACAAGCTTGACGCTTAGTTGGAGAGGAAAGGGGAATATTAGTCATTTAACATTCTTTATAAAAAAATCTAACTATAGTGTTTATTATTGTGACTTGTCTCCTTCATCATACATTTGTCGTATGACCCTCAACAGTTCGTTGATATTGTGTCCAGTCTTCGCAGAGATACCGATAACAGACTTGGCTCGTATGTGTGTCGACATGTTCCGGTGTATCTCCTCAACCCGCGGCACGTCCATCTTGTTGAGCACCACGCAGCGGGGTCGCCGCGCCAGCTGTGCGCTGTACTGACTCAGCTCGTGGTTGAGGGTCTTGTATTGCTTCAGGGGGTCGTTGGTGCCGTCTAGGAGGAATATCAGACCTCTGCACCTCTCTGCGTGTTGCAGGAATTGAATGCCTGAAAAAAAAAACATTTTTTTCATCTTTATGGATGGGACGGATGGGCCGTGAAAGGCTAACAGACAGACAGACACACTTTCGCATTTATAATATTGGTAAGGATTCTTTACTAGATGGATGCCCGCGACTTCGTACGCGTGAATTAAGGTTTTTAAAAATCCCGTGAGAACTCTTTGATTTTCCGGGATAAGAAGTGGCCTACGACCTTCCCTGGAATGTAAGCTAACTCTGTACCGAATTTCATCAAAATCGATTAAACTGTTGGGCCGTGAAAGCACTTTCGCATATGGAGTTTGGAGTAAGGAGTTGGCGGAGCGCATGAGAGAAGATGATTTCAACTCTCATGCCATCCGTCGTAGGAGGGTCGGGCGTAGGCGAGTCGCCCACGACCGCCGCCTCCCCCCTTGAGAAGGACTCTTGGGCAATAGACACGGGGAGTCTATCGTCCGTAAAGAAACCAGTCCTCGAGTCGGAAGGCGCACCTTTGTGTTCCTGGTGCGCCTCAGACGGTGTGTAGGGACTTCATTGGTCCCCTGAGGTGGGTCCTCAGCAGGCGCCGCTGGCTGGGTTGCGCGAACGTGTTTGGCCCCGTAGCCCAGCCACCAGGCGATGCGTGGAACATCGTGGGGTTTTAGTCGGTAAGAGTCCGACATAACCTCCGCACCTCCCCAGGTGCGGTGGCTTCCATGAGGATTTCCCCACGGAAAAAAAAAGGTAGGTTTAGATAAAGTTATGAAAAAGACCTAAAAAGTTTAATTTTCTTACCTAATCCATAGTTTCTGTGTGAGCCGGGAATCAAACCGGGCAGGTCCGCAATAGCTACCTGTTCATAGTCGTCATACGGCACCATTCCTGAAGATAAAACTAACGTCATACAAACAGTCCTTGATAAAGTACCTACCTTGACACTTTGACGAAGTATTACTATGAGTCTTCAATAAAATATTCCAAGTTATTCATGGTTAATAACTTCGTCAAGTATTCATGGTAAAACTTTGTCAAGTGTTCATGACAAGTTATACCATGATTATTTGACAAAGTTTAAGATGTGTTTTTCCATGCTAAAGTGTTATATTGTCACCTATATGAGGCCTCAGCGTGGTGAACGGATAGGGCGCCACAGTGGGCCGCGCGCGAGTGATGGCTCTCAGCAGGGTGCTCTTCCCGGCGTTGGGGAACCCTATGAGTCCCAGGTGTGCCATAGAGCGCACTTCCAGCGTGTAGTGGTGACTCTCGCCCACCGCGCCGTACTCTGCCACCATTGGCGCCTGGAAATATATATATCATCATTTTTAGGGTTCCGTACCTCAAAAGGAAAAACGGAACCCTTATAGGATCACTTTGTTGTCTGTCTGTCAAGAAACCTATAGGGTTCTTCCCGTTGACCTAGAATCATGAAATTTGGCAGGTAGGTCTTATAGCACACGTTAAGGGAAAAATCCGAAAACCGTGAATTTGAGGTTTGGAAACTTACCAAGTGCAAGTCACGCGCACCGAGGGTTCCGTACTACAGTCGTATTTTTTCGTCATTCTGCACGATAATTCAAAAACATAAAAATATATCAAAATCTGTTTTAGAATGTACCGGTAGGTAAAGATCTTTCATATGATATATATATGATACTTTATAAGTTGAAAATATTAAATACTAGATGATGCCCGCGACTTCGCCCGCGTGGATTAAATTTTTTTAATCTCGTGGAAGCTCCTTGATTTTCCGGGATAAAAAGCCTATGCCTATGCCGGCCTATGTCCTTCCCCGGGATGCAAGCTAGATCTGTACCAAATTTCGTCAAAATCGGTTAAGCGGTTGAGCCGTGAAAAGCTAGCAGACAGACAGACAGACACACTTTCACATTTATAATAATAGTATGGTAGTATATGGATATTTTGTCCATGAACACTTTTTTGGGATGTAACCAAAATTTCACGGTTTTCGGATTTTTCCCCTTACATATTATATGCTATAAGACCTACCTACCTGCTAAATTTCATGATTCTAGGTAAATGGGAAGTACCCTGTAGGTTTCTTGACAGACACGACAGGCAGACAGACACCAAGATCCTATAATGGTTCCTTTTTCCTTTTGAGGTACGGAACCCTAAAAAGATATCAAACGAGTCTGCGGGAGCCGCTAGATGGCAGCGGCTCAAGACTGTGGCGTGTGGAAGTCAATACAAGAGACCTATGTCCAGCAGTTGAGGGTCTACCGGTTGCGATGATGATGACGAGACCCACCTGTTCAGTGTCAGTGAGGAAGAACTTGTTCCCCCGTCCCCCCGCGCCGCCGCGCGCCGCCACGAACATGGTGCCCTCCTCCTGCAGGTCCCCCACCACGCAGCCCCGGCCGTCCTTGACTATCGTGCCTGTGGGGAACATCTGCCTCATACTAAACTTAATAAATATTACTTAGTTAATTAGATAGTCTTCTTTTGAACTTCAGTCGGACAGCAGCTGTCTGACTTATTACCAAGTGCTTATAGTTCCCGGCGGTTAAAAATTCGCGTCTGACCTGACGATGCAAGATATTGTTCCATGCGCTAGTGTACCTACTATGTACGAATGTAGTACTCACACTAATGCAGGCGGTGAACACAGTACTACGGTTAACTTCAAGAACAACTAATTGTTATCCTCATTATAAATGCGAAAGTGTGTGTCTGTCAGTTTTTCACGACCCAACAGTTCAACCGATTTAGATGAAATTTGGTCCAGAGTTAGCTTACAAAGGGCTAATTTTTATCCCAAAAAATTAAAGAGTTCCCACGCGATGTCCACTGCTGGACATAGGTCTCTTGTAGGGACTTCCACACGCCACAGTCTTGTGCTCTCGTCTGATGTTGTCCGTCTACCTAGTGTGTTCCAACGCTGCATCGTCGGGTATGAAATGAAAGTAAGTATACCTAAAGGCACCTCCACAACAATGTGGTCAGCATTCTTGCCGGTACAGTCCTTGTGGTCGCCTCGCTCTCCGTGCTTCGCTTGGATCACAGAGTGACAGTGGTTTAAACTCTTCTTGGAGTGACTTGCCTGCAACAATACAACCAGTGGTAGATGCAATTGACAATTCAACAGTTATATCCTGCATATTAAGACAAAAAGTCGCCCATGTGCGAGTCAGACTCACACACAGAGGGTTCTGTACTCAGGTATTTTTTTTAACATAAATATAACACGATAAATCAAAAACTATTATGCATAAAAATAAATAAAATCTGTTTTAGTATGTACAAGTAAAGCCCTTTTATATGATGAACACATTTTAACTTTTTTGAGATGTAACCACAAATTCACAGTTTCCAGATTTATTCCTTTACTTTTGCTATAAGATCTACTGAATTCCAATCCAAATGTTATGATTCTAGGTCAACAGAAAGTACCCTATATGTTTACTTGACAGACACAACAGACAGACGCACAGATAGACAGACAGACAACAAAGTGATCCTTCCTATAAGGGTTCCTTTTTTCTATTTACTGGTACGGAACCCTTAAAATGTACAATAATTGGACTAGTAGTGCTTAAAACTAGATTAAGATTAAAATTAAATAAGCCAAAAATCAAAACAAGAAATTACCAAAAATAATTGAATATATGAATGAGTAAATTACCTAAACACAATTTATAACTAATAAAAGTGTTTTTTGAATAAAAAATCTTTCTATTCTATTTCAAACCTGAAGTTACAGTAAAACTTAAAAGATATTCAAGATGTCATACATTCAAGAAAAGTAGGCCTTTAGATCACAGATTCTGTTAAGAAAATGTACTATTGATGTGCCTCCGGAAAACATACAGCATTTATGTATGAAGAAGCAATTATGTACTCACCGCATATATGCGCGCTTCATCCATAAACATGTATATTCCTATGCAACAATGTAGTTTACCTTACCGGATATAGGGGCGCTAGTGTCTCACCCAGCAAGGCAGTGAGCCGCTGCCATCTTGGATGTCATAGCGTTGTGTACTTTCGCCGCGTGCGCGTCGAATCTGAAATTATATCGTTAATCCGTCTTCCTTTGCAAAAAAATTATTTTCAATAAGTGCAATAAATGTGATAATACGGTGATCATGATATATATTTTCTTATTATTTCGTAATATTACCGTGGGGACATTTTGGTTGGACCCCACGTGCGCGAACAATGTCGATAGGCTACGTAAGCTAATCGATCTGGTGTTTCGCGCTTATTGGTGCCTGAGAGGGCTCTTGAAAAAGGGGATACCTCGACATCCAGCAGCGATTCAAGCAACGAGCAGGATTGAGAGTGACTCCCGAGAGAAACGGCGAGAAATTACCAGGTAACGATCGATCCTCGGATCGATACGTTATACAACCAGGTGAGTTTTCTTACATATCTTATAATGCATTTACCATATTGTGTATCTAATGCAAATGAGATGCTAATTGAGAAACCAAATTAAACAAATGGCGATTTGGTTGACGAACGTGTCGACACCGACACCGAAATCTAAATCTGGATCTAGGTTTCTTTAATACAAATTTTGGCGAGGAAAAGTCCCAATGGTTACCTATAATCGGTTATTGAATCTATTTATTTTATGTACAAAGTTAATTGAGTGCAATTTAAATTTTACGCCAGTGAATCGAATGATAACATTTTATCTCGCCCACGTGGCGAGATGTTGGTTATAACAAGACATTGGTTAAATTGCTCATTTAAAGGGGTTTCGTAAACTGAAAATAACGGAGAACTGTACTCACTAAACAATAGCTAACACTTATTTGGCCCCACTGAGGACATCATGGCCGTCACCACCAATGCTTTATTATACCAAACAGAACTCAGTTAAGAATCCAGATACCCCCTTTAATAAATGACTGAAACATTCAGATGATAAAGTCGCCCTTTGGTCTAAGTATCTCCTGCATTTTTATTCTTTTGAATATAATGATTAGCAATAAAGATGGTTAAATAAATAAATAACATTCAGCAAATCATCTTTGTCTTAAAAATTATCAGAACAAACTTTACAAATTGTTTGGGTAACAGGCGAATGTATAGCATAATATATTATGTAAGGCGCAGGAGATGAATATCAGACAGAATTTTCCTGGAGATGTTTATTTTAAATACTCTAAGGAAATTTTGGATACGGTATTTGCATATGTCAAAAGTGAATGGTTTCTCAGTGATGGCTGAATGGAGGGTCTTCCACTGGAAGCCTCTCGGACCTCACATATCTGATATGTGAGGTCCGCACCCTTTGTTAGTTTTGGGTGTGATAACCATTTTAAATTATTGATTAAGCTGGAAAAGTACGTCAAATCATTGTGACGTCACATGCCAGTGTTTCATGGGGCCTCGCGTGCTGAGCGTGTGTTTTGACGCTTTATAGGATACTGATTTGACTAGTTGTCAAATACCGGATTGGCTTTTAACAATAGTGACGAGGTTCTTTTTGGATAAAGCAACACTCACTGCGTTTATGCAATCCCCTGGTGGCCCATATTTATAAATATTACAGCTATAAATGCCTACAATTGAAAAACCTATCCAACACAATATGTTACAGGTTATGTAATGACATTCTAATATCGTTGGCAAGCTTTTGGTGCAAACAGTTTTTGTAAATGTCAATTACGGTATTTCGAATACCCTAATACAAGAAACTACCCCCGGTAATGCCCACAAAACAAATAATGCAACATGCAACCTGGTCACCTGTCACGACTTAAATGACACAAGAATTACTGGACCAAAACTAGTAGAAGTGGTTCACAAGGAAATGCCCAGTTTTATCCCCGAGCTTTTTCTGCGGAAGGAAAACGTTGGATCGATGCGTCTGATTTTCGACCCTCGAGAACGAAACAAATTTGTGAAACAAAACTATCCCGTCTGATTTGTCATACCGGTTCGTAGCTTTCTACAACAAAAGTTGGACAACCTGTCTAATTTTTGGGTCTGGCGGCAGCGCCCCACCTGTAACATGCTCGGTTGCGGAAACCTTGCATGCGAAGGAATGTCGAGTGCTAGTCTACCTAGACGACTTCCTTCTGGTCAATCAAGACCAATCCAAGTTATGTCTTCAGGCTGCGGAAGCCGTGAGGCACTTGGAACTTCTGGGCTGGCAATTGTGGTCAACTAAGACCAATCCAGGTTATGCCTTCACGCTGCGGAAGCGTGAGGTCCTTGGAACTTCGGGGCAGTGGGATCAATTACCAAAAGCCAACGTCCATACCATGTTGAAGACACCGGTTCTCGTCCGATCACCGAAGTTAAGCAACATCGGGATCAATTACTAAAAGTCAATTCTAACACTCACACAAGACCTACAATACCTGGGTATTCGTTGGCAGACTATAAGAAAATTCAATGTTCTTGCCCATAATAAAGAGTAAAAAACTATCAATGAGACCTTTGAGAGAATTATTACTGAAAATATCTGAAATCACTCTTCACGAAATGCAACGGTTGCTAGGACAGTCAGACTTCGCCAGTTTAGTAACTCCCAGAAGCAGACTACATTCTGATCAGATCCAAATACGCCTCAAACGTTTCGATAATATGTTTTAGACTGCTGAATCCACAATCGTGGAACAGGGAATGGCATGGCGGCGCGGAACCACATGTCTCAGGCTGCCAATATGTACACCTAAAACCTGCCATCCACTGCTTGGCGAATAATGCCTCTGATTGGCTTTTAGTGCCCAATTAAACGGGAAATTAATGCCAGAAACTTGGTGAGTGCATCAAAAATGATAGCACAGCAATAGAAGGAACTTTATGCAGTTATAGTGGCAATTGAAGACAGCACAAGAACTCTGTAAAAATCGCAAGTCTTAGTTCAATCGAACACTCATTCGTTCACTCACTCGTTCGTTCTAACGTTTATTTTAATGAACAAAGTCGTGGGTTTTACTGATTCTAACAATCGAACTCCCGCACATAACAGATTACATTATTGGCTCAAGGCTGTCACGAGGAAAACCTCCCACAGAGTGTCATCTTTTCCCTCAAGCGCCGTCCGAGATCGATTTGGTTGCAGCACAACAGATTACTGTAGTAGGGAATAAAGATGGTGTGATGTCATTATCGACTGCAAAGATTGATCAGCAAGTTATAGATGCTTTCAACAGCTCATTGAGACATCAATTTAGCATGGATGTTTTCTTCTCCAAACTAATTGCCAAAAGTACTGACTTACTTGAACAAGTGCAGCTGGGGTGTACTTAAATGTGGCACGTGAAAGACCTTTGGGCTTCAAGATTTGAAAGCAGAGCTCAAATGAACTATAGAACCTATCAGGGACTCTGATAGATGTCACGACATTACAGTGTCCACCAGACATTTTTTTTTATTTTTTTTTTATTTTTGTTTATTTGAAAGTAATCAACAGCGTAAATACATAATTATTATTTAAATTTAAATCTAGGTATAACAGAAGGCCAAAAGAGATTACTTAAAATTATAATTAAACTATTTTAACAGAATAGAGTTAGAATAAATGTAGGTATATACAATAATAAAATAAAATTACAACAGTGTGTGTATGATTGTATGTGTGTGTGTATGCGTATGTGAGTGTGTGCTTATGAGTATGTGTGAGCGTGTGTGCATGTGTGTGTGTGTGTAAATGGGAGTGTATGATTGCATGCATATTTAGATGTTAGCTACTTTTTTTTTTTGTTTTACGATGATAGTTTCTTAATTCCTTTTTAAATTTATTGTTTGATAGGTAAAATAAGTCAAACTCAGCGAACTGATTGTTATAAGTACGTACCAAGCGTGGAATTATAGAATTTCGCGCATAATTTGAGTTAGATTTGGGAACATTTAGAAGGCGCGTGTGACGCGTTCTTAAAGGTTGAGCATTAAATGAAAAGGCTGAGAGTAAGCTAGGACAATCGATTGAGCCGGTTAAAATTGCTTGCAGTAACAACATATCACATTGTTCCCTTCTATGTTCCAGTGAGCCGATACCGTAGTGAGTACACGCTTCCTCATAACTATTAAATTTTTTAAAGTCTTTAAAAGCTAAGTATTTAAGAAACTGCCTCTGTATGGTTTCAAGCCTATGGGCATATATTATGTATTGAGGCGACCAGATATTACACGCATATTCTAGAATACTCCGGACATACGCGAAGTAAAGTGTTTTTATGCATTCCACATTACTAAAAGAACGGGTTACCCGTTTGATGAAACCCAATTGTTTGTAAGCTCTATTTACTACCATATCAATATGGACATCCATTGAAAGTTTAGTATCAACTTGGATACCCAGATCTCTAACGGTAGTCACTCTGGGTAAGTTTGTGCCATTGATTATGTAGTCAAATTCAATTATATTTATTTTACGAGTCAAAGTTATATGGTGGCACTTTTTAACATTAACTGAGATCCTGTTCCTTGCGTAGTATTCTGTCAAGGCATTGAGGTCTTTTTGTAATTTATAACAATCTTCAATGGAACGTATTTTGGCGAAAACTTTTTTGTCATCCGCAAACATTAAGTATTGCGCATGGTGGAAGCAGCTTCCAATGTCAAATATATAGGCGTTATATAAAAGGGGGCCTAGAATGGACCCTTGAGGTACTCCTGAGGGTATAGTCATTTACACGGAAGCTGAAAAAATTGAGGATGGGTGCCCAAATAAAGGAGTAGTCTATACGAGAAGTAAAGAACAGGTGCTTGTTGGAAGCAATTTTTGTCCTACCTACCTACCAGACATCAAAAATGGTTAAACTGGTGCGAAACCTGGTGGCGGTTAACTTTCTATGATCCACATGTGGACACTAGGCAATTATTGACGTGGCTAAACTCAAAATCACTAAACCATTTATCATACAGGACCTTAAGGTAGAGCTCAAGCGCTAACTACAGAAGCTCTCATTTAAGCACACACTTCCCGAGATATCTAGACGAACCTATATGGACAATTGTTGCCCTGGAACGAAGGGTTGACAACTGAAAGTCTGTGTCACCGGGAAAAATATATTATATACTTTATTTGGCCCAAAGACTGACACTCACTCTTAACATAAATACGGATGGACACTTTCAAAACATAATAGTATAACAGAAAACATAATTCTCTATTAATGTACTAGTATACTACAGTAGTACTACATGTATGTCTTTGACACAGGAAAATAGGTCAAGCAGAATGAAGTTAAGAATTTAAATATATTGTAATCTTTTTATCACCAACTGTAATGAAACTGAAGCCGCATCACGTACTGTAATAGATCACTGGAACAGTTCAGTTCTTAAGCAATGTGGCAGCATTCCTGTATCCCCAGGGATTTATCAGTGGATCAACAGTAGTTTCTTTGGGGACAGATAACCAATCAATGGACGATATACTCGTATCTCGTGGTAACTGGAGATTACCAGACACTCTTGTTGAAATTATTATTGCCCGGAGGAGATCTCAAAATAACTGAAGCTTATTTTTCAATATAATCATTATATGGTCCGGTTTGAGTTTTAGTAATCCTTATCAAAATTACAGACATAAATCATTTAAATTGTTTGTCTTTTAGACATTATATTTTAACTTATTAACCCTGGTTAGAAATAACAATAACTTTAATAGGTGACAATGAATGAAGGGGACGTGGTTATTTGATCTAACTTAACGATTAATATTTTTGTTATTCAATTGACAGATTAACTCCCTTTGATTCATCATAGCGTTGTGGGTAATACATTTCACCAGCAGATAACAAACACGTCTTCATACATAAATGCTGTATGTTTTCCGGAGGCACATCAATATGACGGTTTTACATTACAATAAAACCGATATTATGTGCCGAGAGGGAAAACATACAGCATTGCAGGAACTTCTTCCTGGTGAAGACTATGACATCCAAGATGGCAGCGGCTCACTGCCTTGCTGGGTGAGACACTAGCGCCCCTATATCCGGTAAGGTAAACTACATTGTTGCATAGGAATATACATGTTTATGGATGAAGCGCGTGTTATATTACGATAAAATTGGATACATAATTATTATGCTAAAATTCATCTAATCATAAACTTGGGAGTCTGAAGTAAATGTTTGTTGTGATGTTTAAAACAGAATCGTTATTCCGTTTCCGGATACAATGTCAATGTTCCTAGTTTCTTACTGTCGTCATACAATACAATAGTGTAAAACTATTATTGTTTATTCTTGTTTAATTTGGTATCTAGGAATATGAAAATATGAAAAATAATATTATATAAATTATCAATACATGTCACTAATTATTCATTGTAAATTAAATATTGTCAATATACTAAGAGTGACATTATATTAAGCTATTGTCAACATACAGTTGGCAATAGCTATTATGTGAAATAATAATGTTGTGTAAACTGACAATTTAAGTCGCTTATTATTATTGTAAATTATTAATACGTAGACCATTAATGTCACTGATTTTATTATTGTAAATTGGGTGTGTCAACATACCTTTTGTCAACAAACCTAAAATAAATAATGATTAATATTAAGATCATGTGATAGTCGATATCCGCCTTGTTTGCGATGGCAGTGTTATAAAAGTACCCTACCTCGACAGAGAGGGGACAGTCTTGTATCGACAGCCCAGAGCAAACACAGCGGACCTTACTGAAGTTAAGTATTCTTATATTGTATTATAATGTAATGTAATCATTTGCCTTTTATAGGTTACCTGTTGTAACTGTGTACCAAATATGTACCTACTACTTTACTCAACGTTCTAATGTTTTAAAAGATGTGTGTTATGGAGTTTCTTTGCCCTTTCTTCTCCATGACTAAACACCTTAGCGAAATGGGTGGTAGTTTCATTTTAATATAAATAGATCAATGCTGAACAAATACAATTCAGTTATTATTCGACTTGGTTGGTTTTACTTCTGTATTTATCACCTACCCTCTTCTGCTATTTATTTTATACATTGAGATAAAAGTAAACACTAGGTTGTTAGCTTCTAATTATTATAGAAGCCTGTTTAGATGATTAAGATTCTTACTTTGAAATAATACAGCAGATGCCTTGCTTGATTTTTAATTACTTAGTATTTGGCCTTACCTGACAAATAATTGATAAATGATAACTTTCATTAGTAATCATTGGATTTAATTTATCATCACTATTAAAGCCCACTGTCTTAACTTCTCTCTTCTTTATCTAAATCTCTCATCAGAAGTGGGATACGATAATTCTTTTCTTGTCGCAATACTAATACTTTTCAAATGCTTTCAGTAATCGTGGATGTGGCCTCTCCTCGAAGCGACAGGCTGCCACCTGTCGTCGGCGGCACGTGGTGTTCGTGTCCGATGATCCCAAAGCACCCTGCAGCGCTTTTGTCATCGGCACTTGGTGCTCGTGTGGCACCTTTTGTTGGAACGTCGCTTCAATTTTGAAAGTTAAGTGAAGTGTATTTATGTGCTGCTTCGAAGTGAACTTGGTGCAACTTTTAAGTTTAAACCACGTGTTTGTGGTATAATTTATTTGGATAAGAATAAGTCTAGTTAGAGGTCAGATTGGCCGAACGGTTTTTGATAAAGTATATAACAATGTGAAATCATTTAGAAAGTTATGATATACCGAAACAATAATAATAATCAAATCAGTAGGTTTGCAATTTTGAGAAATTGCATCGTACTTACAACTCGAAACTTGAAGAAATTACCTTATTCTGATTTATGTAACTTAAACATAAACTATATTTATTTATTTATTTTGCTTCTTAAAATAACTCGACCATTTTTCTTCTCTTAAAACAACACAAAAGAAATGGTCCATTCAAGTAACTTTTATTATTTAACTAAATTACTTTTTTAGCAACGTAAGGCAGATTACCTGCTCAAGTTTTTTCTGTTCAGTAATGCTATCAG
The DNA here is from genome assembly GCF_902806685.2 of Maniola hyperantus. Lineage (NCBI taxonomy): Eukaryota > Metazoa > Arthropoda > Insecta > Lepidoptera > Nymphalidae > Maniola > Maniola hyperantus. The sequence goes on from NC_048563.1 coordinate 166,227, forward strand.
AACATTTTAAATACCTACGTTTCGTGTTATCAATTTATTCTTGTTTTGAGTTGGTTTGCATCCACTAAACTTGTTTATAAGACATAATCAACAAAGAAAACATATTCTCTTCTACTCTAATTTCGGTCTGACGTCTATCCTAGTTTTTATGACAGTAACATTGACATTGAATCATTGAATTTTGTTTTGCGAATGGCACAATCTTATTTTTTTTTGTGTCGGTGCTTTTGTTGCCGTAGTTGATTTAATTTCACGGGCTGCAGTTTTCTATTTTCCTATGTACTTCGGGAACGAAGTACTTATCAAGATGGCCGAATTATAATAAAACATACTAATAATTTATGCTAAATGACAGAAGGAGAACGGAGAGGAAGGAAAGGGAAAAGAAAAAAAAGAAAAAAAGAAAAGAAAAAAAAAAAAATTTTAAGGATACAAAATGTTAAGACTTACTATGTGGCAAAATGTTAAGACTCCCAATGGGACAAAATGTTAAGACTCACCATGTGACAAAAAGTTCAATGGGACAAAATGTTACGACTCACTATATTGTGACAAAATGTTAAGACTCCCAATGGGACAAAATGTTAAGACTCACTATGTGACAAAATGTTAAGACTCCCAATGGGACAAAATGTTAAGACTCACTGTGACAAATGTTAAGACTCCCAATGGGACAAAATGTTAAGACTCCCAATGGGACAAAAAAAAAAAAAAAAAACCAAACTTGAGAGATTTCCGAAAGGAACGAACTAAGAGATTTCCGAAAGGAACACATATCGAGATTCCCGAATGGGACGAGCTTGAGATTTCCGAATGGAACAAAATATCGAGATTCCCGAATGGGACGAGCTTGAGATTTCCGAATGGAACAAAATATCGAGATTCCCGAATGGGACGAGCTTGAGATTTCCGAATGGAACAAAATATCGAGATTCCCGAATGGGACGAGCTTGAGATTTCCGAATGGAACAAAATATCGAGATTCCCGAATGGGACGAGCTTGAGATTTCCGAATGGAACAAATATTGATAATAATAAAGGTAAATAAATTAAAAATAAAATAAATAAATATGGTAAATGTAATAATAAATACATACCTATTATAGTAAATTTATAATGGTAATATGAATAATAATAATAAATAATTTGAGATGTCCGAATGAGACAAACGTTGAGATTCCCAAACGGGACAAGAGTTTTTAATCCTAAAAGGGACAAATGTTATTATTGCCGAATGGTATTAAAAAAAAAAAAAACAAAACATAAGGATTTTTTTTCCTTTCTCTCCGTATTTCCCTATGTACTTCGGGAGCGAAGTACTTGTCAGTATGGCCGTGTTATATTACGATAAAATTGGATACATAATTATTATGCTAAAATTCATCTAATCATAAACTTGGGAGTCTGAAGTAAATGTTTGTTGTGATGTTTAAAACAGAATCGTTATTCCGTTTCCGGATACAATGTCAATGTTCCTAGTTTCTTACTGTCGTCATACAATACAATAGTGTAAAACTATTATTGTTTATTCTTGTTTAATTTGGTATCTAGGAATATGAAAATATGAAAAATAATATTATATAAATTATCAATACATGTCACTAATTATTCATTGTAAATTAAATATTGTCAATATACTAAGAGTGACATTATATTAAGCTATTGTCAACATACAGTTGGCAATAGCTATTATGTGAAATAATAATGTTGTGTAAACTGACAATTTAAGTCGCTTATTATTATTGTAAATTATTAATACGTAGACCATTAATGTCACTGATTTTATTATTGTAAATTGGGTGTGTCAACATACCTTTTGTCAACAAACCTAAAATAAATAATGATTAATATTAAGATCATGTGATAGTCGATATCCGCCTTGTTTGCGATGGCAGTGTTATAAAAGTACCCTACCTCGACAGAGAGGGGACAGTCTTGTATCGACAGCCCAGAGCAAACACAGCGGACCTTACTGAAGTTAAGTATTCTTATATTGTATTATAATGTAATGTAATCATTTGCCTTTTATAGGTTACCTGTTGTAACTGTGTACCAAATATGTACCTACTACTTTACTCAACGTTCTAATGTTTTAAAAGATGTGTGTTATGGAGTTTCTTTGCCCTTTCTTCTCCATGACTAAACACCTTAGCGAAATGGGTGGTAGTTTCATTTTAATATAAATAGATCAATGCTGAACAAATACAATTCAGTTATTATTCGACTTGGTTGGTTTTACTTCTGTATTTATCACCTACCCTCTTCTGCTATTTATTTTATACATTGAGATAAAAGTAAACACTAGGTTGTTAGCTTCTAATTATTATAGAAGCCTGTTTAGATGATTAAGATTCTTACTTTGAAATAATACAGCAGATGCTTTGCTTGATTTTTAATTACTTAGTATTTGGCCTTACCTGACAAATAATTGATAAATGATAACTTTCATTAGTAATCATTGGATTTAATTTATCATCACTATTAAAGCCCACTGTCTTAACTTCTCTCTTCTTTATCTAAATCTCTCACGCGCATATATGCGGTGAGTACATAATTGCTTCTTCATACATAAATGCTGTATGTTTTCCCTCTCGGCACATAATATCGGTTTTATTGTAATGTAAAACCGTCATAATATAGTAAACAGTGATAGACTGGTAGTTATATAGACTTTGGCTTCTATTCAAGAGAGTCTGGGGTGTGATACTGGATATACCTCTACCTCTACTTTTTTAGAGTTATGTGCATTTGAGTCCTAAGCTTGAACTGCAGAGTTCTGAAATTTATACGAGCATTTCTAATCGAATAAAAACATTAAACAGTTCAAACTAGTATATTTTTAGAAGACCAAAAAGTCCCACATACTCGAAAAATTACATGTCCACCGTGTCCCCCGTCCCCGCCATCGGGTCCCGCCTGCTCCTTGCACCACACACTGAGGAAGGATACACAACCATCGCCCCCGTTCCCAGCAACAGCCCTAACTCTGCACGAATCGACATAAAACTGCACATTGTTGCGTGTAGACTTGGGTTTCAAGCTTCTCAGAGCTTTTGGGGCATATTCCGAGTAATTGCGTGTAATTTGCGATGTTAATACGGCTTTGGGGATACGAAATATTATTGAAAATCGCATTTTTCAAACGATTCCGAGGGGTTTGTAGGTTATTTTTCCATTATTATTAAATCACAGAGGAGAGTACATTGCATACAGGGGCCACATGGGGGCCACCGACCAGAAAATAGGGGCCACAGACCAATAACATATAGGGGCTGTATTATTGTAAATTACACTGACAGATGCAGAAACCAGTGCTGCCAACTTGCAAAGGCTAACAAAAAGAAGTAGAGTTGAGGAATGGTACCTAACGAATCGAAATATTTTTATTTGGTTTTCACTTTTAAAATTAATCACAAATTAAAAGAGGTTTTGTGTACATTCCAAATAAACCCTTAGCTTTATAACTTTAATTTAGGTCCCCCTTCGGTTCATTCTCGTTTTGTTAAAATCAAGGTGAGTTCTCAACTAAATTTTTTAAAACATGGCAACACAGTACTACTGTTTTTGACACACCTTCGTGATCAAGTGTTATGTATTTTCCTGCTTTTTTCGTGTTTATTTGTTCCAATTCCAAGTTACGTGTGTGAAATTTTGTGTCTAACTCTATAATTCTTGCAGTGCAGTGTGTTATTTAGCGTGTTCTCTTCAAAATATCTACAAATCCAAGGTAAATGGAGTGTACAAATAAATGTCAATATGTTACCCGGCTAATATAAGAAGTACACATGTTTCAAAGAAATTTCGTTGTATTGCGACGTCTTTTAATTAGTCGTGTTTTATTATTAGTACCTAGTTTTAGTTTTGTTTATTGCAAAGAATTTCTTGTTTTAGTATAACTAAGAGAGTTTTTTTTATAGTAACTTGCATATTTAATTCAAATAACGGTGAGTTACAATCTTTTTCGCTAAAAGAATCATGATTAAACCCAAAACTTCAGATAGGAGTGAGTCATACAATGTTAGTAGTTGGAACTTTCACAAAAGTACGGCACATTATAACAATGCTGCACCTAATCATTCATCCATAGTTTTATGTGATATTTCCTGCAATACTTTGTAAACTTCACGTCTTATACTCTATGAAACTAGGCCTCCCATGAATGCTAGCAAGAAACTAGGTCCTTAGGACCTTAAGTTAAAAATTGATCACTTACATACCATACATAATAAAGTAAACTCACCCTACTACTCTACCACAATTCAGTACTCTATTTGCCCTGCCCATTGCCACTTAGTCTTTGCAACCCGGTGAGCTATGTCGGTTACTCTAGTTCTCCTACAGATCTCATTGTGAATTGATCAGAAAAACCTTAAGTAACCTCTCTCCATCGCCTGCTGAGTGACATTGAGCTTGCTTGTCTTCAGAAGTTTAACATGCTTAAAAAATATAGCCTTTATTTCAGAGGGTACAAAATTTTAGTTATACAGTTGTTTGCATCTGTCGACAAAAAGTCTCTTAACTGTGAGTGCGTCGCGCCAAAGGACCTGAAGCGGTGGTGAGAGTTGGTCTCGCCAGTGCTTCCGGTCCTGTGCCATCCTTCTCCAGAATGGACCAGCTGTTTGCTAACTATTAAACTAATGATGCAGTACTGTTCTTAACTACTAATCAGCTGAATGCAAAGCTAATTCCTTCTATGCTTCTTAAGCACTAGCATTCGCCGTTTCCAGGATTCCATCGAGCATGGCCACTCTAACGGACCCGTACGGCGCGACAGGCCAGCTGGCGCTGAAGTGGGACCCCAAAAACCTGGAGATCCGCACCATGTCTGTGGAGCGGACGCTGGAGCCGCTGGTGCTGCAGGTCACCACCCTCGTCAACAGCAAGGACAAGTCTGCTAAGAAGAAGAGGCGTGAGCACTTCTTACTTTCTTTCTCTCTCCCCATTGAAGGCTTCACTCCAGCCATCCTAGCTCGCTCCAGAAGCTGAGTAGACCGCCCAGGTTGCTGAGGGCTTTTTTTTATAAAAGAATATTAGCCATGTTAAATGACTAATATTCCCCTTTCCTCTTCAACTAAGCGTCAGGCTTGTGCTAGGAGTAGGTACGACAATAGTGCATCGGGCGGGGTTTGACCGCCGTCGACCTTTCGGTTGTCAGTCCACTCCTTTACCCGTTGAGCTATTGAGGCTTTGTGGATTGAGGCTGGGGATCTCAAATGGCGTTGTCCTGCCACGCCCGAGATGTGAGCACTTTGCATTCACTCAAAATTCTTTCATTTCCAATTAAGCATTTTTCAAAGTCAAATCCCAAGTATTTTTGGGTTCTGTACTAGGAGGGTGCCAATGGGATGCCACACAAGTGGTGATATTTGATCCCTGGCATGCACCTATATTTTTTCAGAGTTTTGTGCATTTTAAGCAATTAAATTAAAAAAATATCACTTGTTTTAATGGTGAAGGAAAACATCGTGAGGAAACTTGTATGCCTGAGAGCTTCATTCAACAGATGTTTTTGTGACAGCGGGAAAGTCCAAGCGTGCCAGCGCCCTGGTGGCGACAGTGGAGCGCGCCACGGAGATCTTCATAGAGAGGGGGCAGACCATTGCGTATGAGAACCCGGAGATCACTCAGGAGATGCTGGCTGCTGTGGAGGAGGTCAGGAAGGCTGGTGAGTATAACCTATAATACAAAACTTATTCAAACTAGGTACCATTTTATTATTATTGTTTTTCATTCAGATACAAGTTAGTCCTTGACTGCAATCTCGCCTTGTGGTAAGTGACGATGCAGTCTAAGATGGAAGCAGACTAACCTGGAAGGGTATGGAGGTATGGAGTTTTTAATAAGTCCATGCCCCTTTGGTTTCTACACGGCATCGTACTGGAACACTAAATCGCTTGGCGTCACGGCTTTGCCGGCAGGTAACTAGCCACGGCCGAAGCCTCCCATCAGACCAGACCAGAAATTTAGAAGTTTAGTCTGACCAACGTCTCAGGCTACATCCTTTCCTTCGATCTTCCCAATGACCATGAGTTCTTCAATATTGCATGTTCAAACTCCACAGGAGCAGCAATGAGCCTGGCGGCGCGGGAGTTCTCGGAGGAGCCCTGCGCCTCCACGGTGCGCTCCAGCATGGTGCGCGCGGCGCGCGGTCTGCTGTCCGCCGTCACTCGTCTGCTGATCCTGGCGGACATGGTGGACGTGCATCTGCTGCTGTCTAACCTACGTACTGTGAGTTATTTGCTTCAATATTACTATCATCATCATCATCATGATCGCCGGCCCACTATTGAGCACGGTTCTCCTCTTACAAGGGTTTGGATTTACCCACTGGCAGTCGTCACTCACCTTTGAAAACATGCAAGCCCGAAAGTACTCCTTGTGGAGTACTTTCGGGCTTGCACGTTTCCTCACGATGCTGTTCTTTATATTGTGTTTATTCATTATAAAAGCTAAGTTATTGATTGCAAATGTCACCAGGTGGAAAATGACCTGGACAAGCTGAAGTCAGCATCGTCACAGTCGGAACTGCTGGAGTCGGCGCGCCAGTTCGGCAGATCTGCCAACGAGCTCGCGGCGCAAGCGGCCAGGCGGCAGCTGGAGCTGAAGGAGCCGCGGATGAAGGACGAGCTGGCTGCGGCCAGGGCTGTGCTGAAGAAGCATTCCACCATGCTGCTGACGGCTTCGAAGGTGAGGCTTCCCTGATGCAGTTATGGTTGTCAGTCATACTTAGAAATCATGGTGACTTTGCCGAGGCAATGCACTAAACCTCGAAAATAATCGAAACTTTGAAAATGTTCTAAACCAACTTTGAAAATACTCTACGCCAACTTCATAAAATATTCTAAGCCAACCATGGAAATACACGAAACCAACATTGAAAATGCTCTAAACCAACTATGAACATGCAGGAAACGAACCTCGAAAATACTCTAGACGATCCTTGAAATCCAATGAAACCAACCTGGAAAATGCTCTAAACAAACTTTGAAAATGCTCTAAACGTTAAAGAGTTAAAAACTGACTAATTATTATGATTTGTCGTCAGGTATACGTCCGTCACCCAGAGCTGGCTGCGGCTAAAGCCAACCGCGACTTTGTGCTGCGCGCCGTGTGCTCCGCCGTCGACACCATCTCTGCCGTCGCCCAGGGACGACCCCTACCACCTTCAGGTAACATCCTCCATCCATCATCTTGACTCATCACCACACCACTACTGTGTATGCCCCTCCTCTCAGAATGAGGAGGGCTCAGACCATAATCCACTAGACTCACTAACTGCGGAGTGGCAGACAAAAAAGATGAATAAACCGGCCAAGTGCGAGTCAGACTCGCGCACCGACGGTTCCGTACTACAGTCGTATTTATTCGACATTTTGCACGTTAAATCAGAAACTATTAAGCATAAAAATAAAAAAAACTGTTTGAGAATGTAAAGCCCATTCATATGATACCCTTGTTATAGTTGGCATACTGGTCACACTTGGTATAGTTATCATACTTTGAAAATTGAATTTTTTGAATTGAATACTAATTATTTGTTTATGAACACATTTTTTTTTGTGATGTAACGACTTTACGGTTTTCGGATTTATTCCTTTACTTATGCTATAAGACCTATCTACCTACCAAATTTCATGATTCTAGGTCAACGGGAAGTACCCTATAGGTTTTCTTGACAGACACGATGGACGGACAGATAGACACCAAAGTGATCCTATAAGGGTTCCTTTTTTCGTTTTGAGGTACCTAAAAAAAGGAATATGGGACGAGACATGGGGATTTAATTTAATTTAGATATCTTTATGGCTTAATTACAGTTTTGAGTTCAGTATCGATTATAGAGTGCCCTCGAAAGAAATTTTCAAAATATCTTCAATGTACAGAATTTGACCTGTTACAGTTTTATTATAAGTATTGATACTATGACAAAGAATAAAAAATACAGGATATACTTAAAAAAAACCCCTAAAAAGGATTATTATTGAAAATAAAATACCAAAATCTACAAAACGCTGGCAAAAGGTAAATTTTCAAAAAGAAAAACTTTTTTCTATATCATTAATTGAATTTTAAAAAAGGCCTAATAACAATGTAAGAGTTGTTTTTGATGCTTGTTTGAAATCAACAAAGGGTAAACCGCTAAACGATCGTACCAACTTAACAAATCAATATGTACTATCTTATGACAAACACTTTAGGCCTGACTTACAAGGCGTTCAACCTATTTAGCTTACAGCACACGAGTTTAACGTCAGTTTAAACAACATGTGCTAAGTTGGTAAGACTGGTGCTGTTGCAAGGAGTGGAATAGAATGTAGTATGTTTGTTTGTTTGTTTGCAGGCAACAACCGCGTGCCGGTGGAAGGGCCGGGCGAGCTGGCGCAGGCACTCGACGACTTCGATGTGAGTCTGTTCTTGTGTTATTTGTACGCGCACGAAACGCTTTGCCTCATCATTCCTTACATGCAATACTCTTCCGAGATCAGTCATCATCATCATCATCATCATCAGCCTGTGGACGTCCACTGTTGGACATAGGCCTTCCCTAAAGAGCGCCACCACACCCGGTCTTCAGCCTTCCTCATCCAGCCACTTCCCGCCAGCCTCTTTAGCCAGCCTCTTTAGCCTTTAGCTCAGTGTTTCCTGCCAATTATAATCCGGGTATCTTTAAAACCAGAGTGAATAGGCACCTTCTAGGCAAACGCGTCCCATCTTAAGCCACATCATCACTTCCCATTAGGTGTGATCGTGGTCAAGAGTGCGCCTATGATGAATAAAAAAACCGGCCAAGTGCGAGTCAGGCTCGCGCAAAGAGGGTTCCGTACTACAGTCGTATTTTTTCGACATTTTGCACGATAATTCAAAAACTATGATACATAAAAATAAATAAAAATCTGTTTTAGAATGTACAGGTGAAGACCTTTCATATGATACCCCACTTGATATAGTTATCTTACTTTGAAAATTGAAAATACTAATTATTAGTTCATGACCACAATTTAATTTTTTTGTGTGTGATGTAACCACAAATTCACGGTTTTCAGATCTTTACCCAAATGTCAGCTATAAGACCTACCTACCTGCCAAATTTCATGATTCTAGATCAACGGGAAGTACCCTTTAGGTTTCTTGACAGACAGACAGACAACAAAGTGATCCATTAAGGGTTCAGTTTTTCCTTTTCAGGTACGGAACTCTAAAAACAAAAAACAAAGAGTTTAGATAATGTTCGATAACATCCCGGCAAGCTCATTCCACTGCTCTTTTTTCTACAACCGCACCGCACTCCACCGTAAGGAATTTCACCCTCACCACCTGGGTGTCTGGTGCACTTCGACCGTCCGCTGTGCCAGATCCTTCTTTCCACACATTTGCAAACTGTGGAACCAACTCCCATCGGCGGTGTTCCCACAAGATTACAACATGGGGTTATTCAAGGGGCGGACCAACAAATTCCTAAAAGGCCGGCAACGCATCGGCGGTTCCTCTGGTGCTGCAAATGTTCATGGGCGGCGGTAATCACTTAACATCAGGTGAACCGCCTGCTCGTTTGCTCGCTATATCTATTTAAAAAAAAGCCGAGTTTAAGACCGACGATGTGTACATGTAGCAATAGTTATTTGTTACAAGGGGTAAAGTGATATTTTGTTCCTCGAGGGCGTTATTTTGAGTTCAGGGCGAAGGATGCAAGGATTCTAAAGTAGAATCCTGGTAGCGAAGAATTCAATATATTACGCGTGCCTTCAATTGAACACGAATTTGGAGAGGGATTAGAGTAACAACCTCGTGCAAGTTTCTAGGCTATACTGCCTCCTATTGCAAACGTAAATACGCTGCCGGGGCGGTTGGTTGTGCTCGGTGGCGCCAGCTGGGCCGACGGTTGTGTCTCGAAACTTCTATATATAGTCCAGATTGCAGAAAACTCCGTTAGTGCGAGTAGTGTCAGTGGTACATTTGTTCGGGACTACGTCATGAAATGTTATCGATTGACTAGCGCCATCTAGTTGCATCTGTGGCAACCGCCACAAATATTTAAAAAAAAATTGTTTCCAGGAGCGCATGGTGATGGAGCCATTAGCTTACTCCGAGCTCCGCACGCGGCCGTCGCTGGAGGAGAGGCTGGAGTCCATCATCTCCGGCGCGGCGCTGATGGCTGACAGCTCTTGCACCAGGTACTTAGTGTAACATATACTACCCTCCCGACCCTGAAGAGATACTTCTTAGGGTTCCGTACCTCAAATGGGAAAAAGGAACCAACCCTTCTAGGATCTTTTTTAGTTAGCGTTTAAACTACCGTGAGTGATTTCTATTCTAAATAAAATCTGTCCCGGCTGTACTCACGTGTTTAGTCGACGTTGGCACGACTAGTTTCCATCGAGCCCTGCTGGTCTGATTGCAGCCAAGCGCAAGCATCTCGGGCTGGATGATGCAGCTTAGATGGAGCGCGCTTGTCTAGAAGATGCCTATTCACTCTTGACGTGAAGGCACCAATATTATAATTGGAGGGGAAAACTGATGCTGGAAGGTATGATGTGTATGTATTTTTAATGTAATTTTAATGTACATAATTTAAATTAATGTATCATTGCATGCCGCAAGGTAGAATTTAGACGTACACTAATAATACCTTTAAGATCTGTAAACTAACCCAAATTCGCAATAAAGAGAATTGAATTGAAGGGTGCTCCAAATCCTAGCGGTTCGAATTGGAAACGAGGAGCATATCGCTTCATACAGTACGCGGCAGAAAATAATGTTCATCGGCCTTTAGAATGACATTTTGACTTTGTAGAGCATTGTCTCTGTCACTCATGCCTATGTACGTAGGTAGGTATGTATGTAGGTAAAAACACTATCATAAAAATTATAAAAAAATTAGTAAGGTAAGTTGAGATGAGTTGACTTGTGCCGCAGGGACGAGCGTCGCGAGCGCATCGTGGCGGAGTGCAACGCGGTGCGACAAGCGCTGCAGGATCTGCTGCACGAGTATATGACCAATGTGAGTGTCGCTGTGAATAACTTTTAAAAAATACAGCTTTTTTTTCTTTAAAAGAATGTTAGCCAAGTTAAATCGCTGACTAATACCCTTTCCTCTCCAATTAGGCGTAAAGCTTGGGAGAGTAGGTAAGACGATAGTGAAACGGGTGAGATTTGAACCGGCGACCTTTCGGTTTTCAGTCCGCTCCTTGAACCGTTGAGCTATCGAGGCTCTAAATCGAGGTTTTTTTTTGTGTTATTTTTTCTACAATTTAAAACAATTTGCCCTATATTATACTATAGTATTGGTTAGTTTCAAACCCGCAATGTATAGTATGTATGTGTACACAATATAACAATGCCCTGACTAGGACGCGGCATCTATCTACGCAACGTTCGTTGACCTCTAGCGTCAGTCAGATGTTTTCATTTCAACACCGTGTATTTGGTTCCCCAGGCCGGTCGCTCGGAGCAGTCGGAAGGGCTGGAGCGTGCCCTGGAGCAGATGTGCCGCAAGACCAGGGACCTGCGTCGCCAACTGCGGAAGGCCGTGGTGGACCACGTGTCCGACAGGTGAGCTCCCAGCACGTGTGTGGCGAGTGGTGTCCGCAGACGGACTGCCTGTATGAGGCTCGGGGGTGGGTCGGCGCTGATTGGCTGCCTGATGGCGCGGGCGGCTAGTCACGTGGCCATTGACTCGCCAGCCTCAATAGCTCAACGGTTAGAGGGGCGGATTCCCTACGAGAGATATTTAAGGAAATAGGTATTCTTACAGTAGCTTCCCAATATATTTACAATAATATAATTTTTGTACGACAAAACATTCACAGTTACAAAAAAATCAGTGATCTCCATGATAGGCAAACTAGAAACAAAAATAAGCTAGCTACTCCTGCGCTCCGCCTCTGGAAGGTGCGAAAGTCATTTGTGGGAATGAGTGTAATATTTTATAATAAAATGCCACAAGCAATTTTGGACTTGCCTTTACACAAGTTTAAAAAATGTGTTAAAAGTATGCTCCTAAAAAAAGCATATTATACAGTCGCAGACTATGTAAACGATAAAAAAGCTTGGATTTGACTCGCTCCAGCAATGCACGGGGCTGCAATGGCTTGTATAGTACGGTATATTGACATTGTAAATTGATAAATTAAAAAGAGCAACCGCCGAGTTTCTTGCTGGTTCTTCACGGTAGGAACGGCATTCCGAACCAGTGGTAAATTAAAACTACCTGACTATTCATAAACACTTGTAAAAAGTTTACATGAATAAAAAAACATTCTATTTTATTGTATTCTATTACTGAAAACCGAAAGGTCGCCGGTTCAAATCCCACCCGTTGCACTATTATCGTACCTACTCCTAGCACAAGAAAGGGGAATATTAAAAGTCGTGGTGTTCTGTCGTAGCTTCCTGGAGACCAACGTGCCGCTGCTGGTGCTGCTGGAGGCGGCCCGCAGCGGCAACGAGAAAGAGGTGGAGGAGTACGCAATAGTGTTCACCGAACACGCCAACAAGCTGGTCGAGGTATGTACGCACACCGGCAGACATACTTCTTGTCTACCTTCTGACTGACTGACTGATCTGTCAACGCACAGCTCAAACTCAAAAAAAAACTACTAGACGGTTGGGGCTGGGCATGCAGCTATTATGACGTACACATTCGCTAAAATTTGTGTAGTCCACGCGGCCGAAGTCGCGAGCACAAGCTAGTATGTTGAAGGCGGAAGCCACTCAGCAAGCCAATGGCACCGATCCTGTTGTCTTTCTCTAATCTAAATTTAGAGTATCTGCGTCTTCTTCTTTTTAATGTTTGCTAAAAAAGGACAGAACATGAATTATTATAATACATTTAAAGATTGTAAATTTTAGTGCACGCTACATTTAGCGCAACAACAGGCTCGCGAATGGCTGCTAAAGTCACGAGGTTTGTCAGCTCTAAATTAAATTGAAAACTGTCAAAATGTGTCCTTTTTTTTAAATAGAGATAGCGAGCAAATGAGCAGGCGGGTCACCTGATGTTAAGTGATTACCGCCGCCCATGAGGAACCGCCGATGCGTTGCCGGCCTTTCAGGAATTTGTTGGTCCGCCCCTTGAATAACCCCATGTTGTAATCTAGTGGGAACACCGCCGAACACTGCCGTGTTTGTCCTTTTCATATTATATTAGTAAGAAGAGGATGTGAATAGTGTAAAATGTAAGTGTGCTCCCATGTTGTAATCTAAAGGGAACACGGCCGTGTTTGTCCTTTTCATATTATATTAGTAAGAAGAGGATGTGAATAGTGTGTTCTCAGAATCAGTAACGTTTGTGTTGCAGGTGGCCAACCTGGTGTGTTCCATGTCCAACAACGAGGACGGCGTCAAGATGGTGCGCCACGCGGCCGGACAGATCGAGGCGCTGTGTCCGCAGGTCGCTAGCCATGCACATGCATATGAACAACCCCCGGCTCACTACAGAGCACAGGGCTCCTCTCACAGTGAGAAGGGGTTTGGCATTAGTCTACCACGCTAACCATACCAACCATTTGGTCTGGTGGGAGGCTTCGGCCGTGGCTAGTTACCACCCTACCGGCAAAGCCCTGCCGCCGAGCGATTTAGCGTTCCTATACGATACCGTGTACAAACCAAAGGGGTATGGGTTTAATAAAAACTGCCATACCCCTTCCAGGTTAGCCCGCTATCATCTTAGACTGCATCGTCACTTACCACCAGGTGAGATTGTAGTCAAGGGCTAACTTGTATCCGAATAAAATAAAAAAATGCTGATTGGTAGACTTCACCACACCTTTGAGAACATTATGGAGAACTCTCAGGCATGCAGGTTTCCTCACGATGTTTTCCTTCACCGTTAAAGCAAGTGATATTTAATTCATTGAAACGCACATAACTCTGAAAAGTTAGAGGTGCGTGCCCGGGATCCGCCCCCGACCCCGACGACCCCGACGACCCCGACGACCCCGACGACCCCGACGGGCGCCGCCTTCAAAATATGATGATGATTAATCAAATGAGTCAGGATCACAACCTTTTAGATTTGCCGAGCCTACGTGGGTGCACTAACAATATTCTCGCACTACGAGAGACAACACAAACTACCCTCAACAATAACTATAGCAACCCCCACTAACTATGAGTCATGACATCAACGTCTCCTATGAGACTGATAACCCCTAACTAACCCTACCTAAACCGGCTCCACCATCCCCATACCGGTCCCAGACCAACCAGCTAACCTAGCACACCACAACCTAGTACTTTAACCTCAAACAACAGAAAACACACAGGTAATAACAACAACAACAATGATTGTAAAACCTACAGGACGACAGACACAGTGCCTACTGAGAAATGCCCTCGGCAAGAGCCACGGTTCATTATCATCAGCACAGCCCGTTCGATTTTATAGTCTCACAACAACGGTGGGGCGATGACGTAATGTTCAATGAGCAATCTGTTTAAACACGGCACTGCCGACATATTTAAAAATTATTTTGAAAAAGTGTTGTTGAATTGGGCAGGTGATCAACGCGGCGCGCGTGCTGGCGGCGCGCAGCCGCTCGCGCGTGGCGCAGGAGAACGCGTCCGCGTTCGCTCGTGCTTGGGAGGCCGCCGTGAGGCTGCTCACCGACGCCGTCGACGACATCACCACCATCGACGACTTCCTCGCTGTCAGTGGTGAGTGTCCAAGACGCGGCCATGAGTGTATAGGTACATGTAATTGCGTGTGCATGTGTGCGTGAGTGTGCGTGCGGAACTAGCTTATTCCCGCGACTTCGTCCGCTTGGACTTCACAAATTTCAAATTTTCATCTATTTTAGTGGTTTGAGCTGTGCGTTGATATATCAGTCAGTCAGTTTTTCCTTTTATATATACGTGTGATGTAAATGCGTGAATAAAAATTACGTTATGTATATACAGAGAACCACATCCTGGAGGACGTGAACAAGTGCGTGGTGGCGCTGCAGGAGGGAGACCCGGACTCGTTGGAGAGGACCGCCGGCGCCATTCGCGGGAGAGCCTCCAGGTGACTATCATAAATTTCGTCACTGGCTACTGCCAGCGAACCGTGGCCTAGCGGTCAAGCCGTCAGGCGCAAACCCAGAAGACGTAGGCTCGAATCCTGCCGGTCCGCAATTTTTGATATGTGTTAAAAGTTATTTTGCAATAAATGACCTCTGTGATGGACACAGTATTGTGTGTGCAGGGTGTGCTCGGTGGTGACGCAGGAGATGGACAACTACGAGCCGTGCATCTACACCAAGCGCGTGCTGGAGGCCGTCACCGTGCTGCGCGATCAGGGTGAGTCTAGCACGTAAGGCGTTGTTACTGCACGCGACATGTCGACGTGGCGGTCGGGGTTTCCTCCCCGATGGGCATTTTATTTTAATTCTCACAGAACCCTCCACAGAATTACACACTTAAATTACAAAATAATATGTTTTTCCCTATCCCTACCTAGGTCGCCTCCACGTCACCCCTTATAGTGACTCCCAGACCAACCATTTAACCTCAACTATTCCAACAAACAGGAACCTCATTAGATTACAACAATTGTAAATCCTACAGTACGACACCCCGTGTCTACTGAGAACCGCCTCTGGTAAGAGCTAGACGTATAATGCCTCGCTACGCACGGCGCGTTCGATTTTATTGTCCAACGTCGACGGTAGGGGGGATGATGAATCGATCGATGGGCAAAGTGTTTACAACCAAAAGACGGCACTGGTGTCATGCTTAAAACAACAAAAACAAACAAAAAATATTCCATTTATATTGTATTTTTTATTTAAGTATCACATAATCACACAAAATATGGCCGATTGATTTCATAGAAATCAATTCACAGATCTTAAAAATGTTTTATTTCCTTAACTCTAAAAATTATAAAAAGAAAAGGTACAAAACTATTGACTTGGTATTAAATTTAACTAAATTATGTTGTAGAGCAAAGCTAACTAAACTAAATTGAGGATAACTAAATAATCATTATTTTTAAAGACTATTAGCCATGTTAATAATGACTAATATTCCCCTTTCCCCTTCAACTAAGCATAAAGCTTGTGGTAGGAGTAGCCACGACGATATTGCAACGGGTGGGGTTTGAACCACCGACCTTTCCGATTTCAGTCCGCTACTTTGACCGTTGAGCTATTGTGGCTTTACCATTATTTGTATTTAGTTTAGTTAGTTTCATGGCATACAGTAGTTTTGGGGACCTATTTTCTGTTCATTTGACTAAGATTAACGTATTTAACAATAAAAATACAAATTGTACAAAAAACTAAAATTCGACTAAATTGTCAAACTGCTCGGGTTTAATTTTTTTTGTGAGCAAACGAGCAGGTCATTTTCATTTGAAGAATCTTTTTTTTCACTCAGAAAGTGATTTTTTCCTTTCAGGAATTAGAGTTTTGTGTACAATAGTATAAGTTATACAGACTACCATTTTATAGGGGGTATCTTAGTTTAGTGTAGTGTTTAGTTTTAGTTAATTTCCTTTGGTGGGTTGGCTCGGATGTACTCCAGGGCGCGGACGATGGCGTCCGGGATGGGGGGAGAGGTGGGGATGTGGGAACCCTGGAAAAGAATAAAAGAGTTTTCAAATTACAATTTACATACAAAAGTGAATGGTTCAATATAGCCGGACGTTTGACAGCAATCTCAGTCTCACCCTAGCATTGTAGCCGTTCTCGTCTGCGGTGTACTCCAGCTGCACGAGCTCCCCGCCCGGGGCCGTCCAGCGCGCGGAGCCCTGCACCACCTCCGCCGGGTTCTCGGCCTGCAACAGAGGGTCAATCAGCATTATACTTGTCACCCCACTTGCTCTACAATACCTTGTTACAGACCTGTTAGCTAAAAGTTGTTAGGGTAGAGTACCTCATAACATTCCTATGACTTCGCCGGGTTGTAATGTTGTACTTTAATAATAATAATCTTTTTTTTGGGACCATAGCGCACACAATTACACAAAACACAACAACACCAAACAAACGTACAGAAAAAAACAAAAAAAACACAACAAAGAACAAAACATGAAGACAAAAAGATCACAAATAAATACTGATAAGTTCGGCTTTCCATGCATCTCAATTCTCAACCGAGAAAACCACCGCCCTCACTCAGCTCCGATAGATGGTGTGCGTGTATCGTTTCTATTTCTAATTTTCTAATTTATAACTTTTAAAAACCGAATCATTAAATCGGCCATAAATCGTACACGGTAAGTTTTACAAAAAAGTTTACAGGAAACAAAAGATGCAAAATTTTATTCTCTACAATAATGGTCTGCATAACTCTTGCCCTAAAGTGGATAATTTTCGAGATATCGGCCAAAAACTTTCCTTCAAGATTGCGATCGAAGCTCCACCTGGATCTGTCAGCATTTTGTGATTTTATGGTCAGTAAGCGACCTTTAACCTAAAAAAATAAAAAAAATGATCGGAAATTTACTGCGAGGTTGACCAAAAAAAAAGGGCTTTATTTATTGGCCTATTGGTACTCACTCCAGGCACAATCTTTGGTGCGCCCTGCTCGCTCGCAGAGATGCCGTTCTCGGTCTCGTAGGTCCAGCGGTACTGCCCCTCCAGCCCCGTGTCCAGCTCCTGGGTGAGGATCTGGGCGTTGGCCTCGCCCGTCTTGCCCACGATGTGGGACACGTCGGCGGACGCGTAGGCCACTAGGAGGACGACGAGTACTAGTTTCTGGGAATCAACAATTAAACTTAGCAATTGGTGAGGAGAAATTTAGAAAACTTTCTACTGAGTACCTTTATTAATTTTTTTTTTTTTTAAAGAATATTAGCCATGTTAAATGACTAATATTCCTCTTTCCCCTCCAACTAAGCGTAAAGCTTGTGCTAGGAGTAGGTACGACAATAGTGCAACGGACGGGGTTTGAACCGTCGACCTTTCGGTTTTCAGTCCACTCCTTTACCTGTTGAGCTATTGAGGCTCATAAAATTAAAACGCACATGAAGCAGAAGGGAATAAAATTATACCTAGTCCAGAAATGTAACAGTAATCTACGAAAGAATAAACTTCTCTAACTTGACTAATCAAGACAATGTGCGGAATGAGGGTAGGGAACGAGCGTGGCCCGACTTTTATGCTAAGCAACTGCCTAAGCTTGGCGATCGGGGGTGTCTGGCTGTTAGGTGGTGGTCTTTGGAGTAAAATAAATAAATAATCATTTATTTGCAAGAACGTTGGTACAAAAAAGATACAAGTATACAATAAAAAGAGCCCTTAACATTCGACTAAGTGAATAGTGTGCAAATATTGTACGAGATAGAAGTTCGCTATCTGTCGTAAGCTGTGGTATAAATGACACATGGTTGTCCTACTAGAAAGACGACTCGACCCGTTTTTCCTTTTGAGGTACGGAACCCTTATAGGATCACTTTGTTGTCTGTCTGTCTGCCTGTCTGTTTGTCAAGAAACCTACAGGGTACTTCCCGTTGATCTAGAATCATGAAATTTGGCAGGTAGGTAGGTCTTGTAGCTGGCATTAGGGGAAATCACACAAAAAACAAAAATTGTAAATACTAATAATTAGTATTTTCAATTTTCGAAGTCAAGTGGGGTATCATATGAAAGGGCTTCACCTGTGCATTCTAAAACAGATTTTTATTTATTTTTATGCATCATAGTTTTTGAATTATCATGCAAAATATTAAAAAAAAAACGACTGTAGTACGGACCCTCGTTGCGCGAGCCTGATTCGCACTTGGGCGATTTTCTTACTCGACTGCGGCGAAGCTCAAAGGAGGGTTATGTATTTGAGCTGTATGCGGACGTGTAGGTCTGCACGTGCTTGTCAGAGAGTTGGTTCCCACACTTAGTAAGCAATGTGGCACCGCTCAGTAAACAGAATACCCTTTGATTATAACATGAAGCGACGCCACAAGAATGCAAAGGTCAAATACTACCTCTGACATTTAAACTCGCTCTCGACCAGTGTGGTACAACATATAAGCGACGCGGGTTGGGACACTATTATACTGTGTATGTATCTAAATATAATACGACGTTGTAAAAGAGTAATATATATATGGTGCAACTTTTCATTGCATTATTGCATCATCCCAGTGACAATTAAAGTTTCAAAGAGAGTGCACGCGTCTTTTATTTAAAATCACACTCTCCAGTGGAAACGAGCAAAACTCAATCCTATCGCGTTGACATATTATGGTCCTTCGAGCCGGATATGAACCAGTGACCTATGGATTGTATGATACAGATCCGAGGAATAATTTTGAACATTTGGTTAAAAGTACTATATGAATTTCTGGTCTCTTAAAATTTTCAATTTAAAAATTCACTTTGCATATATCGTAAAATCAAAATTATCATGCTCGCGACTTCGTGTCCGCGTGGACTACACAAATTTCTAACCCCTATTTTACCTTCTTAGAGGCCATATTTTTGAAAATCCTTTCTTAGCGGATGTCTACGTCATAATAGCTATCTGTATGCCAAATTTCAGCCCGGTCCGTCCAGTAGTTTGAGCTGTGCGTTGATAGATCAGTCAGTCAGTCAACTTTTCCTTTTATATATTTAAAAAGATGGCAGTGAACTTCAAAGAATTCCACAAGCATTGCGAATGAAAACTTGTAACATTTTGTTTGTTTGTTTAAGGGGACTCACTTCAGTGCTTTCTTCATACAAACGTAGGAGGGAAAATACAACAATATTCGATATTGTACGCACAAAAATAAGAATTATATCGATTTATCTCGTCTTTATCTAGGTTCATTGATACATAAAACATTGAAAAAAATATTCATTTAAAAGTTACGAGCCTCAAAAGATCCCTATTTTAACACTAAATTTATGACAACTTTGGGCGTAAATAAATAAGATTAGGTATATGAAAATTCTAAAAAAAATTATCATTAGACATAGTTTATTTATTCATTAGTTGAAATAACTTTACTTTGCAAACATAAATTCAGTAGTTTTTTCTCAAAAATACTTTTCCTAAACCCCTTTCGCGCGCTTGATTTCGGTGAAAATCATCGTGCCTCTCAGCTTTCTCATACAATGTCAAGTGAAAAGCAAACATGTTACCCACGTGCGCTGCCAACTTCGGTCGAGCGTCCTGCGTCACCTTAAGACGCGTCAGCCTACATTCTGTACCAATCACTGTGATGTTGTAATATTGACGGACGACTAGTTAGGTTCGTCTTAATACCTGTAATTACGTTTAACTGTTCGTCTGTCTGTGGCTACGGGTCGAAGGTCGAGCGCAGAAGAGGGCTCGTACTAGTTCATTTCACATTTTGTTCACATGCGGCTTCGTCCGCGTGGATTCAGGTTTTTAAAAATCCGTAGGATTCTTTGATTTTCTTACATATAAGGTAGCCTATATGAAAATTTTTATAACTAGGTTTTTTCGTAATTTCGTCAAAATCGGTTTAAGTTCCGTAAAGGAATAAATCCGAAAACCGTGAATTTGTGGTTACCATAGAAAAAGAAATTGATATTGTGTTCATGAACAAATAATTATGTTCTCAGTTACTCTATTTTTATTTTTATGTTAAAAAATTGAAAAAAACTTGTCGTTTACGGATCGTGACGTCATTATTCACCTTCCGTACATCGTGACGTCATTATTCACCTTCCGTACAGCAGCGTGACGTTCGTGGTAAAAATAAATAAAAATTATGATTTTTTTAAATTATTCTCTTCCATAATGAATTCTAGCTCCAAACTTTACAAAATATCACTTCATTTTATTACTAACTAGATGATACCCGCGACTTCGTCCGCGTGGATTTAGGTTTTTGAAAATCCTGTGGGAACTCCTCAATTTTCCGGGATAAAAAGTAGCCTATGTCACTCTCCAGGTCCTTATCTATACCCATGTAAAAATCACGTCAATCCGTTGCACCGTTGCGACGTGATTGAAGGACAAACCAACAAACAAACACACTTTCGCATTTATAATAAGGGTACTGATATTGGGCACAAAAATAATCGATATATGGAATCGTATTTCACAATAAGTTAATATGGAGGGCACGAAAATAATCGATATATGGAATCGATTTCACAATTAGGTAATATGGAGGGCACGAAAATAATCGATATTTGGAATCGATTTCACAATTAGGTAATATGGAAGGCACGAAAATAATCGATATATGGAATCGATTTCACAATTAGGTAATATGGAGGGCACGAAAATAATCGATATATGGAATCGATTTCACAATTAGGTAATATGGAGTGCACTCACCATTGTGGTGTGCGGAGGATTCACTCACTGTCGAGATGAACAAGCGTCTCGCTATATATAGGCTTGTGACTACCGCAGCGCAACGGCGTGGCGCGCCCGCTCTCTAGCTTGGAGGTCGCAGGTTCTATTCCCGTAGCCTCCTGTACACTGTAGCTACGAGCTGCTCAGTGAACAACACCAGAGTGAACTAGAGTGAGGGGACTCTCGGTTTGATCCTGAATCAGTACCCATCTTCTTTTTCACTCTGGGCAGGTTTCCGCACGTAAACGTTGCCGTCTGTTGCGCATAATACGGTATTTGACAACTAGTCAAATCAGTGAGTAACTTTTTATCAAACGTCAAAACTCGCACTTAGTATGCGATATTCTATGAAATACTGGAATGTGACGTCACATCGTAATGACATACTTTTTTAGTTTAATAGATAATTTAAAATGGTTATTTCACAAAGAATATGGATTTTACGTATTTTGGAACACCTCTATTTAATAACTAGCTTATGCTCGCGACTTTGTCCGCGTGTACTACACAAATTTCAAACCCCTATTTCACCCCCTAAGGGGTTGAATTTTCAAAAATCCTTTCTTAGCGGATGCCTACGTCATAATAGCTATCTGCATGCCAAAATGCAGCCAGATCCGTCCAGTAGTTTGAGCTGTGCGTTGATAGATCAGTCAGTCAGTCAGTCAGTTAGTCACCCTTTCCTTTTATATATATAGATTACTGAGAAATAATTCATTTTTGATGTAGTCAAATACCCAATTCTATCAGTGCCCATACCCATGTGTTTGTTTGTCCTTCAATCACGTCGCAACGGAGCAACAGATTGATGTGATTTTTCCATGGGTATAGTTTAAGACCTGGAGAGTGACATTGGCTAATTTTTATCCCGGAAAATCAAAGAGCTCGGTGCGCAAATCCGACTCGCACTTGGCCGGTTTATTAGAAAAATTTGTGGTACAACATGATGCGTAATTTTGAACGTACCACGCACAATGGTACATTATCGAAATGTTGCGACATGACATGAGGTATCTCATTTATTCTCAAACTTCGCCTTTTGGTGCACATCGCGTGATCTCCGCTTTTGGGGATTGCGCAGTTAATTGACACATACACACATACAAAAGAATGATATTTTATAGTATAAATCCTTGTGATAACCTGGTATAAAAAAAACCGGCCAAGTGCGAGTCAGACTCGCTCAACAAGGGTTCCGTACTACAGTCGTATTTCTTCGACATTTTGCACGATAATTCAAAAACTATGATGCATAAAAATAAATAAAAATCTGTTTCAGAATCCACAGGTGAAGCCTTTTCATATGATACCCCACTTGATATAGTTATCTTACTTCAACACTCAAAAATACTAATTATTAGGTGATCCATGAGATGTGCAGCTTTGCAGTTTGGCGAGATAGAAGTTGTGTGCATTATCTTCTCTTCTCTATAATATAAAAATGAATCACCAAATGTGTCGCTCATCGCAAATCTCGAGAACAGCTGAACCGATTTCGCTAACTCTTTTTTTATAATATTCCTTGAAGTACGAGGAAGGTTCTTACGGAGAGAAAAATTTAATTCAACTTCCTCCTCAATTTTCTAAACTCCACCCGAGCGAAGCCGGGGCGGTTCAGCTAGTATTAAATAAATTTAAAAAAAATGTCTATCCCGCTAAGCTACATCGTACATATATTTTTTTTATTCAGATACAAGTTAGCCCTTGACTGCAATCTCACCTGATGGTAAGTGATGATGCAGTCTAAGATGATAGCGGGCTAACCTGGAAGGGGTATGGCAGTTTTTATTAAACCCATACCCCTTTGGTTTCTACACGGCATCGTACCGGAATGCTAAATCGCTTGGCGGCACGGCTTTGCCGGTAGGGTGTTAACTAGCCACGGCCGAAGCCTCCCACCAGACCAGACCAGAAATTTAGAAATTATAAAATTCCAAACCCCTGCCAGGAATCGATCCCGGGACCTCGCACTATTAAGACAGCTTATCTGGTGGAAAGGCAGCTTAGTCCTCAGTCGCGATGCTCGCCGCGCCGCTCGCCGCGCCGGCACAGTGACCCCGTTGTATGGGCAGATGAGTCAACGCAATCCGCGATCGAACATTGAAGATGTAACAACATCTTCGCCTTAAACGCCTATAAGGCGGGTGTCAAGGTTAAAGAAATTCACTACACATGTACACAGGGTGCTTGAATTATAATAATTTTTAGGGTTCCGTACCTCAAAAGAAAAAACGGAACCTTTATAGGATCACTTTATTGTCTGTCTGACCTAGAATCATGAAAATTGGCAGGTAGGTAGGTCTTGTAGCAGACATTCGGGGAAAAATCTGAAAACCGTGAATTTGTGGTTACATCACACAAAAAAAAATTAAATTGTGGTCATGAACTAATAATTAGTATTTTCAATTTTCGAAGTAAGATAACTATATCAAGTGGGGTATCATATTAAAGGTCTTCACCTGTGCATTCTAAAACGTTTTATTTATTTTTATGCTTCATAGTTTTTGAATTATCGTGCAAAATGTCGAAAAAATATGACTGTAGTACGGAACCCTCGATGCGCGAGCCTGACTCGTACCCTAAAAATAAAGTAAAAACACCCTATTATATACAACAACGCGTTAATTGATTTATTTCACGGATGGCCCTTTAAGGTGACGAGGTTTTTATAAGCGTGGTGTAAGAAGCTACCTACTAAGTGATTTTATGGTTGCCATCTTGCGACATCTGACGGACTTTTGTGTCAAAAACCACTTCATATAATTAAGACTTAACTACCTCGTTGGCGTGGTGGCTGTAGCTCATGGGGTCGTGGGTTCGATTTTCGAGACAAAAAAAAAAAATTGTCAAGAAAGTTTTTCTAACTCAGTGTCTAACACTGAATGATAGCCTTCCTTCCATCTTAGACTGCATCATCACTTACCACCAAGTGAGATTGCAGTCTAGGGCTAACTTGTATCTGAAGAAAAAAAAGATGATTGCAGAACCGGTGGAATTCGAACCAATATAATATCTATGGCTGTCGCGGCCGAAGTGTCTCAACCAATCTAACCATAATCAGTACCCTTATCGTAAATGCGAAAGTGTATTTGTTTGTTGGTTTGTCCTTCAATCACGTCGCAACAGTGCAACGAATTGACGTGATTTTTTGCATGGGTGTAGATAAAAACCTGGAGAGTGACATAGTAAGTAGACCTAGTAATTAATAAGTTATTTCACAAAAATTGTAATTCAAACCCAGGACCGTGTAGCTCTGAGCTTCCTAACCACTGCGCCATCACAACTTATTTTTGACGCATTACAAGAATCGTCTTGTAAACATTAAACATCATTAAATATTTAACAAATTCAAAATATATGCGACCTTGACATAGTAAAAAAATCACGTTATCCATAAACCATTTTCAATTCTACTGCTGCGAAAATAGAGTTGAAAATTGTATGACTTTTTACGTCAATACGAAGCTTAAAGTTCAGGGGTGAATGCTTTGATCACAGACGTAAGAATAATGATATAGACTGAGCACTACTGTTTATAAATACCGCAAATTGCTAATGCGCGTGGCTGCCATTTTAGTGACGTCAGCACTGGACTGAAGTTTCGAGCTGATGGTATATTTTTATTTCGGCTGACGTAAAAATGACGTCATTTCGATGTTAATGAGACATGGTCCCAGCGCATTACCAATTTGCGGGACTTAAACCTGTATCCAAGGCTCCAGTGTAAGCTTTTTCGGACATAATGAGGAACTTTCCGGGGAATTCCCTAAAAGCCTCATAGATGGCGCTGTTGATGTCCTTTCAAGGAAAGTCGTAGTTTTTTTCTTAAATCGAACTTTTGTGTTTGAGTATGTTTAACAGAAGCTGAGCATGATTGTAGTAACTCATGTATGAGTATTTGATCATAGTGTGTACATATCGGCTCGACCATCTCACTGTCCACGTCTTCACTGTGCGGCGGTCCGAGTTCGACTGCCTGCCTCAGTCGTTTTCCCCTTCCATGCACACTGCGTGGGGTGTAGACACGAGACGACAATAGTGTCTTGAATGTATTATATGTGTTGGTATGAATGTAAGTTTGTATGTATTATTTGCCTGTATGCTACAGTGATTATTGTATTTAGTGTATTTAGAAACTCGAAACACTGCGGAAATGTTGCTGGTTGTGTTTATAACCTCACCTGGTTTTGACACTAGATTTATTTAATACTCGAGACCAGTGACTTCGCTACGATTTAGTTATTCAGAACTCTTTAATTTTTCAGCATAAAAAATAACATTATTTTTCTATGTCCCAGAACATGAACGGCGTCACCTATGAGGCTTTTAAGAAACACGCATTAGAAAGTTGCTCATTCATTTTTGGCGGCGCGTTTTATGTCTATTTTTCCTGTAATCTATGACTTGTAAATCGTTTTTTGTTGTTGATAGATCGGATCTATGTAAGGAATTTTAATCACTGTTTGGAACTGATCAAGATTTATTCTTCTTTTGTAGATTAGTTTTAGGGTTACGCATTGTGACTATTGATAAAAAATATAAAGCAAGCTAGAAAAATATATGCCTAAACAAGACCCTATGTCCTACTCCGCGATGCAAGCTAGGTATAGTTCCCGGCAGTTAAATAGTCGCGTCTGACCTACTATGTAAGTGCGAGCTTGCGCAGGTATTGTTTGTTGATGTAGCACTCACACTAATGCAGGTGGCTAACGCGGGGTAAGGCGCGACGCGCGGGCTGGTGTGTTCTGCTCCCTCGCGTCGCTATTTTGTATTGCGACGCGTCTTGCGGTTAACTTCAAGAACAACTATTTAATTGGCGTGGACTAAATCTCCGCTTCAATGAAAACGACGCACCATGTGAATTGAGCAATCTTTAAACATACGGAACCACTCATGTAATTATATTACTCCACATTGATCTGTTATTTAAACATACGGAACCACTCATGTAATTATATTACTCCACATTGATCTGTTATTTTGAATGTTTGTTTAAAGTTCATGGTTTTTCTAATAATATAAAAAAACGCCTTAAAATAATCGCTAGCTTGATAACTAGTTAAGTCTATGCGACTTGCTCTGCGCTGATTGAGGAATTAGTTGATCCACCCCTTGAATAAAAGAACCGCTTATTTCTGTTGCGTGTAATGAAATCGTTTTTGCAATTTCACGAAGACGAGTGGCTCATGCTTGTGTTTAAGTCGTATCGGTATACGTAAGGTACACTAAATGTGTGCGTTTGCGAGCGCTTGCTCGCGCCTGATTGGTCCGACACGCACGCACACGTACGTAGTGTACGCGTACGTCTAGTACGCGGCCGAAAGTAATGTACATCAGCCTTTAGATTGACATTTCGGCTTTGTAGAGCGTTGTCACTGTCACTTATGACTTATGATTATAATATGACGTTTTGTCGAAATAGAATAGAATAAAATGTTTTTTTATTCATGTAAACTTTTTACAAGTATTTATGAATAGTCAGGTAGTTTTAATTTACCACTGGTTCGGAATGCCGTTCCCACCGAGAAGAACCAGCAAGAAACTCGGCGGTTGCTCTTTTTAATTTTTCAATTTACAATGTTATTATACCGTACTATACTCAACGGAATGTCGGATTCAACGACAGAGACAGTGCTCTAAAAATGTGCTATCTCTTTGCAAAGGTCGATGTGTACATTAGTTTCGGCCGCGTACCGTACGGGAAGCCCGTCTATACGACGCGCAAAAGCCGGCAGGAAATATTGTACAACGACCTTTAGAAAGAGATTTCGGCTTCGTAGAGCGTTGTTGCTGTACTCATACCTATGTGAAGTTTTGTCGCTCTCAACGACAGAGCCATCGCTCTACGAAACCGCTATCTCTCTCTAAAGGACGTACAATATTTTCTGCCGGGTACTGTAACCACAAGTAAAGTTCACTCGCCTTCGTGAATTGCAAGAACTACACAAGTGGTAATAATACATGTCTCTTGCACAAACAATAGGGCTACGTCAGCAACCTAATCCCCCTCTAGTTCTCCCGATATCCCTTGAGCTTGTTCTTGTTGAGCTCAAAGAACAGCTCCCAGAACGCCATGCGGTCGTGGTAGGGTCTCGCGGAGACGGACAGCTCGCTGTCGATGTTCAGATACGTGTACATGTGCTCGGTGATCGGTGACCACTTCACAGGTAGTAGATCGGACGTCTCCGGTGTTGGATTACTGGAAGATTAAAAATTTGACAATTTTCAAAAGGGTCAGGGTCCGTGAGTTCGATCTTGTGTACACACCTCGAAATTAAATATCAAGTGTTTTAACGGTAAAGAAAAATATTGTGAGGATACATTGATACCTGATAGTTCTCCATAATATTCTCAAAGGTGTGTCAAGTCTGCCAATGCGCACTTGGCCAGCATGGTGGACTATTGCTAAACCCTTCTTATTCTGAGAAGATACTCGTGCTCAGAAGTGAGAGCCGGCGATGGATCGATCGTGAGTCTCTAAAGCCAAACTACAAACTATGATTTTATCATACCATTGAAGAAAGCCTCTTACCCATACTTGACGAAGTTAGTCCACAACATGGTCATCTGATCGATTACGCGTTGGTCTGCTTCAGACGCAGCATCCTTCTCATAAGACAGATCGAACAGGTAACTAATCTCATCTGCATGCGCTGCTCCCGGGATAGTAATATTTTGTCGTTTCTTAATGTAATTCCTATCGCCACTGTACGAAAACATATAATAATAAACATCCTTGGCACCGGTTTTGAGGTATTTTTTTAAGCTGGTTTGTATGGGAAAAGCAAATTCATAATCTGATTCGAAATCTGTAAGGTTAGTTCGAACAGCTTCGCTTAATTCCTCGTCTCCTATATAAAAACGTCTCACAATATCTTCCATTTCTTTAAATTCCTCGTCATATATAAATTTCTTTTGCAAGGAATCCTCAAAGACATTAAGGTTTTTAAATTCTTCAGCTGGCATAGCGGCGTATGCGGCTAACTTTTCTTTATTGGTAAATCCGATTAACACAGGAATGTCCTTCACTTTAGGTATATCCATATTCATTGGATGATCCGTTAAAATACTATCGACATTGTCAAATTCTTGTTCTATACATGGTCTGCCTCTTAACCCAAGTTCCTCGAAAGCAGCGATGACCAACTTAACATCAGTCTTTGCTAAGAATGCCATGGCTTCAGAGAGGTCTTCTGTTTCGAAGCCTAGTTGCTGAGCAGTTCTAAAGGGTTTACTTCTACCCGATTCTTCTAAGAGCCCTGGAGAAAGTGTGGAACCACTCTGTATGATCGCTTGGTTAAAAAGTTTATCTTGTTTCGACAAGAGATGGTATTCTATCGAAGCAGCTCCTGCACTTTCTCCCATCACCGTTATTTTGTTCACATCTCCACCAAAAGCTGCAATGTTGTCTCTAACCCAGCGCAGCGCTGACACTTGATCCTTGAAACCCTGGTTTCCTGGTACCTCAGGTGTGTCGAGACAGAAGAATCCATACGGCCCCACTCTGTAGTTCAAGGTTACCAGGATGACGTCATGTCTTATCAGATATTTGGGACCGTAGATGTACCTGTACAATTGAACGTTACTGTTTCGATTTACGTAATCAAACGTATGAACACGTTTTTTGGTTTCTGATTCGTATTGTTATGATATGGATTTTTTCCCTACTACCTAGAGTATATTATGCTGTTGAAATCATGAATTTGCATTTTCTAAGCAAGAATGCTCTAGAGGGAATTTATTATTTCTAATTTGCCTCTGGCCTGTTGGGAGGTTTCGGACGCAACTAGTTACTACCTTACCGACAAATACGTGCCATTCAGTAATTTAGCGTTTCGGTCCATCGTTGCGATGTAATGTATTAGGGGTTTGAGCTGAGCGTTGATATCAGTCATGTTTATCAGTTTAAACGCTTTAAAGGGCTTTATTATCTTTGAATGATAAAATTTTATCTTACCTACTGGCAAACCCATACGAGAATGCACCTCCATAGATCCAAACCAACACAGGCAATCTGTTTCTCGAGCTGGCTGTGTTAGGCACGTAGATGTTCAAATGTAGGCAGTCCAAAGTGCCGACTATTGTTTTATTAAAGTTTTCCATTTGGGGACACATCGCGGAGTCATCGAAGGCGTCGAAAATAGTGGCGAATTTCGGTTGAGGGATGGATGCCTGAAAAATTTACATTGGTAGACTGAAAAGTCTTAGTAATTTTGGGTATACTTAATGAATTAAATTTAAAAGTATGGGAATTTAAAGACGTATTTTAAGGGAACCTCAATTTCAAAAACGGGAAAAGGCTACGAATGTTTGAGGCTCCTGGTTGGGCCAGAAAATTTTCAGTAGCATCCTGGAGTTGGGAAATGGGCGATGTAACAACCAAGCGACTTGCAGAGCACATTGACCCGTTAGTCCAGCGCCTCATCTCCCTCCCCCTGGTCGGGCCGAAAGTTTCTATTGAGAAATCCTTAGTAGCGAAGTTGGGAATTGGGCGATGCGTCATGAACCTTGCGCTTAATCTCTTTCCAGTAGAAACTGATCGCCACCCCCTCGGATTATGAGAATGAGTGAACAGACAACCGAGAGCACACAACACAGGTTTGCGCAAACCCTTGTGCTCCATAATATCTCCTGCGTAGTTGGCTAGACTCCGTTGACATGACATGGCTGACGTGGCGAAAAGACCAGGAATGTTATGAAGGACCCGGACTGATCGATACTAGTTGGGCATAATATACCGGGAAAACCCAGATGTGAATAAGACAGGTTTAAAAATCTCTCACCCCAAAAGGATTGTTCTCGTCTACTTGCGCGTAAGGTATCCCCAAGAACATGGCATACTGTTCATCGTCAGCTCTCAACCCTCGAATAAGTCCCGCTGGCGAATCCACCAAGGGATCCAACCTGACCAAGCCCTGAGCTGACCCAAAAGTCAAGAGCAGCAGCCCCAAAACCCACATCTTGTCACCACCACGTTAAGATCACTCTGATTCAATGTCAGGAGAAACGAATATAATGCTATCTCCAGATAAATATTATCTATCAGATTTTGGAGATTCTATTATCTTGAGATGTGCTTGTCCAATTGACTGAAATTTGTGAAATTAACGGAATTTTAGGCTTTGGCCGTGGTCGTTAATCCCCCTACCAGCAAAGCCGTGCCGCCAAGTGATTTAGCGTTCCTGTACGATACCGTGTAGGAACCAAAGGGGTGTGGGTTTAACAAAAACTGCCATACCCCTTCCAGATTAGCCCGCTTCCATCTTAGATTGCATCATCACTTACCACCAGGTGAGATTGCAGTCAAGGGCTAACTTGTATCTGAATCCAAAAAAAAATTGTTTTTGTACGTGTCTATAGTGAATACCATGAAATATGAATTTATGTATACTTATCTCTTTTCCGCATATTCTTTCGGGTGAAATTAGGTTTTTAATTTCTCAAATCCTTTATTAGTGCACCCCCACATGTTTGGGTCTAGCGGTTATAAAGGCTCTGCGTCGTCAGTCAGTCAGTCACACTGCTAACGTTTAAAATGTAAAGATGAATATTTGAAACGAGTGACGAGATGATTGAAATTGTTGGTCTTGTTATTTAGTGTACATTTTATCTAATACTTAGAAAATGGCACTTTTTCGACTCTTCTCTTCTCTCTTTATTATATACAACAAGAATTTCATAAATTCTCTTCAAAAAGCTCGTTCCTCTATCGCTGAAGATAGCCTGATATGAATTATTAGTCGAAAAAAAACATATTCAGTATTTCATTTATTTATTATTTATTATTTATCCGTGTAAGAAGAACAAAGGGTTTAAAACTATCTAGTTCTCCCGATATCCCTTGAGCTTGTTCTTGTTGAGCTCAAAGAACAGCTCCCAGAACGCCATGCGGTCGTGGTAGGGTCTCGCGGAGACGGACAGCTCGCTGTCGATGTTCAGATACGTGTACGTGTGCTCGGTGATCGGTGACCACTTCACAGGCAGTAGATCGGACGTCTCCGGTGTCGGATCACTGAAAAAAAATACCGTAATTAAATAAATACTCACCAACATAGCGCACAGTTTACGGTACAAAACACAACAAAAAAAACCGGCCAAGTGCGAGTCAGGCTCGCGCAACGAGGATTCCGTAATTCAGTCGTATTTTTTCGACATTTTGTATGATAAATTAAAAAAGAGGCTCTTGAAAATAGCAAAGACGCTTACCCGTATTTAACGAAATTGGTCCACAAAGCAGTTAACCGGTCGATCACCAGCTGATCCGCGTCCGTCGGCTCCTCCGTCTCATACGACAGATCGTACAAGTATCCCAACTCATCCGCATGCGCTGCCCCTGGTGCAGTCACATTCACCCGTTTCTTGACGAAATTCCTATCACCACTGTACGAAAACATATAGTGGTACACATTCTTCGCTCCATTTTTGAGATACTTCTTCAGGCTCCGTTGTATGGGAAAGGCGAAATCGTGATCCGATTGGAAATCTATAAGGTTATCTCGTAATGCGTCGCTCATCTCCTCATCGCCAATATAAAATCGTCTGACAATATCTTTCATTTCTTTAAGTTCTTCATCATACACAAACGTTCTTTGCAACGCATCTTCAAAGACATTAAGGTTCTTAAATTGTTCAGCTGGCATGGTAACGTAGCCTAGCAGCTGTTCTTTATTATTGAACCCGACTAAAACATTAATATTTCTCGCTTTAGGCATATCCAAATTCATTGGGTAATCAGTCAAAATACTGTCGATATTTTCAAACTCTTTCTCTAAGCATGGTCTACTGCTAATTCCTAATTCTGTAGTCGCTGCTATGACTAGCTTGACATCAGTCTTTGCAAGAAATTCTACTGCTTCGTTCACGTCTTCTGTATCGAAACCAAGCTGCGCTGCTATTCTCAATGGTTTACTTCTACCGTCTTCTTCTAAAAGTCCTGGAAGGAACGTGGAACCACTTTGCGTGATTGCTTGGTTAAACAGCTTCTCATATTTAGATAGGAGATGGTATTCTATTGAAGCCCCTCCAGCACTCTCTCCCATCACTGTGATTTTGTCTACATCACCACCAAAAGCAGCCATGTTGTCTTTTATCCAGCGCAGCGCTAGCACCTGGTCCTTCAGACCCTGATTTCCTGGTATCTCAGGTGTGTCGAGGCAGAAGAATCCGTACGGTCCCACTCTGTAGTTCAAAGCTATTAGAATGACGTCATGTCTCACCAGATATTTAGGGCCGTAGATGAACCTGAAAAATTGAATATCGTTAGATCTAAGCTATTTTGTTAAATGACATTACATTTTTATAATAGTGTTTTTGACTACACATAAAAAATATTTAGACATCATCATGACGTCACAATCGTGAACTATTAACGTCGCCATAATAGTCTGCGCGAGGTAAAGAAGTCCGACCAGTCAGAAACAAGAAAACGTCTGACAGAAACTCAATAGTGCATTTGTAAGATTATGATATAGTGGTGATAATTTTTACGCGAACTTAAAACTAAAGCTACGAAGGTTCCAAACGCGCCCAGATCTGAGAAGAACCCACAACAACAAAAACAAATAAAAAGCAACTGCCTCGGTATACATGCCGGTAGAAAGTTTTTCGCTCTCCTGTAAAGTTGCTAATTTTAACTTACGTGGTCTTACAACTTCAACGACAATTTGTAGCTTTGATAAAGCTTCTTCTTCTTCTTCTTATCACAAGAATTTGCTTTCTAACGGTAGCAGTTTTGACCTTTATTAAATTATTTCTTAAAATGGCCGTTTTCTTACCTGCTGGTATATCCAATGGTAAATCCACCGCCGTGGATCCAGACGAGCACGGGAAGTTTATTTCTAGAGCTCGCTTTGTTGGGGACGTAGATGTTCAGTTGCAGACAGTCCAGCGAGCCCACTATGGTGTTGCCGTACTCCTCCACTTGAGGGCAGACTGTAGAGTCGTTGAAGGCGTCGAAAATTGTGTCGAATTTCGGCTGAGGGATGGAGGCCTGCAATCCGAAATTAATATAATTCGGTCAGGGAAAAAGAATGGGTATTTGAACTACATCAAAATAAATTATTTCTCAGTGATTATTAAATTATAGAGGGTCTTCCAAAATACGTAAAATCCACGTCTTTTGTTAGTTTTAAGTGTAATAACCATTTTAAATTATCGATTTAACTGAAAAAACTACTAATCGATAGATACTAATCGACAACTTTCTCCCTAATAAAAATGTAAGTACATGAAATCTCTTACCCCAAAAGGATTGTTCTTTTCAACTTTCGCGTAAGGTATCCCCAAGAACATGGCATACTCTCCATCATCAGCTCTCAACCCTCGAATAAGTCCCGCTGGCGAATCCACCAAGGGATCCAACCTGACCAAGCCCTGAGCTGACCCAAAAGCCAATATAGCCAACCCTATAGCCCACATGTTACTACCAACACGTCTTAGATCACTCTGATCCCCAATGTCAGGAGATGAACGGCTATCTTCAGATAAATCTTATCAGCTAT
Organism: Maniola hyperantus; assembly: GCF_902806685.2. Taxonomy (NCBI): domain Eukaryota; kingdom Metazoa; phylum Arthropoda; class Insecta; order Lepidoptera; family Nymphalidae; genus Maniola; species Maniola hyperantus. The sequence continues at coordinate 199,967 of NC_048563.1, forward strand.
CTTGAAGATTCGATATCTTGAAAAGTGCATGTATGACAAATTGTTTCAATTGACAGACAATGTTTTAGGGTTCCGTACCTCAAAAGGAAAAACGGAACCTTTATAGGTTAACCTATCATGTCTGTCTGTCGTGTCTGTCAAGAAACCTACAGGGTACTTCCCGTTGTCCTAATCATGAAATTTGGCAGGTAGGTAGATCTGCTAAAAATCCGACTCGCACTTGGCCGGATATTTTTGCACGCTATCATCATCATAAACATGATTAACTCATCGCCGGCTCACTACTGAGCACGGGTCTCCTCTCAGCGTGAGAAGGGCTTGGCCATAGTCTACCACGCTTGCTAGGTGCGAATTGGCAGACTTCTCACACCTTTGAGAACATTGTGGAGAACTCTCAGGCATGCAGGATTCCTTACGATGTTTGCGATATTGCATCATGTTGCGACAATCACAATGATTCCTCTTGCCACTGTGCATCTTAGCCAATAGCGAGAGACTGATAACCAATCACCAGGTTTATTGGCTAAACGTACCAGTGCAGCAGTAACTTAGTGGTTTAGATGGCAGTCTCCTAATCCGAGGAAGGGGGGAGGGGGGGTCCGGTCCGGGGTACGATACCGGGCACACACTTTTCTTCTTGAACCTTTTCGAGTTTTGACCGTTTTCCATAATTAAATGCTCTGTATCTTATCATTCAGGTCACAAAAACCCAAAGTAAGTATATTTCATTTATTTGCAGTACCAATTTGAATAATTACACATAAAGTAAATATAGAACGTTGGCGAATCCGGAAAGCGAAAGTCGACGTATCAACCAATCGCGTGCACTCGTGCCGGCTGATCAACCAATGGGGTGCACCCGCAATTCGCCAGCCAATCGCGTCAATGCTCGAGTTGTTTGCCGAACACTATGCTGGTAGAGATCTTTTATAGAGATAAGTGATTCCCTTCCCACTTTTATGTTTTGAAATATAACAATCTAGTTCTCCCGATATCCCTTGAGCTTGTTCTTGTTGAGCTCAAAGAACAGCTCCCAGAACGCCATGCGGTCGTGGTAGGGTCTCGCGGAGACGGACAGCTCGCTGTCGATGTTCAGATACGTGTACGTGTGCTCGGTGATCGGTGACCACTTCACAGGCAGTAGCTCGGACGTTTCTGGTGTTGGATTCCTGAAAATTGTAATAATCTTCGATTTCTAGAACAAAAATATGCCTACAGTTTGGCGGCAGGAAAAAAAATGTCTCTGAACCTGCTGTGGGGATTCATCGATCTATTTGGTGGTAAGACGTCACGAATACATGGGTGAAATGAAATATGCTTCATTGTACACCATTATAAAAAGAAACACAAAAGTAAAACGTTACACAACAAAAATAGTAGTACAATTTGGCGTCCTTATCGCTTTGAAGCGATCTCCCAGCTGCTCGATTGCGGTAGAATGACAACTACAATGTCACGATCGCAATCACCTCTGTTTGGTTGACGCTTGCTCACTGTTGGCTACAATGCATTGTTGCAATAAGAATCGCACAAATTAAGCCAATCAGAACAATTGAGATTGTAATAATAATTTTTTGTTTTTTTTTTAATAAAGAATATTAGCCATGTTAAATGACTAATATTCCCCTTTCCTCTCCAACTAAGCGTCAGGCTTGTGCTAGGAGTTGGTACGACAATAGTGCAACGGGCGGGGTTTGAACCGTCGACCTTTCGGTTTTCAGTCCACTCCATTATCGGTTGAGCTATTGAGGCTCTAATTGATTGATGCAGGTTTTACGAAATCGACCTAAGGTGACCACCAGGGTGACGTTGTTTTGTAGTTTATCACACAACCTTTCGCTTCTTACGCAATGGAAACGTACAGTACCGATAGAGGTACACGTAAAAAAAAGTCACATCCCATCTTCTGTCGTCTAGGAATCTATTGAGGCATGACGTAGAGTCTTGACTCATTACAAGAGCTATAAGTTAGTCTACACATGAAATAAAGACAATGAATTCTATCAGTCTCTATGAAAAACTTACAAACAAGGATTTCACATGTAGTTGAAGTTAGACTATGATAAGTAGTAAAGTCTCTTACCCATATTTGACGAAATTCGTCCACAGCGTAGTCATCTGGTCGATCACCCGTTGGTCTGCTTCAGATGGAGCGTCCTCATAAGACAAATCAAACAAGTAACCAATTATATCATTATGCGCTGCCCCTGGTGTAGTAAGATTTTGTTGTTTTTTAGCGAAATTCCTATCACCACTGTATGAAAACATGTAGTAGTATACATTCTTAGCACCGCTTTCGAGGAACTTCTTCAAACTCAATTGTACAGGAAATGCAAAATCGTAATCAGATCCGAAGTCTACAAGATTCCCTCGCAATGCTTCGGTAAGCTCCTCGTCTCCAATATAAAAACGTCTCACAATATCTTCCATTGCTTGGAATTCCTCGTCATAAATAAATTTCTCTTGCAAGGAATTCTCAAAGACATTAAGGTTCCTGAATTGTTCATCTGGCAACGTTGCGTATTGTAGCAATCTTTCTTTATTATTAAACCCGATTAACACGGCAATGTCCTTCACTTTAGTTATATTCAGATTTATTGGATGATCCGTTAAAATGTTATCGACATTGTCGAATTCGTGTTCTATACATGGTCTGCTTGTTAACCCAAGTTCTTCCACAGCAGCTATAACTAGTTTAACATCGGTACTCGCTAAGAATGCAACGGCCTGAGAGATATCATCTGTTTCGAAACCTAGTTTCTGAGCAATTCTGAACGCTTTACTTCTACCCGATTCTTCTAAGACCCCCGGGATGAATGTGGAGCCACTCTGTATGATCACTTGGTTGAAAAGCTTCTCTTGCTTGGATAGGAGATGGAACTCTATTGAAACACCGCCAGCACTTCCTCCCATTACAGTAATCTTGTTTACATCACCACCAAAAGCAGCAATGTTCTCCTTAACCCAGCGCAGCGCTAGCACCTGATCTTTTATACCCTGGTTTCCTGGTACCTCAGGTGTGTCGAGACAGAAGAATCCATACGGCCCCACTCTGTAGTTCAAGGTTACCAAGATGACGTCATGTCTTATCAGATATTTGGGCCCGTAGAGGAACCTGTGGAAATTAAACGTTAATGTTTAGATTTACGTAATCATAAGCGATTCGCTATCTCGTTTCTGATCCTAGTGGAATGTCCTTCTGTTTCATTTTCCTCACTACCAAGAGTATACTTTCAAATTATGAGTGATAGACTGACCCGTGGGAGGCTTCAGGATAAGTCCTCCCTACCGGCAAAGATGTGCTGCCATTCTAGCTATTTAGAAAAGAAAAAAACGTTTATTTCTTAAATTGTGCTACACATTACATCTTATAAATAAGAGTAGATTATCCCGGCGCGGCGCCTCCTCCACTTGAGCATTAAAGCCAACAAAGCGTTAGCGTTTTGGCACAAAATTGTGCGTGATCATTCTCGGTACCATTATGCATAGATACCGAATAGGAGACGCGAGGAGGCTTAATATAACTGCCATATCGCTTCCAGGTAACCTCGCTTCCATGTTACTACTAGATGAGACCTAAAAACTCTTTATCCTACCTACTGGCAAACCCTAAAGAAAATCCCCCTCCATAGATCCAAACCAGCACAGGCAATCTGTTTCTCGAGCTGGCTGTAGCAGGCGCGTATATGTTCAAATGTAGGCAGTCCAAAGTACCGACTATTGTTTTATTAAATTCTTCCATTTGGGGACAGATCGCGGAGTCATCGAAGGCGTCGAAAATTGTTTTGAATTTTGGTTGAGGGATGGATGTCTGAAATTTTTTTTAATTATTAGAAAGAAACGTCTTAGTAATTTTGGTTAAGAAGTTCGAGAGTTTAATGCAAATTTAAGGGTAGCTCGTTAGTTAACGTTCAAGGTAACCTTGATCCCAAAAACGTGGAAAGGCAGTGCTCAACGCTGCCTTTCCACATTTTTGGGCCCTGGCCCTAGTCCAAAAGAGTCATTAGGTTTCTCTTAAGAAATTGTTAGTAACACTCGAGAATTGGGGAATAGGCGGTGCACCGTGACCCATGCGCCTCGCAGAGCACGTAAAGCCATAAATTCTGCTCCTGATTTTCATATGGTTGGAAGGAAGATATGGAAGGTATGGAAGATATGTTTATAAACCTCTCACCCCAAAAGGATTGTTCTCTTCAACTTGCGCGTAAGGTATCCCCAAGAACATAGCATATTGTCCATCATCATCAGCTCTTAACCCTCGAATAAGTCCCGCTGGCGAATCCACTAATGGGTCTAACCTGACCAAGCCCTGAGCTGACCCAAAAGCCAACAGCAGCAGCTCCAAAACCCACATCTTGTCACCACTACGTTTAAGACAACTCTGATTCAATGTCAGGAGATACGAGTATTATGATATCTCAAGAAATTTTTTATCAGATCTTTCTTATAGATTCTATATCTTATTGTTGCTTGTCATGAACGTATCTATAGTGACTACTATGAAATATGAATTTATGTAGTACTAGCTCTTTTCCGCGTCTTCCTTCGATTGAATTTAGGTTTTAACATCCATTAGAAATTTTCAAAACCCTTATTAGTGCACTCTTTAATATTTCAGTCAAGCTGTTTAGGCTTTGCGTTGTCAGTCAGTCAATCACATTACTAATGTTTTAAATGTATTGATGAATATTTGAAAAGAGTGACCCAATAGTGAGAAAATGGCAATTTTTTCCACTCTTCTCTTCTCGCTTTTGACTGACTCTCTCTACCGCAAGAACGCTTTAAATTCTCAGCAAAAAGCTCCTGTACTCTATCGTTGAAGATAGCCTGATTTTAATTAGTCGAAAGATAACATATTGTTATATTTCATTTATTTATTAATTATTGTCAGTGTAAGAGGAATTTAGGAAAAACTATCTAATTCTCTCGATCTTCAGCTTCAGAGAAAGGGATCTTCAGCTTGTTCTTGTTAGCTTCAAAGAACAGCTCCCAGAACGCCATGCGGTCGTGGTAGGGTCTCGCGGAGACGGACAGCTCACTGTCGATGTTCAGATACGTGTACGTGTGCTCGGTGATCGGTGACCACTTCACAGGCAGTAGATCGGACGTCTCCGGTGTCGGATCCCTGAGATAAAAAACAGTAATCAATTTTAGTAACAACAAATTATAACGACTAGCTGACTTGCTTTTCTTGGGTGACATGTTTTAACAATCTTTTCATAATGGGTGTCAATATGTAAAATCTTTATACTTTTACTATGTACATAATTTATTGACACTTGTCGAAGATAATTTGAGATGCTACTAAGAACTCTTCGGGAATGATTTGATATTCCGCTGAATTTATTGTGATCTCTTCAGTCTAGAGCTATGTGTAATACTCGAAACTGTACACTGCATAGTTTATTACACGCAGATGAATATTATTTTTTAACGTCCAAATTGAGATAGGAACTTTTTTGATATCACTACTACTTGTTTCACTACAGCGAAAAATATTATTTTGTGCGTTTAATAGAGCTCTTAAAGGCCAAATTGGATTAATTTTATGTTGGGGTCGTGTTTATTTAACTCTATCAGTCTAGAGATAAACTGACAAACTATGATTTTATCAAACCATTGAAGAAAGCCTCTTACCCATACTTGACGAAGTTCGTCCACAACATGGTCATCTGATCGATGACGCGTTGGTCTGCTTCAGACGCAGCATCCTTCTCATATGACAGATCGAACAGATAACTAATCTCATCTGCATGCGCTGCTCCCGGGATAGTGATATTTTGTCGTTTCTTAACGTAATTCCTATCACCACTGTACGAAAACATATAGTAATAAACATCCTTGGCACCGCTCTCTAGGTACTTCTTTAAGCTGGTTTGTATGGGAAAGGCAAAATCGTAATCTGATAGAAAATCTGTCAGGTTAGCTCGAACAGCTTCGCTCAATTCCTCGTCTCCTATATAGAAACGTCTCACAATATCTTCCATTTCTTTAAATTCCTCGTCATAAATAAACTTCTGTTGCAAGGAATCCTCAAAGACATTAAGGTTCTTGAATTCTTCAGCTGGCATAGCGGCGTATGTGGCTAATCTTTCTTTATTGGTAAATCCGATTAACACAGGAATGTCCTTCACTTTAGGTATATTCATATTCATTGGATGATCCGTTAAAATACTATCGACATTGTCAAATTCTTGTTCTATACATGGTCTGCCTTGTAACCCAAGTTCCTCGAAAGCAGCGATGACCAACTTAATTTCAGTCTTTGCTAAGAACGCTATGGCCTCAGAGAGGTCTTCTGTTTCGAAGCCTAGTTGCTGAGCAATTCTAAATGGTTTACTCCTACCCGATTCTTCTATGAGCCCTGGAGCAAATGTGGGACCACTCTGTATGATCGCTTGCTTAAAAAGTTTATCTTGTTTCGACAAGAGATGGTACTCTATTGAAGCACCTCCTGCACTTTCTCCCATCACCGTTATTTTGTTAACATCTCCACCGAAAGCGGCAATGTTGTCCCTAACCCAGCGCAGCGCTAACACTTGATCCTTCAAACCCTGGTTTCCTGGTACCTCAGGTGTGTCGAGACAGAAGAATCCATACGGCCCCACTCTGTAGTTCAAGGTTACCAGGATGACGTCATGTCTTATCAGATATTTGGGACCGTAGATGTACCTGTAAAATTGAACGTTACTGTTTAGATTTACTTAATCAAACGTATGAACACGCTTTTTGGTTTCTGATTCGCATTGTTATGATATGGATTTTTCCCTACTACCTAGAGTATATTATGCTGTTGAAATCAAGGGTGAATTTGCATTTTCTAAGCAAGAATGCTCTAGAGGGAATTTATTATTTCTAATTTGCCTCTGGCCTGTTGGGAGGTTTCGGACGCAACTAGTTACTACCTTACCGACAAATACGTGCCATTTAGTAATTTAGCGTTTCGGTCCATCATTGCGATGTAATTTATTAAGGACTAGCTTATGCTCGTGACATCGTCCGCGTGGACTACACAAAATTTAAACCCCTATTTCACGCCCTTAGGGGTTGAGTTTTCAAAAATCTTTTCTTAGCGGATGCCTACGTCATAATACCTATCTGCATGCCAAATTTCAGCCCGATCCGTCCCATAGTTTGAGCTGTGCGTTGATAGATCAGTCAGTCAGTAAGTCACCTTTTCCTTTTATATATTTAGATTTGAGCTGAGCGTTGATATCAGTCATAACAGTTTAAAGGACTTTATTATCTTTAAATAAAAAAATCTTATCTTACCTACTGGCAAACCCATACGTGAATCCCCCTCCGTAGATCCAAACCAACACAGGCAGTCTGTTTCTCGAGCTGGCTGTGTTCGGCACGTAGATGTTCAAATGTAGACAGTCCAACGTGCCGACTATTGTTTTATTAACGTTTTGCATTTGGGGACACATCGCGGAGTCATCGAAGGCGTCGAAAATAGTGGCGAATTTCGGTTGAGGGATGGATGGCTGAAAAAATTTAAATTGGTAGACTCTTAGTACTCTAAGTCTTAGTAATTTTGGGTATACTTAACGAATTAAATTTAAAAGTATGGGAGTTTAAAGACGTATTTTAAGGGAATCTCAATTTCAAAAACGGGAAAAGGCTACGAATGTTTGAGGCTCCTGGTTGGGCCAGAAAATTTTCAGTAGCATCCTGGAGTTGGGAAGTGGGCGATGTAACAACCAAGCGACTTGCAGAGCACATTGACCCGTTAGTCCAGCGCCTCATCTCCCTCCCCCTGGTCGGGCCGAAAGTTTCTATTGAGAAATCCCTAGTAGCGAAGTTGGGAATTGGGCGATGCGTCATGAACCTTGCGCTTAATCTCTTTCCAGTAGAAACTGATCGCCACCCCCTCGGATTATGAGAATGAGTGAACAGACAACCGAGAGCACACAACACAGGTTTGCGCAAACCCTTGTGCTCCATAATATCTCCTGCGTAGTTGGCTAGACTCCGTTGACATGCATGGCTGACGTGGCGAAAAGACCAGGAATGTTATGAAGGACCCGGACTGATCGATACTAGTTGGGCATAATATACCGGGAAAACCCAGATGTGAATAAGACAGGTTTAAAAATCTCTCACCCCAAAAGGATTGTTCTCGTCTACTTGCGCGTAAGGTATCCCCAAGAACATGGCATACTGTTCATCGTCAGCTCTCAACCCTCGAATAAGTCCCGCTGGCGAATCCACCAAGGGATCCAACCTGACCAAGCCCTGAGCTGACCCAAAAGTCAAGAGCAGCAGCCCCAAAACCCACATCTTGTCACCACCACGTTAAGATCACTCTGATTCAATGTCAGGAGAAACGAATATAATGCTATCTCCAGATAAATATTATCTATCAGATTTTGGAGATTCTATTATCTTGAGATGTGCTTGTCCAATTGACTGAAATTTGTGAAATTAACGGAATTTTAGGCTTTGGCCGTGGTCGTTAATCCCCCTACCAGCAAAGCCGTGCCGCCAAGTGATTTAGCGTTCCTGTACGATACCGTGTAGAAACCAAAGGGGTGTGGGTTTAACAAAAACTGCCATACCCCTTCCAGGTTAGCCCGCTATCATCTTAGACTGCATCATCACTTACCACCAGGTGAGATTGCAGTCAAGGGCTAACTTGTATCTGAATCCAAAAAAAAATTGTTTTTGTACGTGTCTATAGTGAATACCATGAAATATGAACTTATGTATACTTATCTCTTTTCCGCATATTCTTTCGGGTGAAATTAGGTTTTAATTTCTCAAATCCTTTATTAGTGCACCCCCACATATTTGGGTCTAGCGGTTATAAAGGCTCTGCGTCGTCAGTCAGTCAGTGACACTGCTAACGTTTTAATTGTAAAGATGAATATTTGAAACGAGTGACGAGATGATTGAAATTGTTGGTCTTGTTATTTAGTGTACATTTTATCTAATACTTAGAAAATGGCACTTTTTCGACTCTTCTCACTTCTGAATGACTCTCTATATTATATACAACAAGAATTTCATAAATTCTCTGCAAAAAGCACGTTTCTCTATCGCTGAAGATAGACTGATATGAATTATTAGTCGAAAGAAAACATATTGTTGTATTTCATTTATTTATTATTTATCAGTGTAAGAAGAACTTAGGCTTTAAAATTATCTAGTTCTCCCGATATCCCTTGAGCTTGTTCTTGTTGAGCTCAAAGAACAGCTCCCAGAACGCCATGCGGTCGTGGTAGGGTCTCGCGGAGACGGACAGCTCGCTGTCGATGTTCAGATACGTGTACGTGTGCTCGGTGATCGGTGACCACTTCACAGGCAGTAGATCGGACGTCTCCGGTGTCGGATCACTGAAAGTTAAAACAATCGTCAATTTTTAGCAACAAAAAATTATAACGACTAGCTGACTTGCTCCTCTCGGGTGGAGTTTTTAAAATGCACATAAATCCGAAAAGTCATCATCATCATCATCAGGCATCATGAAGAAACCTGCATGCCTGAGAGTTCTCCATATTGTTCTCAATAGTGTGTAAATTCTGCCAGTCAGCACCAGTGTGGTGTACTATGGCCAAACCCTCCTCATCCCTGTTTTACCCCTTTAGGAATTGAATTTTCGAAAATCCCATCTTTACGGATGTCTACGTCGTAATGGCTATCTGCTTGCCAAATTTGAGCCCGATCCGTCCAGTAGTTTGAGCTTTGCGTTGACAGATTAGTCAGTCAGTTACCTTTTCCTTTTTATATATATAGACTTTTAATTATGCTCGCGACTTCGTCCGCGTGGACTACATAAATTTCAAACCTCCATTTAACCTACTTAAGAGTGGAATTTCGGAAAATCCTTTTTATTGGATACCTACTCTTTACAAAAAACACACCCTCCAAATTTCATCTCTAGGACAAGCGTTTTAAGCTGTGCATTGAAATATAAGTCAGTCAGTCAGTACTTTGAATTTTATATATACAGATTGAAGAAAGACAGTGTAAGTGAAGTCTCTTACCCATACTTGACGAAATTCGTCCACAACATGGTCATCTGATCGATCACGCGTTGGTCTGCTTCAGACGCAGCATCCTTCTCATAAGACAGATCGAACAGGTAACTAATCTCATCTGCATGCGCTGCTCCCGGGATAGTAATATTTAGCCGTTTCTTAACGAAATTCCTATCGCCACTGTACGAAAACATATAGTAATAAACATCCTTGGCACCGCTTTCCAAGTACTTCTTTAAGCTGGTTTGTATGGGAAAGGCAAAATCGTAATCTGATGCGAAATCTGTCAGGTTAGCTCGAACAGCTTCGCTCAATTCCTCGTCTCCTATATAAAAACGTCTCACAATATCTTCCATTTCTTTAAATTCCTCGTCATATATAAACTTCTGTTGCAAGGAATCCTCAAAGACATTAAGGTTCTTGAATTCTTCAGCTGGCTTAATGGCGTATGCGGCTAATCTTTCTTTATTGGTAAATCCGACTAACACAGGAATGTCCTTCACTTTCGGTATATCCAGATTCATTGGATGATCCGTTAAAATGTTATCGACATTGTCAAATTCTTGTTCTATACACGGCCTGCCTCTTAACCCAAGTGCCTCGAAAGCAGCGATGACCAACTTAACATCAGTCTTTGCTAAGAATGCCATGGCTTCAGAGAGGTCTTCTGTTTCGAAGCCTAGTTGCTGAGCAATTCTAAATGGTTTGGTTCTTTCAGATTCTTCGTAGAGCCCCGGAAAGAATGAAGAACCACTCTGTATGATTGCCTGGTTAAAAAGTTTTTCCTGTTTCGATAAGAGATGGTACTCTATTGAAACTCCTCCGGCACTTTCTCCCATTGCTGTGATTTTGTTCACGTCTCCTCCAAAAGCTGCTATGTTGTCTTTAACCCAGCGTAATGCTAACACTTGATCCTTAAAACCCTGGTTTCCTGGTACCTCAGGTGTGTCGAGGCAGAAGAATCCATACGGTCCCACTCTGTAGTTCAAGGTTACCAGGATGACGTCATGTCGTATCAGATATTTGGGCCCGTAGAGGTACCTGTGAAATCAAACGTCCATGTTGAATCGAATCTCTTTTTAGTTTCTGATTCGCTTTGCTATCCTAATCCTAACAATATTACAGTTGACGGCATGAAATATTATACCGACCTTTAGAATGAGATTTCGGCTTTGTAAAGCGTTGTCTCTTTCACTCCCATCTATGTGACGTTTTGTCGGTATCAACGATCTCCACAGAGCTCTACGAAACCGCTATCTCTTTCTAAAGGTCGATTTACAATATTTTCTGCCGCGTACTGTACAATCAATGACTATCAAAAAAATAACAACAGTACCTACTTTATATAAGTGACTAGCTTATGCTCGCGACTTCGTCCGCGTGGACTACAAAATTTCAAAACCCTATTTCACCCCCTTAGGAGTTGAATTTTTAAAAATCCTTTCTTAGCGGATGCCTACGTCATAATAGCTATCTGCATGCCAAATTTCAGCCCGATCCGTCCAGGAGTTTGAGCTGTGCGTTGATAAATCAGTCAGTCAGTCAGTCAGTCAGTCACCTTTCCCTTTTATATATTTAGAAGATTTTTATTTTGAATAAACACATCTGTTTCTTACCTACTGGCAAACCCATACGAGAATCCACCTCCATAGATCCAAACCAGCACAGGCAGTCTGTTTCTCGAGCTGGCTGCGTTCGGCACGTAGATGTTCAAATGTAGGCAGTCCAACGTACCCACGTTTGTTTTCCCAAATTCTTCTATTTGGGGACATATCGCGGAATCATCGAAGGCGTCGAAAATTGTGTCAAATTTCGGTTGAGGTGTAGATGCCTGTAAAATTGACAATGGTAGAGGGAATACGTGTTCTGGAGATGATTACCAGTTGTGGTTTTGTTGAGGTGTAGATGCCTGAAAAATTGACATTGGTAGAGGGAATACGTGCGCTGGAGATGATTACCAGTTGTGGTTTTAGTGGATACAAATCCCACGTATTCCCTCGTCAAGTCAGGAGTGTTAACGATATTTCTCCTCCGTCAAAACTTTTATTTAATAAAAAATGCGGTCAAACGAGTAGGTGACCTCACCTTATGGTGATTAGTAATCAGTAATGTTTATGAGCGGTATCACTGAACCGCCCATGAACATTTGCAGCACCAACCGCCAATGCGGTTTTCTTCAAGAAATTGTTGATCCGCCCTTTGAATGACCTTATGTTGAGATGTACATTAATTTACAAGCCGGACAGCTTGCTTTTGAATCCAATCAAATTGAAGGAGAACGTACTAGAATGCTCCGGCCCATAGAATGCTAAACTTATGTGGTCGGATTTGCGCTTTAGCCTGAACAACCTTTCTTATAAACACAATAAAACGACAGAGTATTTACATTTTAAGAACCATTTCCATGTAAAGGGTCCTGGAACTGGACCTAATTCCATTATGTGAATAGTGCCAAAACAGTGATTCTCTAATATAATCCAACTTCAAACTGTGCTTAGCAATAATGGCATGGCGACAAAATAATGGCATGGCGACAAAATGTATCAATGCACTTGACATGTACAAGTACATTATCTCTCACACGTGAAGTGGAGTAGCGGCTCTGTAAGATAATCCGATATCTACGATATTGAGATCTCTGATGCAATATTAAGACACTTTTAACTAGGAAAATTACATAAAAACTTACAAATTACCTACCGAAAAATTACAATGTCTTCTGCATAATCTTGTAAATGAACAAACGTACAGCTCAAAGAAATTTAAAATGTTGCTTGTACGTTCCAGCAATGCACGGGCCTGCAATTGCTTGTACAGTATGGTATAATAATATTGTAAATTGAAAACTTAAAAAGAGCAACCACTGAGTTTCTTTGCTGGTTCTGTAGTAGTTCTCGGTAAGAACGGCATTCCGAAGCAGTGATAAATTAAACGATTTGACGATTCAAAAGCACTTGTAAAAGTTTGCTTGAAAAAAAAAAGTCTATTTTATTCTATTCTATTGAGGAGTTGGAATAGGGCCTCAATAATGTCGTATTATCATGAATAAAAAAAAATTGTAAACAAAGTTCCACATCAACCGTACAGAAGAAATAATTGTAATCTCCTTTGCAAGATTTACAACAAATATACGAAAATGAAGCTAAATTAAACTGCTTAAAACTGTCTTACCCCAAAAGGGTTGTCCTCTTCAACTTGCGCGTATGGTATCCCCAAGAACATGGCGTACTCTCCATCATCAGCCCTCAACCCACGAATGAGTCCCGCTGGCGAATCCACCAAGGGATCCAACCTGACCAAACCCTGAGCTGATCCAAAGGTCAAGAGAACCAAACCTACAACCCACATGTTGCCAGCTTCGTGTCTTGAACCACTCTGATCTTCAATGTCAATGAGTCGTCAAATAGTCTACTCTCGTGGTATCTCGAGGTGTGCCGTGTGGTAACGAGTTCGCTGTTTTTGTTTCGTGTGGTATTTGATTGGCAGGTCTTATGATTCATGCGATAGTGATTTTTAGAGATATAACACTCGACTTATGTATCCTGTACTCAAAAACGCATGTATTCAAAAACTGGTCAAGGGCTAGTTTCACTCGCCCACCATCGTACCGTACCGTACCATCGTACAAAATAAAACGACGTGGCGTGGCATAGCGGCCATTTTGAAATCTAGTCCATGGCCATTGGCCATCTTGGTTTTTTATTATTTGTTGTTATAGCGACAGTAAAAATATAGGTACACTCTGTGAAAATTTCAACTCTACCTATTTCACGAAGTACAGCCCGCTGACAAACAGACAGACGGACAGCGGAGGCTTAGTAATAGGCCCCGTTAGCACTCTTTGGTACGGAAATAAGCGATATAATCAAAGAGTTAGTTGTCAACAATTCTTAGCTTTTGCTAGAAGCTCACAAAGCTCATGAATCCATATGAAAGCACTTACACCTTGCTACTTGAAAAGTTTCAAAAAACCTTTCTAAGGTATTTATATAAAAAAATGCACGGGTATTACCCATTTATGTATCCCACAAAATTTCTCCAAAGGCACTTGGGTTTCCACTCGCTCAAAACGCGAAGAGACTGCGACCAAATTAGTACAATTTGCAAGATTCTTAGGGGTGTGATCGGCTGCTCTGAACTACACAACAAGCTCTGCTGCGTTTATGCACCCTCTAATTACAGCTATCTCCACCACCGCTCCAAATGTTCCGTAAGTCCGTTTAGTCGCACGGTAGCGCGCTCCAGTCAGTGGTCAGTGGTCACCCATACCGCGCACTTTGGCTGCGCTCAACGCGCTGCTGAAGGAGTCCCCTCGCTGTGACATATTTGCTGACAAATGGGCTGACCTCATGGGTCAGATCTTGCACTTTTGTGAAAATTTATAATTTTGCTTTTTAAAATTTATAATTTTAACAATTTTTGTAAGTATGTTTATGTTAGTTTGTACTCGTAGTTTAATTAGTGTAATTGGCTTTATGGCCGTTCTAATTAAATAATAAATAAATAACTAATTAAATAATAATAAAGATGTTCAGATTTACAAAATATGGATGTAATCTAAAGTACGAATTATCAATTATTTATTTAAAGAAAATAACAGCGGCAAGAGTGTTAAGGAGTGATACAAGGAAGTGCACTATGTCCAGTTTTACTTGTGATATACAAAACTGCCTGGATAAATTTTAGCGTATGGATTTTAGAATCTGGGTTACAATGAGAAATATAAAAGAGAGGACATGTCTTTTACAATAAAACGAGAAAAAGAGAAATTACTTTCTTTCCGTTTACTTCAAGTTGCTCTATTATCTATTGCTTCAGAAAATTTATTGTTATAGTCTTAATTTTCACACGAATTGGGACAGCATAAAAACAATCATAAACTTAAGCTCTTTATTAACACTCTTTCAAAGTTACTTATAGTATATGCCAATAGCCTTCAGCCTGTGCCAGTTGGTCTTAAAGAACAGTTGCCAGAAGGACAACCTATCGCTGTAGGGGCGCCTCTTGACTGACAGCTGCTCGTCCAGCTCCAGATACGTGTATGTGTCCTTCGTTACTGGAGTCCATTTGACGGGTAGCAGCTCTGAAGTTTCTGGTGTTGGTTCTCTGGAAGTAGATAAGTTAAATTATTATTTGTATTTGGGAGGCAAGTCGAAATTGTAGTAAAAGAATAGCACAACATTGTTGACATCCATGGAACCAAAAGCTTAATCAGTACCTATATTATAAATGCGAAAGTGTGTTTGTTTGTTGGTTTGTCCTTCAATCACGTCGCAATGGAGCAACGGATAGACGTGATATTTTGCATTATGTATGATTGAACTTATTCACATGTTAGTAGGTACCCATATTTGACGAAGTTAGCCCACAGCGTAGTGATCTGATCGATGATCCTCTGGTCGTCAGCGGACGGAGTCTCCTTGAATAACGCCATGTCGAACTGGTAGCCCAGCTCGTCGGCATGCGAGGCGCCTTCCTCGGTCACGTTGAACCGGCTCTTTACGAAATTCCTGGAAAAACATAAACATTGGAATTGGAAGTTTTCCATACGTTGCCATAATCTCGAAATTTAATTTTTTCATTTGCATCAAGTTTCTCGATTTTTCACATTATTCTGTCTGTGGTGATGCCTACGCTGCTCTTGCTGTCATTTCCATTATGCTCTCGTCTGCAATATACCAAAACTAGGCCAAAATTGCTTCTCTTACTACCTTTGGCCAGAGAGGTCAGTCATTTGAAAGTGATTGCAACTTAGGTTTTCTGTAGGTACGTGTCTTCAATGTTTTCTCAATACATATAACACAAAAGTGTTTCAACCTGTATCCGTTGTAGACTTTGAAACCATCCAACCGATGTGCCCCAACACAGGTTTCATTAGAAAGGCAATAATGCGAAGGTGGTCTTAGACCAATAAAAATGCATTAGGCAAATTTCTTTAGCGTATTAGCACACGCTGGTTACTCGCTAGGTAATCAAAAAAGTTAATACTGGTGAAAGGATTTTCTTTAAAGACACTGAGTAATAATCACCTTTCGCCGCTGTAAGAAAATACGTAGTAAAAGACATCCGAAGCGCCCTTCTCCAGGTAGTTGTCGATGGACCACTGAGTCGGGTAGTTGAAGGTCCAGTCCGATTCAAACTCCATCAGGTTCCAGCGGACAGCTTCTGTCACTTCCTCGTCTCCTGAAAACGGACATGATTGCTTTGTAACAAATCTTCTTCTCTTAATATATAAAAGGAAACGATGACTGACTGACTGATCTATCAACGCACACCTCAAAAAACTGGACGGATCGGACTGAAATTTGGCATGCAGCTATTACGACGTAGACATCCGCTAAGAAAAGATTTATGAAAATTCATCTCCCGGAAAGGGTAAAATAGGGGGTTGGGGGGGCAAAGATCAATAAATAACCATGACTATTCAAAACTTCTTACCTATGTAAAACCGACGGACAATGTCCTCCATAGATTGAAAATTATCTTCATCGTCGATTACAAAAGAACCTCGTATAGAGCTAAAAACATTCAAGCCTTCAAAAGCACTCGCCGGTCTAGTAGCAAAGGATACCAACTGCTCCTTGTTATTAAACCCAGCTAGCACTTTAGTATTCCTAACATTCGCCATCTCAGCTATCAAAGGATGTTCAGTTAGAATGCTCTCTACATCATCAAATTCTTTTTCCAAACACGGTCCGAAACCAATAAACAGTTCGCTAGTTGCTGCTATTAGTAATTTCGGATCTGCTTTCGCTAAGAATGCTATTGCTTCGTCCAAATCTTCCGTCGCATGCCCTAATTTTTCAGCTAGTCTCAAAGGTGCGGTTACATCCGATGAACCAACAGCCCATGGTCCGAACGCTGAACCACTTTGTAGAATCACTTGGTTGAATAACCGTTCTTGCTTCGCCATCAATTGTAATTCTACCGAAACGCTGCCCGCACTTTCCCCCATTAGAGTAACTTTGTTGATATCACCACCAAATGATGCTATGTTGTTCTTAATCCATCTTAAAGCTAATCTCTGGTCTTTCAATCCTTGGTTTCCTGGTACGTCTGGTGTGTCCAGACACATGAACCCATACGGACCCAATCTGTAGTTTAAGGTGATTAAAATGATGTCGTTTCGAACGTAGAATTTGGGGCCGAAGACATATCTGCCGGAGAATCCGTTGAAGAAACCTCCCCCGTGAATCCAGACTAGAACTGGTAGTTTGTTTCTGGAACTAGCCTTGTTGGGGACGTAGATGTTGAGGTGGAGACAGTCTAGGGTTCCCGTGAGAGTGTTGTTGAACTCCTCCGTCTGAGGACACTTCGCGGTGTCGTCAACTGCATTGAATATTTGGTCGAATTTAGGATACGGCTCTGCTGCCTGCAAGAGATGATGTCCCATCCATCCATGAATACATCAAGCTTATAGCACAAGGGTGAAACCATTATCATCATCATCAACAACCCATCACCGGCCCACTACTGAGCACAGAGCTCTTCTCAGAATGAAAAGGGATTTTTTTTTTTTTTTAAAGAATATTAGCCATGTTAAATGTATAATATTCCCCTTTCCTCTCCAACTAAGCGTCAGGCTTGTGCTAGGAGTAGGTACGACAATAGTGCAACGGGCGGGGTTTGAACCGTCGACCTTTCGGTTTTCAGTCCACTCCTTTACCGGTTGAGCTATTGAGGCTCTAATTCAGGTTGTAGTCCGCCAGTCATATAACTCTGAATAGTTATAGTACGCGGCAGGTTGAGATGGCAATCGCCCCGCACACCCGCACGTCACCCGCGCTCGCCCGCACTGGATTAGTGCGCGTCCCATCCCCGATTGCCACTTCAACCTGTCGCGTACTCTATCACGCTATCACGGCTCTGCACAAGTATGTATATTTTATTTAATCTATTATATATATAAAAGGAAAAGGTGACTGACTGACTGACTGACTGACTGACTGACTGATCTATCAACGCACAGCTCAAACTACTGGACGGATCGGGCTGAAATTTGGCATGCAGATAGCTATTATGACGTAGGCATCCGCTAAGAAAGAATTTTTGAAAATTCAACTCCTAAGGGGGTGAAATAGGGTTTTGAAAATTTGTAGTCCACGCGGACGAAGTCGCGAGCATAAGCTAGTCTTTAAAAAAAAGTATATTTGGATGAAAGTCTTTGTATAGTATTTCCACTTACCCCAAAAGGGTTATCCTCTTTGAGTTTTCCATACGGGATTCCCATGAACATGGAGTAGTCTCCATCGTCCGCCTCCAGCCCCCTGATCAGACCCTGGTCGGTTTGCACCAGGGGGTCCACGCGGACCCCAGCCTCAACATAACCCAACACTAGTACCAACAGTGGGATTCCCAACATCCTACCACTCCCAAGAATCACTACCATTTGATAAACCTTCAAGTACATTACCCAATTGTCACGTTGTTGTTCAGATGTGTATCTCAATCTTATCCCTATCACATATCACATCACACAAATACTGATTGATAGAATAGAAATCTTTTTTTTAGGGTTCCGTACCCAAAGGGTAAAACGGGACCCTATTACTAAGCCTCCGCTGTCCGTCCGTCTGTCTGTCAGCGGGCTGTGTCTCGCGAACCGTAATAGGTAGAAAGTTCGCTGTAGTAACAAATAATAAAAAAAAACCGGCCAAGTGCGAGTCAGGCTCGCGCAATGAGGGTTCCGTACTACAGTCGTATTTTTTCGACATTTTGCAGGATAATTCAAAAACTATAATACATAAAAATAAATAAAAATCTGTTTTAGAATGCACAGGTGAAGACCTCTCATATGATACTCCACTTGATATAGTTACTTAGAAAATTGAAAATACTAATTATTAGTTTATAACCACAATTTAATTTGTTTTGTGTGATCTAACCCTAAACCCTAAATTCACGGTTTTCAGATTTTTCCCCAAATGCCAGCTATAAGATCTACCTATCTGCCAAATTTCATGATTCTAGGTCAACGGGAAGTACCCTGTAGGTTTCTTGACAGACAGACAGACAACAAAGTGATCCTATAAGGGTTCCGTTTTTCCTTTTGAGGTACGGAACCCTAAAAATCATATTGAAAACTTGAAAAAATTAAAAAGTGTTATTTCTTGTACGATGGTAAGGAGCCCTTCGTGTGCGTCTCCAACTCGCACTTGACCGTTTGTTGTTATCTATGACAGGTTTGCACTTGATGGTATCTGTGGCTAAGTGGCGATGCCATAGATATTCCTCTGACATATCTGTGTCTGACGCCAAGCAATGGAATAACGCAGGAACTGTAAAAATTGACTACTTTGGGTAAATCCCATTTGTTGTACCTTTACAAGTTGACGTCATCGGATAAAATGAGACAATTTTATCCTATAGTCTGATTTTTAATTCCGTGGAATTCTGACGTTTCTTAATGTTACCAGAGAAATCAACCGATTTAGCCAATTTTCTGTTGTTTTCTTAAAGAACAAGGTTTTTGTGAAATAATTTGTAAAAAAATCCTGAATCAATAAAATCTAAGCGTGTACTTTTAGGCACATCAAGATGATTAAAATTAAA
This sequence comes from Maniola hyperantus, assembly GCF_902806685.2. Lineage (NCBI taxonomy): Eukaryota > Metazoa > Arthropoda > Insecta > Lepidoptera > Nymphalidae > Maniola > Maniola hyperantus. The sequence goes on from NC_048563.1 coordinate 219,502, forward strand.
AGGAGCTAAAAATAAACTCCCCTCATGTATAAAAATAACAACGTCAGAATTCCACCGAATTAAAAATAAGAGTATAATTTGTTCCATAGAACAATTGACATTTTTCTATCTTTAATCAATACCCTTATTATAAATGCGAAAGTGTGTTTGTTTGTTGGTTTGTTGGTTTGTCCTTCAATCACGTCCCAACGGTACAACGGATTGACGTGATTTTTTACATGGATATAGATAAAGATCTGGAGAGTGACATAGGCTACTTTTTATCCCGGAAAATCAAAGAGTTCCCGCGGGATTTTTAAAAAACCTAATTCCACGCGGACGAAGTCGCGGGCATTAGCTAGTTGTTCTATAAAACAAAAATGTTTAAGGCTCATCAGACATTATTTCAACCTATTGTACCGGCATTTTATAATAAGTCAATCATTCAAAGTAAAAAATCTTATCATATCTCAGGTTTAAGAAAAAAAATCCTTTCTTAGCGGATGCCTCCGTCATAATAGCTATCTGTATGCCAAATTTCAGCCCGATCCGTCCAGTAGTTTGAGCTGTGCGTTGATAGATCAGTCAGTCAGTCAGTCACCTTTTCTTTTTATATATTTAAGATGTACTACCTACTTTGTCAAAAAATGTGTATGTCAGGGTTTCCTGACTGGATAGTATCAGTATATAGGATATAACAACATAATATGTTGGCTCAACTCTGTGTTGTGAACACCTTCTCTCGTCTTCTCATATTCATACAAATAAACTCTTTCATTTCAGTTCTTTTGCGTGGCGCAATGTTATCAAGATCATTTTTATGGTTTTTTTTTTATTCGTTATAGGCGCACGCTTGACCACGATCACACCTGATGGGAAGTGATGATGTGGCCTAAGATGGGACGCGTTTGCCTAGAAGGTGCCTATTCACTCTTGTTTTAAAGATACCTGGATTATAATTGACAGGAAACACAGTTTGCCGTCCGCTGCGCCAGATCCTTCTTTCCACGCACATGCAAACTGTGGAACCAACTCCCATCGGCGGTGTTCCCACTAGATTATAACATGGGGTTATTCAAGGGGCGGACCAACAAATTCCTAAAAGGCCGGCAACGCATCGGCGGCTCCTCTGGTGCTGCAAATGTTCATGGGCGGCGGTAATCACTTAACATCAGGTGACCCGCCTGCTCGCTTGCTCGCTATATCTATTAAAAAAAAAAAAAAAAAAAACAGTTCCGTACCCTGATCCTGATGACATGCCAAGAAAGTTTTTTGTGACGTCAAAGAAAATTAGGATAAAATGGTCTCATTTTGTCCGATGACGTCAAGTTGTATGGAACAAATGAGACTTACTCTTTATTTTGCCTATTTTCACAATATGAAGGAACTTACGGAATCTTGCTATGGGGTAAAAGCTGCAGATATTGAAAAAAAAACATATAAATGTTTTAAATGTTCCCAAATCTAACTCAAATTATGCTAGAAATTCTATAATTCCACGCTTGGTACGTACTTATAACAATCAGTTCGCTGAGTTTGACTTATTTTACCTATCTAACAATAAATTTAAAAAGGAATTAAGAAACTATCATCGTAAAAAAAAAGTAGCTAACATCTAAATATGCATGCAATCACACACTCACACTTACACACACATACACACACGCACACACTCACACACACAAAAGCACACACGCATACACACACACACAAGCATACACACACACTGTTGTAATTTTATTATTGTATATACCTACATTTATTCTAAATCTATTCTGTTAAAAATAGTTTTAATTATAATTTTAAGTAATCTCTTTTGGGCTTCTGTTATAACTAGATTTAAATTTAAATAACAATTATGTATTTACGCTGTTGATTACTTTCAAATAAACAAAATAAAATAAAATAAAATATAACAAAAAATCGGTCAAGTGCGACTCGGACTTACACACGAAGGGTTCCGAACCATCGTATATGATATAACACTTTTTAGTTTTTCTGAATTATCATGGTGGCCTTTTAGATATTTTTATTATTTGTTTTTTTTAATAGAGATAACGAGCAGGCGGGTCAGCTGATGTTAAGTGATTACCGCCGCCCATGAAAATTTGCAGCACCAGAGGAACCGCCGAGTTAAAGTGCGCTCTATAGACTTCAGCCTTAGTAATGGGGTCCCAGTGTAACCCTCCGATGATATGAAAACAGGTTTTTATATCTGAGTGCTAATGACTGCCGATAATTCCGTAACTTGCTTTTATCGCCCTTATGTTCTGAGGTCATCAACAAGTAAATAAATAAATAAATCTTAAGCTATTTAATTCTCATTCAGTCCCCTCAGCTTCCCACGGTGGGTCTTGAAGAACAGCTTCCAGAACGCCAGCCTGTCCTTGAAGGGTCTCTTCTTCATCACCAACTCGGAGTCTATGCTCAGGTAGTTGACGGTGGTGTTGGTGACCGGCAGCCATCTCTGTTGCAGCAGCTCTGTTGTCTCTGGCGTAGGATCTCTGGAAGTAGAATTCAAAATTATTCAATTTGGGCCCTATTATCTCTTTCTGATTGACTGCCTGACTGATCAATCAAGCACAGCTCAAACTACCGGTAGAGAACAAATTAGGATGAAATTGTCTCATTTTGTCCGATGACGTCAAGATCTATGGAACAAATAGGACTTACCCCCACACAACGAGCTTGGGGTATAAGACTAAAGGGATTCGATAAACAATTTTATAATAATCTTACCCATATTTAACGAAATTCGTCCATAGAGTTGTAATCCTGTCAATCATTAGCTGGTCCTCATCCGACGGTGTTCCTTGACCTTCTGACATGTCAAACAGATACCCGAGCTCATCCCCATGAGCAACCCCTTCCAGACTTATATTTAACTTATTCTTGATATAATTCCTCCCTCCCTCATAGGAAAATAGATATTGGTAAATATTCCCGGCTCTGTTCTCAAGATACTTTCCTATACTCCCTTGTATAGGATAGTTGTAGTAGAAATCTGATTCGAAATCTATTATATCTGACCTCACATCTTCAGTCAACTCCTCGTCTCCTATGTAAAAGTTTCTAACGATTTCGATATCTTCTTCAAGATCTTCATCTATGTTAAAAGTTTGTGCTATAGTGTCTTTGAAATAGTTTGAATCTTTAAAATAATCGTTAGGTTTATTGCTATCTTGTAGCAAAGCTTCCCTGTTGTTGTATCCAACTAAAATAGGCATTCCTCTGATTTTCGGTATGTCAAGATTTACTGGATGTTTAGTTATAATGCTTTCTGTATTTTCAATTTGTTTCTCGACGCAAGCTCTTAAATTAAGCGATAGTTCAGAGTATGCTCCTATTAACAATTTTGGATCAGCTTGTTTTATAAAATTCAGTGCTTCAGTCACATCGTCTGTTGTAAAACCTAGTTTATCAGCTATTTGTAATGCTGGTGTCACATCAACGTCGTGAATGCCGTTCGGTTTCAACATAGTACCACTTTGGAGTATAGCCTTGTTGTATAACTTCTCTCGTTTGGATATAAGATGTAATTCAACCGAAGCGGCTCCTGCACTTTCACCCATTATAGTTATTTTGTTACCATCACCTCCGAACGAAGCTATATTATCCTTGATCCATCTCAAAGCGAGGAGCTGGTCTTTTATACCTTGGTTCCCGGGGACTTCTTCCGTCCCCAAACATAGGAAACCGTACGGACCGAGTCTATAGTTCAACTGAACTACAACCACATCGTGTTTGACCAAATGTTTGGGGCCGTAGTGGGTTCTTGATGTATAACCAGTGTTGAAGGCACCGCCGTGTATGTAAACCAACACAGCCAATCTGTTTCTTGATGAAGCGTTGGCTGGCACGTATATGTTGAGACGCAGACAGTCCAATGTGCCAATGACGTCGTTGGTGAAGTCTTGAACTTGAGGACATATGGCAGAGTCATCGTTTGCTTCGTAGATATCGTCGAATTGTGCATGCGGGATCGAGACCTGAATTAGAATATTAATGTCACTCACTTCAGTCAGTATTTAAAAATACATAATTATGATTTTTTCAAAACAATGTGGCTAATTCCATTGTACACAATCTCTAAACTAAACTAAAACGACACGTCTAAATCTATTGCTATCCCTTTCATAATGTTGCTTGCGGAAGAGGATAGCACTAGATTTAGACCTGTTAATTTAGTTTAGTTTAGAGATTGTGTACAAGAGAATCGGCCCCAATGTCGTCAATCGAAAATTCGAGCCCTATAAAATATGAAACGCCTTTACTGCATCAGTTTTCGCCTCCAATTTTAATATGAGTACCATAAAGTCGAGAGTGAATAGACAATCTTCCAGGCAAGCGCGCTCCATCTTGGGCTGCATCATCACTTGCCACCAGGTCTGATTGCAGTCTATAAATTTAATTAAAAAATTGCTTGTAACTCATTGCACATAACTTTCAAAAGTTAGAGGTGCGTGCCCGGGTTCGAACTCTCGAATAGGAGGCGGCCGTCTTGACCACTAGGCTATCACGGCTTAAAAAGAAAAAAACTATACTTACTCCGAAAGGGTTATTCTCATCCACCTGTCCATAAGGTATACCAAGGAACATGTAATAGTCCCCATCTTCTCCCCTTTGGCCCCTTATTAGACCTTGATTGGTCTGAACCAGGGGGTCCAAACGTTCTCTGCCCTCACTTATACCAACCAATAAGACTAGGTAAAGTGTCACCCACATCTTTTGTTTACTAAAACCTAAACTATTAAATCTCTACAATAAATACTAGCTGATTATATTACTAAGGTTTTGTTTGTTTGTTTCATGCACCTGAAAATTAAGTACTGTAATTGGACTGACTTTATGTTAATAAAAATTAGGTACTATAATTGGACTGACTTTATGTTAATAAAAATTAAGTACTGTAATTGGACTGACTTTATGTTAATAAAAATTAGGTACTATAATTGGACTGACTTTATGTTAATAAAAATTAAGTACTGTAATTGGACTGACTTTATGTTAATAAAAATTAAAGTAAATATCACGTCCACACTACGTTCACTTTTCCACAAACTAAACTGCAATGATAAAAGTAAGTTTGGTATGTTTTGGGTCAAAATGTACTCCAGATTAAGGAATCAAGATAAATAATATCTTGTTTTATACTCGAGTATTTGTTTTAGATACGGGATAATATTTCGCGTTTTTTGTTCGCAGCAACAAATAACATAAGTCTCTAATTTTATGTCGTACTAGCTTATGCTCGCGACTTCGTCCGCGTGGACTTCACAAATTTCAAAACCCCTATTTCACTCCCTAATAAGGGTTTGAATTTTCATAAATCCTTTTTTAGTAGATGCCTCCGTAATAATATCTATCCGTTCAGTAGTTTGAGCTGTGCGTTGATAGATCAGTCACTCAGTCAGTGAGTCACCTTTTCCTTTTATATATTTAGACTTATGACCTTATGCTCGCGACTTCGTCCGCGTCGACTACAAAAACCCAATTTCACCCCCTTAGAGGTTGAATTTTCAAAAATCCTTTCTTAGCGGATGTCTACGTCATAATAGCCATCTGCATGCTCATACAATGCACCATAGTACCTACATTTTTGTATTCTCAATGGTAGAATTTGTAAGATAGTGATGTAATTAATTGTGATAACTGATTCAAAACTAAAGCTACGAGGGTTCCAAACGCTGGTCTAAAGCGATTCTTGTTCTACAGTTGGCAACTTCTAAATGAACAAATGTTCTAAATGACGTGTTCTGGCAAGCGCAGTGTGGGACGACCTCCAACCCGCTGGACTGACGACCTTAAGAAGGTAGCAGAAAATTAGTGGATGAGGAAGGCAGAGGTTCGGGTGTGGTCAGTAGTAGCGCGCTCTTGAGAAGGCCGATGTCCACAGTAGTGGACGCAAACAGACTGATTGATTGATTGATTGAAATGAACAACTCTGACATTTTGAACTATTCGAATATAAACTCTGCGGTCCGGTCTCGATTATCCATCCGTATGTTTCCATAGCTTACGTAACGTCAAACAGATTACACACTTGCAATCTTCTGCATCTCAAGAGCTTTATCTCCGTTCCCACTGTCCTCTGTGGTGTCGGTGACGTGTTGATCAGTCGAGCCGCCTCGTGGGAGATTAGCTTAAGCCCGATAAGTCTCGGGAGCAAGTGGGTATACCTACTGAATATTAGGGTTTTTCCGATTGCCAACAAATTCCTGAAAAGCCGGCAACCGCATTGGTGGTTCCTCTGGTGTTCAAAATCAAAAATTGAAATCAAAATCATTAATTAAACATTAATTATTTATTAAAAATCAGTATCTCTTATTATAAATGCGAGTGTGTTTGTTGGTTTGTCCTTCAATCACGTCGCAACGGTGCAACGGATCGACGTGATTTTTTGCATGGGTATAGTTAAAGACTTGGTGAGTGACATAGGGTACTTTTTATCCCGGTAAATCCAAGACTTCCCACGGGATTTTCAAAACCCTAAATCCACGCGGACGAACTCGCGGGCATCAGCTAGTAAATAAATAAATAAATAAACATTAAGCTATTTAATTCTCATTCAGTCCCCTTAGTCTCCCACGGTTGGTCTTAAAGAACAGCTTCCAGAACGCCAGCCTGTCCTTGAAGGGTCTCTTCTTCATCACCAACTCGGAGTCTATGCTCAGGTAGTTGACGGTGGTGTTGGTGACCGGCAGCCATCTCTGTTGCAGCAGCTCCGTTGTCTCTGGCGTAGGATCTCTGGAACGTAGACGTAGTAAAGTCAAAATCATTCAATTTTGGCCCTGTTGTCTATTTCGATCGTTGAAACTGTTGAAAGTAATCCTAATAATCCTAATCTAAATATATAAAAGCGAAATACCACTCACTCACTCACTGACCTGACTAATCACGAAATCTCGAACTATAAAGCCTACAAACAACAACTACGAACAAATTAGGATGAAATTGTCTCATTTTGTCCGATGACGTCAAGATCTATGGAACAAATGGGACTTACCCCCACACAACGAGCTTGGGGTATAAGATTCAATGGATTCGATAAAGAATTTTATAATAATGTTGTTGCACTTGCAGTTGCCGCCTTTATGACCCGGCGTCTCGTGATAATCGGGAAGTATTTACGAACACGACCGAAACACTGTCTCGAAAAACGATCTTTCTAATGGCCTGCGAGTGTTTTGCACTTTGGCTCAGACGGTCAGACGGTCAGGTCGTGTTATATCAGTTTGTTAAATTACACTTAATTAATTTAGTGTGGTGGTAAGATTTACAAGGGCTATATTTGTTTGTACTGAAATCTTTATTTAATTTCACTTGTGGTATGTTCATAATAATCTTACCCATATTTAACGAAGTTCGTCCACAGAGTAGTCATCCTGTCAAACATTAGCTGGTCACCATCCGACGGTGTTCCTTGATCTACTGACATGTCAAACAGATACCCGAGCTCATCACCATGAGCAGCCCCTTCCAGACTTATATTGAACTTATTCTTGATATAATTCCTCCCTCCCTCATAGGAAAATAGATATTGGTAAACATTCCCGGCTCTGTTCTCAAGATACTTTCCTATACTCCCTTGTATAGGATAGTTGTAGTAGAAATCTGATTCGAAATCTATTATATCTGACCTCACATCTTCAGTCAACTCCTCGTCTCCTATGTAAAAGTTTCTAACGATTTCGATATCTTCTTCAAGATCTTCATCTATATTAAAAGTCTGTGCTATAGTGTCTTTGAAATAGTTTGAATCTTTAAAATAATCGTTAGGTTTATTATGATCTATTAGCAAAGCTTCCCTGTTGTTGTATCCAACTAAAATAGGCATTCCTCTAATTTTTGGTATGTCAAGATTTACTGGATGTTCAGTTATAATGCTTTCTGTATTTTCTATTTGTTTTTCGACGCAAGCTCTTAAATTAAGCGATAGTTCAGAGTATGCTCCTATTAACAATTTTGGATCAGCTTGTTTTATAAAATTCAGTGCTTCAGTCACATCGTCTGTTGTAAAACCTAGTTTATCAGCTATTTGTAATGCTGGTGTCACATCAGCGTCGTGAATACCGTTCGGTTTTATCATAGTACCACTTTGGAGTATAGCCTTGTTGTATAACTTCTCTTGTTTGGACAGAAGGTGTAATTCAACTGAAGCGGCTCCTGCACTTTCACCCATTAATGTTATTTTGTTACCATCACCTCCGAACGAAGCTATATTATCCTTGATCCATCTCAAAGCGAGGAGCTGGTCTTTTATACCTTGGTTCCCGGGGACTTCTTCCGTCCCCAAACATAGAAAACCGTACGGACCGAGTCTATAATTTATTTGTACTACAACGACATCATGTTTGACCAAATGTTTAGGGCCATAGTAAGTTCTTGATGCATAACCAGTGTCGAAGGAACTTCCGTGAATATACACCAATACAGCCAACCTGTTTCTCGATGAAGCCTTGGCCGGCACGTATATGTTAAGATGCAGACAGTCCAATGTGCCAATCACGTCGTTGGTGTAGTGTCGAATTTGAGGACATACGGAGAAGTCGTCGTTTGCTTCATAGATATCGTCGAATTTTAGATGTGGAGTCGAGACCTGAAAATTGTGTTGATTATTAACTTAATTACAAAATAACTGTCAGAATTTAAAAATACATAATTATGATTTTTCCGAAACAATTTCTGTCTGCCCCAGGTTGCCCCTGGGCCAGTGGTACTCATCAAGGTGGCCGCATTGCCAAGCTAAATGGCACCTTTGTGCCTAAGCCCCAGAGTGACTAGATGATGCCTGCGACTTCATTCGCGTGGATTTAGGTTTTTAGAAATCCTATGGGAACTCTTTTATTTTCCGGGATAAAAAGTAGCCATGTCCATCCCCGGAATGCAAGCTATATCTGTACCAAATTTCGCTAAAATCGGTTGAACGGGTGGGCCGTGAAAGGCTAGCAGACAAACAGACAGACACACTTTCGCATTATTATTAATATGGATTGTTTGGATAAGAAGACCGTCAAACTAAAGAAAACTATCATTATTATCATAAGTCTATCACGGCTTAAGAAGAAAAAGAAAACTATACTTACTCCAAAAGGGTTGTTCTCATCCACCTGTCCATAAGGTATACCAAGGAACATGTAATAGTCCCCGTCTTCCCCCCTCTGACCCCTTATTAGACCCTGATTGGTCTGAACCAAGGGGTCCAAACGTTCTCTACCTTCACTTATACCAACCAATAAAACTAGGCAGAGTGTCGCCCACATCTTTAGTTTGCTAAAAACTAAAATATTATATCTACACTAAATACCAGCTGAAATACTACTCTGATGACCAAAATGTATTACTTAAGGTTTTGTTTGTTTGTTTCATGCACCTGAAAATTAAGTACTGTAACTGGACTGACTTTATGTTTATAAAAATTAGGTACTATAATTGGACTGACTTTATGTTAATAAAAATTAAAGTAAATATCACGTCCAAACTATGTTCACTTTTCCACAAACTAAACTACAATGATAAAAGTAAGTTTGGTATGTTTTGGGTCAAAATGTACTCCAGATTAAGGAATCAAGATATTAAATATCTTATTTTTGTGTTACATACGGGACAATATTTCGCACTTTTAGTGCGCGTTTTTTGTTCGCAGCAACAAATAACACAAGTCTAATTTTATGTCGTACTAGCTTATGCTCGCGACTTCGTCCGCGTAGACTACACAAATTTCAAATCCCTATTTCAGCCCCGTAGGGATTGAATTTTCAAAAATCCTATCTTAGCAGATGCCTACGTCATAATAGCCATCTGCATGCCAAATTTTATACAATGCACCATAGTACCTACATTTTTGTATTCTCAATGGTTGAATTTGTAAGATAATGATGTAATTAATTGTGATAACTAATTCAAAACTAAAGCTACGAGGGTTCCAAACGCTGGTCTAAAGCGATTCTTGTTCTACAGTTGGCAACTTCTAAATGAACAAATGTTCTAAATGACGTGTTTTGGAGACCGCGTATCGGCAAGTGCAATGTGGAACGACGGCCAACTCGTTGGACTGAATGAGGAAGGCAGAGGATCGGGTGTGGTCAGTAGTAGCGCTCTCTTGGGAAGGCCTATGTCCAGCAGTGGACGCAAACAGACTGATTGATTGATTGAAATGAACTTTGACGTTTTGAACTATTCGAATATAAACTCTGCGTTCCCGTCCCGATTATCCCTCCGTATGTTTCCACACCTTACGTAAAGTCAAACAGATTCCACACTTGCAATCTTCTGCATCTCGAGAGCTTTATCTTTGTTCCCACCGTCCTCTGTGGTGTCGGTGACGTGTTGATCTGATCAGGCGAGCCGCCTCGTGGGAGATTAGCTTAAGCCCGATAAGCCTCAGGAGCGAGCAGGTAGTTTGCAGTACCTACTGGAAACTTCAAAGGGTTTTCCGTTGTACATGACTGCGAACAAATCCCTAAAAAGCCGGTGTGGTGTGGTATACAGTGGCGTGCAGGTCATAGAGGCATAAATGCACTGCTTACCCCAGTTGTAATAGCTTATGCATATTTTTCATTATGACCTGCCAGTAAACAGGTTCTCACCTAACTAATGCCTACCCTGGCTTCAAACCCTGTGCACGCCACTGGTGATATAGCCTTTACCTAGTTTAACTGTAGTATAGGCCTTAATTAATATATGTGTTTGAATTGAGAGGAGTCGAAGAATAAAGCCCAAACATAGTAGACGTGTTTGCTTTCCATACTCCCCCCGCACCCCTGTAATATGTACGAATTGTCAGTTTAAACGTAGCATGTTCATATTAGCTGTAACATAAAAATGCAACTCCTCAATATATCGAAGTAGGTTGCCTGCACATCGGATTGAAAGAGAGGTGATGCAAAATTATGTAGGTTAGGTCGTTAAGCAATAAGTTTAAAACAATAGTATGTAAGATTTCTTTATTAGTATTGTTAGTCCATAAGCGAGAGTAGATCATAAGCCGGCTCTCAGTAAACATCTTCCACCGTTGCCGCATTTAATTATTACCATACGGCCACAACATATCTCATGGCGACCCTTGCCAGTCGGTGCATGCCTAATCTAAGTGCGTGCACCGGCTGGGCACCGATCAAGAAGAAGACTACACAATTTTCTAAAGAATATCAATATTCAAGACTCAGCTAGAACAAAAAGAAGAAACTAATTCCACGTCCTGTATTAAAAATCAAGAAACACTAATATCAAGAAATAAGCCAAAAAAAATGAATCCATAATGAACAGAAGACAATCTCAAGCTTCATTGATCGGCCCAGCATCATCGTGCGTCCAGGGTTATCCCGGCCACAACTAGGAGGTGTCCAGGGTATTCCCGGCCCAGTTCGAGGAGTCCAGGGTTTTCCCGGCCCACTAAGATGCAGTAAAGAAGAGGCGCAGACTCCAGACCTCCGGACCTGATGACCAAAACCAGTCCTGACGACGACGGCGACTACACGGCGGTCACGAAATTGATTGATAAAATGCGTCGCTAATAGTTAAAGTAAGTGCAATTTATCTCTCGTAATGGGCAAATAGGTAGAATGTGTAGGTATTGTAATTATTTTTTTGGGTAGATAATTTAATTTTGTACGTATAGGTTAGGAGAATATTGGTAATTTTTTTAATAATAAATAATACTTGCTCCACTATCTACTAATAAGTTCCGTTCGTGCTTTATTTGTAAGATTTTACATAGTGTGTAGGATAGTTTAAACTAATAATAGATAATAATTAATAAATGAATAAGTAGGTAGGTACTTACTTCTTTCGTAAATATTCGGTGTTAAAATCGAAATATAATAATTCAGAGAATTATAACGGTGTCATCGCGTGGTCAACGACACACGCGTACCCGAACATTTTGTATTGTTATACGAGACAATGGTTTTGCTCGAGATGCAATTTGCAAATACAAGGAAATTAATATGAAATAAGGAGAATTTTTTCCCCTACAGACGTTTTTCGTCTAGTTTCGTGCAAGTTTTGACGATATAAGACTATACCCGGCTTTGACAAATTAGGACTCTGCAAACCAAAGGCTTGATCACCCTTCGGTTGTAGAAGTGCTAGGTATAAAATATACAATTATTTATTTTGGATTGAGACATACTGACGTAGGAAGATGATTGTTATTTATTTGTTTGAACGCGATGTTTTGCGCATATTTAGTACCTCCTCATTCAACTATATATTTGTCTAGACTCTTGATCATTATCTACCGCGCTGGTGTTAGTGAAAGACCTAGAATTTTTATGAAAAGTTGAATGTTATTGAAATACTTATTGAAAGAAATAAGTTTGATGAAGACTATAAGTCTTATGAAAAATGCTTGCAAGCATGTTATGTTAAATATTTATTAGGAGAGTACGCGCCGCGTTTGTTGATTTGTTTATTTATTTGTATTATGTGAAGAAGTAACTTGAAAGGAAGATGAAGACTAGGAGAGATTTATTTTGACTGTCCAGGAAATATAAATACCTGAGAATGAGATGTTCAATAATAGGTAATCTTGTAGGTTATGGAATAGAAACCTTATACTTACTGTTTTGCGACGATGCTACGACAGCAGCTGTATACTGATGATGAGGACGATTTGATAGGTCAAAGAATCTTTTGAAGTCGATTTGTGAAATCGATATCTCAGCTTCTACATATCTCATGGCCATGAACTCGATACCTCAGCTATATCTAATACCTATGATGGTATTTTGAGATTATTTTATTATGATGAGATTTTTCGAAACTTTTGTAAAAGTTAAATCCTTGACTGCACTTATTAGGTTACGATTTTTCTATTTATAAGTAAGGTTGAAAGTATGCCCATACGAAGTAAGAGATAAGATAAATTGCACTTGAGCACAGGAAGTAACGATAAAAAAAAATGTTTTCCTTACATAATTTAATTTTATTTAGCATTAGATTTTATTTTTGTGATTGTCATCATCTTTCCTTCTGATTCGATGTAGCGTCTAACATTTTTTTTTCTTTTAAGGGGAGGGGTAACCGCATACATTTTCAGGGGAGTTGTAATATGTACGAATTGTCAGTTTAAACGTAGCATGTTCATATTAGCTGTAACATAAAAATGCAACTCCTCAATATATCGAAGTAGGTTGCCTGCACATCGGATTGAAAGAGAGGTGATGCAAAATTATGTAGGTTAGGTCGTTAAGCAATAAGTTTAAAACAATAGTATGTAAGATTTCTTTATTAGTATTGTTAGTCCATAAGCGAGAGTAGATCATAAGCCGGCTCTCAGTAAACATCTTCCACCGTTGCCGCATTTAATTATTACCATACGGCCACAACATATCTCACCCCGCACACCTCACCGGCAACGTATCGGATGGTTCCTCTGGTCTCTACAGCTGGCCCTGTTGTCGATTCTGAAGTCATCGTCAAAATCGATGGTTTGATCACGATGGTTTGATCACGATGGTTTGATCACGATGGTTTAGGATGTTCTGTAAAGCAAGTTGCTGGCCGTGATCTTTACACCGCAGACCTTGGGAATGAGTTATAACATAACTAGCGAGCCGCCCCGGCTTCGCATGGGTGCAATGTACATACTAATGTGGTGTCATTGAGGTGTATTTGCCTCAGAAACTCTCAAATGAGAGGATTTTTTTTCGACCTAATTCACATTATTTCAATTTTTTCTAGGGATCTCTAATTTTTTGAGAACCCTTCCTCCTAAACCTATATATATACCTAAAACCTTCCTCTAGGAGATATAAACCTTCCTCTTGAATCACTCTATCTATTGGTGAAAACCGCATTAAAATCCGTTGCGTAGTTTAAAAGATCTACGCGTTCATACATACAGACAGCGGGAGGCGACTTATTTTATACTATGTAGAGATACTGCCTGAGGTTAATTTATTTTTAACGTCTATGTAAAACCCATGAATATTAATTTTGGAAACAAATGGTAATTCTGTGGCCGTTTGTTTTCAATATCACACTTATGTTGGTCAAAGTCAATCGGTTTTATGACGAGCAATGACCTTTGTGGAGCCTAAAGTACGCGACAGATCAAGATGGCAATCGGAGTATGAGGCGGGGGCTGTGCGGGTGTGCGGAGCGTCCCGCGTCCCCACCCCGATTGTCATGTAGACCTGTCGCATACTATATCTGGTGGGAGGCTTCGGCCGTGGCTAGTTACCACCCTACCGGCAAAGCCGTGCCGCCAAGCGATTTAACGTTCCGGTACGATGCCGTGTAGAAACCAAAGGGGTATGGGTTTAATAAAAAAACTGCCATACCCCTTCCAGGTTAGCCCGCTATCATCTTAGACTGCATCTTCACTTACCACCAGGTGAGATTGCAGTCAAGCGCTAACTTGTACCTGAATAAAAAAAAAAAAAAAAAAACACGTTTACGATTAGTCTCTCTAAATGTTATTGTTGAAAATCAAAATCAAAATCAAAATAAACCCTTGTGTTGTTCCAGTGATGTCGAAGTTCGCGGTGCGCGTGGACGCCGCCGTGTCGGCGCTGGGCGGCGGCGGCGGCGGCGGCGGCGGCGGCGGCGGCGGCGGCGGCGGCGGCGGCGGCGCGGGCGCCGGCCTCGACGAGAACGACTTCATCGACGCCTCGCGCCTCGTCTACGACGCCGTCCGCGAGATACGCCGCGCCGTGCTCATGAACAGGGTATGTGACCCCAAGCACAGGGGGATTCTGGAAACTTTACCCCTCAACCCCGTTTACAGACCCCATTGTCAATGGTTAAACACAGAGTTCAAAGCCAGGGACGGCGTGAATTTGGTAGGTGCCAGGACTGGCAAATCATAAAGAGCATTGAGCTATTTCAACTAAGATAGGCAGTGTTTTTATGTCTCTATGAGCTGCACGCCCATTGCGTTCTGTTTTATCTATGCGTTAGGTTCCTCTGCTCTTAAAAATCCACTTTTGAGAGAATAATAGACACCTCGCGTCTCGTCTATGACGCCATGAGGGAAATACGGCGCGTCGTGCTCCGTATTTCCCCCCGAGAGCACATGGGGTTTCTGGAAATGTTACCCCTAAACTCCTTTTACAGTTCCCATGTCCAATGGCGTTCATAGGATTTAAAATCAGGATAGGATTAATTAAATAGGGTCCTATTTACTGATAGGACAAAGAATATCGAGTATTGAGCTATTAACCGGGGTAAGCAACTAAGCAGTTCCTTTATGCCTCTGCGAGCTGCACGCCCATTGCGTTTTGTTGTTTCTATGTACCCTAATTTGGCGGATTTAGAAGAGTTAGGTTTCCCTGCTCTTCGAGTTTCACTTTTGAAAGAATCAAGCCCTTGCTCTATGTCTATGACGCCGTCAAGGAGATACGCCGCGCCGTGCTCATGAACAGGGTATGTGACCCCAAGCACAGGGGGATTCTGGAAATTTACCCCTAAACCCCTTTTACAGACCCCATTGTCAATGGTTAAACACAGAGTTCAAAGCCAGGGACGGCGTGAATTTGGTAGGTGCCAGGACTGGCAAATCATAGAGAAGAGCATTGAGCTATTTCAACTAAGATAGGCAGTGCTTTTATGTCTCTATAAGCTGCACGCCCATTGCGTTCTGTTTTTTCTATGCGCTAGGTTCCTCTGCTCTTAAAAATCCACTTTTGAGAGAATAATAGACACCTCGCGTCTCGTCTATGACGCCATGAGGGAAATACGGCGCGTCGTGCTCCGTATTTCCCCCCGAGAGCACATGGGGTTTCTGGAAATGTTACCCCTAAACTCCTTTTACAGTTCCCGTGTCCAATGGCGTTCATAGGATTTAAAATCAGGATAGGCTTAATTAAGTAGTCTTATTTACTGATAGGACAAAGAATATCGGCCATCTAGCTATTTCAACCGGGGTAAGCAATGCCTTTATGCCCCTATGAACTGTCGTTGCGTATTGTTCTCTCTATATGTACCCTTATTTACCGGCTTTAGGAGAGTTAGGTTCCCCTACTCTTTGAGCTCCACAAGTCTACTGAGTAAATTGAGGACTGGGGAATGAATTAATGATTTATTTATTGAATAAAATGCAAGTACACCCACCACATTACATTTCTGACTATGCGTCGTTTTTCTTTTTGGCATTTTTCTTTCTCAGAACTCAGAAGGGACGGTTCATTTATTTCAAAGGATTTTTTTTCCTCGCTATAATATAACTTGTATATTTTATCCTTCTAACAAATCCTGGAAATTTTGGAATGGTAACCAAAAAACTTAGGAACAACTTTTCTATTTCTGGGTATGTCTGGACTTGTATACCGAATTACAATAGAAACAGTTATACGTATTAGGGTACGTTATTATTTTGGATTTTTAGTAAAAAAAATGCAAAATGTGTAGGACGAAGAGGAATTGGACCCTGAAGACGTGGAACTGGACGAGCACTACACCTTGGAGACGAGGAGCAAATGTGAGCACCACATACTATATGTTGGCTCACACGACGTATATGTTGGCATGATTGTCCGTCCCATGTGTGTTCATAGGCTGTAGGGTTGGTAGGTCATAGGTCATAGGTCATAGGTGAATGTGGTAGATTGGAAATGGCGTAAATATAGTGTACAGCACCCGGCAGAAAATATTGTACATCGACCTTTAGAAAGAGATAGCGGTTTCGTAGAGCGTTGTCTCTGTCGTTGACACCGACAAAACTTCACATAAGTATGAGTGATAGAAAAAAACGCTCTACGAAGCCGAAATCTCTTTCTAATAGTCGATGTACAATATTTCCTGCCAGCCTTGGTATGTTAGAATTGCTGAGGTGAAAATTTTCAACAATGATTTGAAAAGCAGAGATTTGCATTTTAATTCCTTTAAAAATAGTTGTATTCTGAGCATTGGCAATGTAATAATATTTGTATTCTGAGTATTGGCAATGTAATAATATTTGTATTCTGAACATTGGCAATGTAATAATATTTGTATTCTGAGCATTGGCAATGTAATAATATTTGGTCGTGAAGCACTAAATCGGCTTGTACACCTTCAAAAATTATATGGTATGAAATACATAAATACATTTTATTATTGTTATATAAGTTTGTTGTATAACATTGCAAAATCACAAGTTGTGTTTGTCAACAAATTTTCAGATTCTTTGGTTAATATTGTCATATTTAAATACTAATTACAAAACCTACTAACTTCACTGTCAGTCTTAACTTCATTATATATTACTACTAGATAATGCCCGCGATTTCGTCCGCGTGGATTTAGGTTTTTGATTTACCGGGATAAAAAGTAGTCTTGCCCGGGATGTAAGCTAACTACCAAATTTCATCAAAATCGGTTAAACTGTTGAGCCGTGAAAAGCTAGCAGACAGACAGACATATAATATTAGTATGAATTATATTTGTAAGTGAAGTTAGCGAGAGGTGTCAAGCAGTGTCCATGAAGTAAGTATAAAGTTGAACATTTTCCGAGCGGTTTTGTAGATCTTCAGGAACCTAAAATTCAAGATCCTTTTTTAAAAAACTACGAGGCTTAGCTATATTATGTTAACGCTGTTTCCAAGCACGTCTCTAGCGAATCATTGTACTAGGTGTCATTAATGATTATTTTGGGAGTCTCAAGGCATGATTGTGTCGGTCTAATAATTAATTTTGGACATTCGCATGTAATCGATGGGATTTGTCTATAACTGTTTATTTTTTAATCATTTTTTTTACCATTTTGTGTTTGAACTCGTTAACATGAAAAATCAAAATGTAACACAGTTACATAATGTTTATCTTTATAAATTGTGTGTACAGTGCGACAAGGCTCTTTTGGCGCGTGGCGTAAATGGGAACTAACGTTGCCGTCAAGTGTCCCCTTTGTCCTTGTTTGAATATTCTAAGCCTTTGTTCTACAACAGCGCCCCCCTGTCAATGTCATTCAAGTGCCAAGAGAGCCGTGTCGCACTGTATCTTTGGTTTTTTATGTCAATGAATGTATTGTCCATGTCTAATTTGGTGTCGTTCATAAATAGGTTATACAGGTTGGTTCGTAGATAAAAATTAATTGCAAGAAAAACAAGAGCCCTTCAAGTGGAAAATGTTTAAAATTACTATTGAAAAGAGGAACCAGCAAATAAACTTGTTGGTTGATCTTTTAAAAAAATTCTAATAACAATATTAAATTTTTTGTGTAAACTACCAATTTGCAACGTAATATTATTCAAATTAAGATTTTTCCTTTATAAAAGCTATTGTGAGCCTAACATGTTAAATGGCAGTGCCGTTTTTATCATCATAATATTAGATTTTGATAAGTGTTTTTACCTACACTTCATGGAAATTTCTAAATAATTTTACATACACATCAAAAATTGCGGGCCGGCAGGATTCGAACCTACGTCTTCTGGGTTCGCGCCCGGCGCGCGACGCCTTGACCGCTAGGCCACGGTTCGCTTACTGCCAGTGACGAAACTTGTGATATAATATGTATGTTCACTCAGTACTGTACCCGTAGTACAAGATTTTACGTCTCACCAAACGAAACCAAATTCGAGAGTCGAAATACTTCCGCGTTACAGTAAAATGGACCTAAACAGCCTTGAATTGAAGTCAAATATTCACTGCCACACATTTTAATTTCGCAATGTTTCCGCTTGGAGCGCTGGCTGTAGAAGTGCAGACAAACTTGAGCTTTAAAACAAGGCACTTAAGATCCAGTTTACTGTAACGCGGAAGTATTTCGACTCTCGAATTTGGTTTGGTTTGGTGAGACGTAAAATCTTGTACTACGGGTACTGAAGCGACTGTTAGTGCCATCTAGTAGCGACACTTAATCATAATATTTCTCTCGGTCATAATGTTGGTCTCGGGAGAATGACTTTTATCGCTATATACCGTCAAGTCATTTTATCGAGATCGATGCTGTGTGGCGGTACATTTTGGCGTGGCGAGGTCCAACTCGTATGCAGAAATTGAAGCTGGTATACGCGGACATAATTATTTTATTTTAAAACTACCTACCTACATTAATAGTATGTATAGTATGTAAGTATAAGACTACAGAGGAACGTGCAGTGCTCAGACAAGCCGCCAAGCGCTTACGAGCACGAAGAAACCAATATTGTGTTTTTTCTGTTAGTGTGGAAAATAAAATAAATAAATAAATAAATAAATTTAGTTTATAAAAATAAGTCAATAACGAATCAGCCTGTATAGCCCCCATTGCATGTGTGTGTGTTGATGTGTGGTACCGCATGTGTTGTGTAGACAAGCGACGACCTCGACACCGACACGGAGTTCGAGCCCGTCGAAGACATGACCATGGAGACCAGGAGCCGATGTGAGTACCACCACCAGCTGCCAGCTGCCAGATCACTGTGCTCATATAATGATATACAATGAACCAAACGCTTAACCTAAACTAGCGACCCGCCCCGGCTTCGCATGGGTGCCATGTAGACACTAATGTGGTGTCATTGAGGTGTCATTGCCTCGGAAACTCTCAAATGAGAGGATTTTTTCCCGACCTAATTCACATTATTGCAATTTCTCTAGGGATCTCTAATTTTTTGAGAATTAAACAATAGCTATAAACCTTCCTCTTGAATCACTCTATCTATTGGTGAAAACCGCATTAAAATCCGTTGCGTTGTTTAAAAGATCTACGCGTTCATACATACAGACAGCGGGAAGCGACTTTATTTTATACTATGTAAAGAAGATACATAAAAGGAAAAGGTGACTGACTGACTGATCTATCAACGCACAGCTCAAACTACTGGACGGTTCGTGCTGAAATTTGGCATACAGATAGCTATTATAACGTAGGCATCCGCTAAGAAAGGATATTTGAAAATTAATCCCCTAAGGGGGTGAAATAGGTGTTCGAAATTTGTGTAGTCCACGCGGACGAAGTCGCGGGTATAAGCTAGTTTGCTATAATCCGCTGAAACAGGTCGAATCTGTATGGTGCAACACGCAGCATGCGGCATGCACCGCCCGCCCTCCCACTGCTAAACATGCAGGAAAAACCAGCCACCAGGCAAGCAATACGCACCACCACCACGCAGCACCACACAAATCCCAAAACAGACTCGACGCACGGTGGCTGGTTTTTCCTGCATGTTTAGCAGTGGGAGGGCGGGCGGTGCATTTCGCATGCTGCATGTTGCACTATACAGATTCGACCTGTTTCAGCGGATTATAGCAAATTAAGCTTTTGGTTCATTGTATATCATGGATTTTGTAGTTTATGGGGCTAGAATTAATTATAGAAGAGAATAATTTTAAAAAATCATAATTTTTATTCATTTTTAGGGTTCCGTAGTAAACAAGGAACCCTTATAGTTTCGCTATGTCCGTCCGTCCTCGGTTAATCTCAGAAACTCATATAAATCACACCAACAAATTGGAAAAAATTGTCGTCGTGTGACGTCACCTTCCGTACAGCGTGACGTTCATGGTAAAAATAAATAAAAATCATAATTGTTCTCTTTCGAAAACTGTCTTACAGCCGTACTCAGAGTCGCTTAATCGTTACTTAAGTTTAGCTAAAACGAGACAGAGCTATATCTCTTACATAAATCTGTCTCGTTTTAACTCAATCTTAAGTAACGATTAGCGACTCTGAGTGCGGCTGCTAATGTAAATTTAGTGATCAGTTAAGGTAAGCAAGTGTTATCTTTTAACTGGTAACCATGAATACTGTCATTTATTTAGAGTCCATGGACCAGTTCGATAAATAATTAACACTTTATGAAAGAAAGACTTTATTTTAATTTATTAAAATAGCTATTTTAATACATAGTAAGGCCTGAATTGTGACAAGTTGTTGAGACGAGAAAGAGCCGAGGCGGAACATAGTATTGTAATATATGTCACATCACATCTCATAAACAACAGAGTTGTGTGCACCCTGCACACTATTGTTTGTTATAAGTCCCGCAAATTGCTAATGCGTGTGGCCGCCATTCTAGTGACGTCAGCACTAGACTGATGTTTCGAGCTGATGGTATATTTATTTCGGCTGACGTCAAAATGACATCATTTCGATGTCAATGAGACATGGTTCCAGCGCAATAGCAATTTGCAGAACTTATACATTATTGTTAACTTACAATGTGATGGCAGCGAGCGCGCACACCGGCGAGCACGGCGTGGACGAGTACCCCGACATCAGCGGCATCACCAACGCGAGGGTGAGTGATTTTGTTTTTACAGCGGCTTCCAAAGAGGAGGAGGAGGAGGAGCCATTCGAACCGCTATCATTTGGAACACCCTTCCAGCATCACTTTTCCCCTCCAATTATTATATGGGTATACCTTCAAGTCAATAGGCATCTTCTAGGCAAGCGCGCTCTATCTAAGCTGCATCATCACTTGCCACCCGGTCGGATTGCAGCCAAGCGCTAGTCTATAATATTAAAAAAAGGCTATATACAGGGTTACAGGAAAATAGGACACGATCCCGTTAAGGGGTTATAGTACAGGACATTAGCTATCAAACGACCCCTAAAGTGCTTATGCGAAAGTGTATCGTTTTCGAGTTATTCATTTTTTTATTTTTTAAAAAAATTTTTTTTTTTTTTTTTTTGGTAAAATGGTGTTTGCCACTTTAAAAATTAATAAAAAAAAGGAACAATGTATTTCTGCAGATTTTTTTTTATTTCTTGCTAGTACATATCCTTGTTAATAATAAACAGTTATAAAACTAAAAAAATCTTCAAGCATTTTAAAATTACAGCCCAAAAACTGTACAAGTTTTCGAATTTTAAATATAATTCTTTGAATAACTTGCAAATTTTCTGTAAAAATTACTATGGCACTTATCCTGCGGATTATTTTAAAAACATCTACGTTTCATTAGCTATCCATTGGTACAAAAAAATTACAAAAAAAATCATAAAATCAAGAAAAAATTACACAACAAAGAGACCAGGTAGAAAATTCTAACGAATGCTATTGCCAAAGAATTAAATCAGAATCTATGTAAAAACGAGTTTAATGCAAAATCGTTGAAGATTATTTTTCAAAGAGGTCAAAAGGTAATATAAAATCAGTCAAGTGCGTGTCGTGCTCGCACACGAAGGGTTCCGTACCATCGTACAAAAAATAACACTTTTTAATTTTTTTTAATTTTTATGGCGGCCATTTTGTAGTTTTTAGTATTTATTGTTATAGCGACACTAAAAATCCACATTCTGTAACCCTGTATAAGACGCAGTGTTGGAAGACCCCAACTGGGTGGACGGACGACATCAGACGAGTCGCAGGAAGCCGCTGGATGGCGGCGGTAATACCGTATAAACCCGAATGTATACCAATTAAATACAGACCTTATTGCTTGACGTTATGGTGTTAAACACAAGAACAACAGAGACTCGTGCTATCTCGCTCATAATCCGCGCGTACAAAACATGGCGCGTAGGCAACAACCAATAGCGGACGGACGCGCGCTGTGATTGGATGAGATGTTTTCGCGCCATTTAAAAAATAGATTTCTGCGCAGGTACATATGCGTAACTAATAGAAGTGATAGTACTGTACCAGAAGTATTTTACAGTCATGTTCTTGTGTCTTTTCAGGAAGCCATGCGCAAAATGACAGAGGAAGACAAGCGCAAGATCCTGCAGCAGGTGGAGCTGTTCCGGCGGGAGAAGATGACCTTCGACAACGAGGTGGCCAAGTGGGACGACGCCGGCAACGACATCATCATGCTGGCCAAGCACATGTGCATGATCATGTTGGAGATGACGGACTTTACCCGGTGAGTCACCTTTCCAGTAAGCCACGGTGTTATCTTAGTGAAATATTAGGTACATGTGACGTCACAGTCGGAATCAACATGGCGGCTACGGCGTCATGCGTGTTGGATATTTGTAGAACAGATGAAAAAGTGAAATCTTTATAACGAATTATAAAGTTCATTAAAATAAATAAAATAAAAATCTTTTTTATTCATATAAACTTTTACAAGCACTTACGAATAGTCGGATGCATCTACCACTGGTTCGGAATGCCTTTCCTACCGAGAAGAACCAGCAAGAAACTCGGCGGTTGCTCTTTTCAAATATTTGATATAGGTACAGGATTATGCCATGTATAAAATAGTATTTGCAGTGTTGTGCGTTGCTGGAACGAGCTGCAGGTCAAATCCACGCTCTTTTATCATTTAGATAATCTTCAATTGTGTAATATGCTTTTTTCAGGAGCATATTATTGTATTATATAATTATTGTATAAACTGAAAGTAACATTTTTAATACAGTTGCTCAAAAAGTGGCGTATTGCAGGGACGTATAGCGTTCGGGATGTGGGCTATTACATACTCCTGCTTTTTTTTACCTTTTCCGAACTCGTGCGTTCTCTTTCCCAACTGTCAAAATAATGTCTATTAAAAATAAAAACCAACCATGAAGTTTTTACAAAAAAAATTCATAGAAGTTTTTATGATTCATGCAAATACGTATATTTCTAAAAAGAAGCTACTAATTTGTTTCAATATCAGATTTAATGATTTGATCGAATGAGTTTGGTTAGGTTTCATTTCATTAAATTTCATTTTCATTTCATATCATGTTAAGTTAGTTGAGTTTATTATGTTTTTATTATTTTATTAAATTGCTTCATTTTTTCGCAACTGTATTAAAAATAGTCGATCAGTACACGTGCGGAACCGTCATTGCAACTTGTTCGTTTGACGGAACTCTTTGCAATGACAGCCTTTCCACACTTGTAATGAAATATACCATTTTCGAGTGCTTATTGCTAATACTATCTTGTTTATACATGTTTGGCATTGTTCCCGCTCGGTGTAAAATACCGTAATGTGTATGTCCAGAGGCCGCGGGCCGCTCAAGACAACCATGGACGTCATCAACGCGGCCAAGAAGATCTCGGAGGCCGGCACCAAGCTCGACAAGCTCACCAGGGAGATCGCTGAACAGGTAGCACATATCTGTTTAGGTTACGTTTAATCTATTTTTAACCGACTTCAAAAAAAGGAGGAGGTTCTCAATTCGTCGGAATCTTTTTTTTTTTTTTTTATGTATGTTCCCCGATTACTCGAAGACGCCTGGACCGATTTTGAAAATTCTTTTTTTGTTTGAAAGGGTATACTTCAAAGTTGGTCCCATTTAAATTTGGTGAAGATCTGATGAACATCTTCGAAGATAGATAATGGAACTCCTCAACGGATAAGAGTAAATAATTGCTCGCGATCAGTGTAATAGCTTAGTAAACAGTAGATTTTTAACCAGTCATAGCATAATTCCATGGGGCCACTAAAAATTGTGAAATAAATTTTTTTTACAAAAAAAATAAAAACCGACTTCGATACAGAAACACTAAAAATTGAAAAATAATTTAATTGATTACCGAATATATTATGTATACAAGAGTTGATATAGTTCCATAATAATATTTTTTGGTGCCGGTGCCAATGAGGTGTCACTGTGGAGTCTCATAAAAATTCGAAATCTAGACGATTCGCGCAGCTGAAGCTAATTGGCACCGGCACCAAAAAATATTATTATGGAACTATATTAACTCTTGTATACATAATATATTCGGTAATCAATTAAATTATTTTTCAATTTTTAGTGTTTGTATATCGAAGTCGGTTTTTATTTTTTTTGTAAAAAAAAATTATTAGGGTTCCGTACCTCAAAAAGAAAAAGGGACCCTTATAGGATCACTTTGTCGTCTGTCTGTGTGTCTGTCAAGAAAACCTATATAGGGTACTTCCAGTTGACCTAGAATCATGAAATTTGGTCGGTAGGTAGGTCTTGTCTTGTGGATGTTAAAATATCGACATCAGAACCAACCCTGGTACATACTGTACGGGAGCGGTGTGCAGGCTCGACCGTACCAAAGGGGAGATCTCCCACCGAGCGGTTGGTTGTGCTCGGTGGCGCCAGCTGGGCCGACGGTTGTATCTTGAAACTTCTATATATAGTCCAGATTGCAGAAAACTCCGTTAGTGCGATTACTATCGGCGGTACATTTGTTCGGGACTACGTCATCGATTGACCAGCGCCATCTAGTTTCTATTGTGGTAACCGCCACATCCTACTCTGTGCTAATATTGTAATGGCCGTGCCAGTGCCCGGAGTCGTCGACGAAGCAGGACCTGCTGGCGTACCTGCAGCGCATCGCGCTCTACTGCCACCAGATCCAGATCACCAGCAAGGTGAAGGCCGACGTGCAGAACATCTCCGGGGAGCTCATCGTTAGCGGGGTGAGTGTTCAGTCAAATAAATATATACAGGACCTGCTGGCGTACCTGCAGCGCATCGCGCTCTACTGCCACCAGATCCAGATCACCAGCAAGGTGAAGGCCGACGTGCAGAACATCTCCGGGGAGCTCATCGTTAGCGGGGTGAGTGTTCAGTCAAATAAATATATACAGGACCTGCTGGCGTACCTGCAGCGCATCGCGCTCTACTGCCACCAGATCCAGATCACCAGCAAGGTGAAGGCCGACGTGCAGAACATCTCCGGGGAGCTCATCGTTAGCGGGGTGAGTGTTCAGTCAAATAAATATATACAGGACCTGCTGGCGTACCTGCAGCGCATCGCGCTCTACTGCCACCAGATCCAGATCACCAGCAAGGTGAAGGCCGACGTGCAGAACATCTCCGGGGAGCTCATCGTTAGCGGGGTGAGTGTTCAGTCAAATAAATATATACAGGACCTGCTGGCGTACCTGCAGCGCATCGCGCTCTACTGCCACCAGATCCAGATCACCAGCAAGGTGAAGGCCGACGTGCAGAACATCTCCGGGGAGCTCATCGTTAGCGGGGTGAGTGTTCAGTCAAATAAATATATACAGGACCTGCTGGCGTACCTGCAGCGCATCGCGCTCTACTGCCACCAGATCCAGATCACCAGCAAGGTGAAGGCCGACGTGCAGAACATCTCCGGGGAGCTCATCGTTAGCGGGGTGAGTGTTCAGTCAAATAAATATATACAGGACCTGCTGGCGTACCTGCAGCGCATCGCGCTCTACTGCCACCAGATCCAGATCACCAGCAAGGTGAAGGCCGACGTGCAGAACATCTCCGGGGAGCTCATCGTTAGCGGGGTGAGTGTTCAGTCAAATAAATATATGGTCAAGGACAATATCTTTGTCAGCCCTAGCACAGACTACGGTCTATTTGGGCTGCAAACTGCCAACACCAGTCGCGGCTTTTTGTCTAGTGCTTTGGTCTGGAAGTGTGGTGTGAATTATTCGCTTTTTTTGTCTAAATAAAAAAAAAATATATATACAAGGACTAGCTTATGCTCGCGACTTCGTCCGCGTGGACTACACAAATTTCAAACCACTATTTCACCCCCTTAGGGGTTGAATTTTCAAAAATCCTTTCTTAGCGGATGCCTTCGTCATAATAGCTATCTGCATACCAAATTTCAGCCCGATCCGTCCAGTAGTTTGAGCTGTGCGTTGATAGATCAGTCAGTCAGTCACCTTTTCTAAATATATAAACGGAAAAGGTGACTGACTGACTGATTGACTGAGTTTGGCATGCAGATAGCTATTATGTCGTAGGCATCCGCTAAGAAAGGATTTTTGAAAATTCAACCCCTAAGGGGGTGAAATAGGGGTTTAAAATTCCACGCGGACGAAGTCGCGAGCATAAGAATGATGACTAAACTATTATCAACGACTTTTTATCAAACTTCAAAACCCTTGGTCGGTTACTCTGGTTGTAAGCACCTTGGGACCCCAACGTCTATCGGTTGTACGAACTATGTGCCCTGCCCATTGCCGCATCAGCTTCGCAGCCCGTTGAGCTATGTCGGTTACTCTAGTTCTCCTACGGATCTCCTCATGTCTGATGTGATGACGTAGAGAAACTCCGCACATAGCTCTCTCCATCGCCCGCTGAGTGACTCTGAGCTTTCTTATGAGGCCCATAGTTAGCGACCATGTCTCGGATCCATATGTCACTCAGGAATTGATAATCTTAAAATACCTCTCGTTTCCAGTTGGACAGCGCCACGTCTCTGATCCAAGCCGCTAAAAACCTGATGAACGCCGTCGTTCTGACGGTCAAGGCGTCCTACGTGGCGTCCACCAAGTACACGCGCCAGGGCACCATCGCTGTGAGTATCGACACCTACCATCACCTGAACGTATTATACACTGCATTGTTAGAATCCGCGGCAGAAAGTAAAGTACATCGGCCATTACAATGATATTTCGGCTTTGTATAGCGTTGACACGCATATAAGTCCCGCAAATTGGTATTGCGCTGGAACCAAGTCTCATTAACATCGGAATGACGTCATTTTGACGTCAGCCGAAATAAAAATATACCATCAGCTCGAAACTTCAGTCTAATGCTGACGTCACTAAAATGGCGGCCACGCGCATTAGCAATTTGCGGGGCTTATATCTATATGACGTTTTGTCGGTCTCAACGACAGAGACAGTGCTCTACAAATCCGCTATCTCCTTCTAAAGGTCGATGCACATTACTTTCTGCCGCGTATTGCACAATATTACCACTTTTATAAGTCGCATCGGCGAAATTCGTTTGCGCAAAACAGCGCAACCTAACGCCGACAAAACCCGAATGTACAACAATCAAATACAGACCTTATTGCTTGACGTTAAGGTGTTTAACACAAGAACAACAGAGACTCGAGCTATCGCGCGCATAACGTGTACAAACATGGCGCGTAGGAACCAATAGCGAACGGACACGCGCTATGA
This sequence comes from Maniola hyperantus, assembly GCF_902806685.2. Lineage (NCBI taxonomy): Eukaryota > Metazoa > Arthropoda > Insecta > Lepidoptera > Nymphalidae > Maniola > Maniola hyperantus. The sequence continues at coordinate 247,153 of NC_048563.1, forward strand.
TTGGTTGAGAAAATTTCAAAATAAGATTTATGCGCAGACCTAGTTCCCGGCAATTAAACAGTCGCGTCTGCAAATGCAAGCTCGCGTAGGTATTGTTCCGCGCGCTCGTGTAGTGTGTACGGATATCGCACTCACACTTATGCAGATGGCGAACGTGGGGTGCGGTTCAGCGTGCGGGCTGGTGTGTTTCGCTCCCTCGCGTCATGCGCCCCACTGACGCTTAAACAATGCGTGTTGCGATCAAGAGCGACTATTTAACTGGCGCAGATATATTTTAAACTATACAGTAGGTACGCGACACAAAGTAATGTAACCTTTAGAAGGAGATAGCAGATTTGTGGAGCATTGTCTCTGTCACTTATCAACGACGACGATCTCAACGACCTACAAAACCTCATATAGGTATGAGTGACAGAGACAACGCTCTACAAAGCCGAAATGTCATTGTAAAGGCCGATGTACATTACTTTCTGCCGCGTACTGTACATCGACGTAATTTATATAAGTGGTAAAACTTACTTTATCTATGTGACTTAAAGCGAATTTTTATTTATTTACTTACAGTACCCTGTAGGATATATTGCACATCGAACTTTAGAAAGAGATTTCGGCTTCGTAGAGCGTCGTCTCTGTCACTCATACCTATAGTACGCGACAAGTCGAGGAGAGAACGCCCCCCGCTAACCCGGTGCTGGTGTGTGGGGCGCGCGTCCCCCCGCTTCATACCCCGATTATCAGTTTTGTCAGTCTCTACGACAGAGACAGCGCTCTAAGAAACCCTTATCTTTTTTTGTTTTCTTTCTTTTTTTTAAAAGAATATTAGCCATGTTAAATGATCAATATTCCCCTTTCCTCTCCAACTTAGCGTCAGGCTTGTGCTAGAAGTAGGTACGACAATAGTGCAACGGGCGGGGTTTGAACCGTCGACCTTTCGGTTTTCAGTCCACTCCTTTACCGGTTGAGCTATTGAGGCTCTCAATAGCTCAATATCTCTTTCTAAAGTTCGATGTGCAATAGTTCCTACAGTGTACTTTGTGTGCTTGTGGGTCAACTCCGCCTAACTATGAACTTTGTTTTTGTGTTGTTGCGCGACTCGCCGCTAACATACTAATAACTGTGTATGTATAACTTAAAGTCATAATAAACAGCTTCAAACCATAAAACCGCTTTCAAACATAACCTCGCTGTAGCATATACAAATATAATCGCATTTAACCCCATGTATGTAATTCAGAGCCCTCTATGACATATAAATCGTAACAGTTCTGTAATTGCAATTTTTGATGTTAATTTGACAGTTCTTGTATAAAGATGTGTCAAACTAGACAGTTCTTGTATAAAGAGGTGGCAAACTTAACAGTTCTTGTATAAAGAGGTGTTAAACTTAACAGTTATTGTATAAAGAGGTGGCAAACTTAACAGTTCTTGTATAAAGAGGTGGCAAACTTAACAGTTCTTGTATAAAGAGGTGTTAAATTTAACAGTTATTGTATAAAGAGGTGTCAAACTTAACAGTTCTTGTATAAAGAGGTGTCAAACTTAACAGTTCTTGTATAAAGAGGTGTCAAACTTAACAGTTCTTGTATAAAGAGGTGTCAAATTTAACTGTTCTTGTATAAAGAGGTGTTAAACTTAACTGTTCTTGTATAAAGAGGTGTCAAATTAGTCAGTTATTGTATAAAGAGGTGTCAAACTTAACAGTTCTTGAATAAAGAGGTGACAAACTTGACAGTTCCTGTATAAAGAGGTGTCAAACTTCGCAAAAGGCGTCACAAATTGCAATTCTCGCGACGTAATGATTTTAATCGACAAAACAGCACTCCTAACAACTTATGGCGTTAGGTATAAAAAATCCTGACATTGTACCTGCACAGTGGGTGATCATTTGGTGATACGGTTTGTTTGTCAGTCAAGCATTTTGGAAATCTCGAAATTCGTAAAAATGAATATGCACAATTTCACAGCCATGCGGGACACAAAGCAACTGCGTTCAATGAGAAATCCAGATAAACTAGTTTTTACAACACTACCAAAAACAACACTCTTCAACAAAAACTGTCACGCCATGGCAATAAAAAAATTTAATAAATTACCATCTGACATAAAAACACTCACAGCTAGACATTTTTCATTTAACCTTAAAAAATGGTTGCAAGGAGAAAATTTTTACTCCTTAGAAGAATTTTTCCAACATGATAAAAAGCGTTTTTGACATTCTATTGTTGGACATTATTTAAAAAAAAAGCTTATTACAGTGTCTATAATTCGCTTGGTTTTGACATTTTATTTATTACTCTTATTTACTAAGTTTAATTTTATGATTTGTCTGTATTTTATTAAAAAATATTTAGTCACACTCAATAATCTCAACTGTTAACTATATTTGTACGCCGCCGTGGCACATGGCTAATGTGCTGGACTGTTAACTATATTTGTACGCCGCCGTGGCACATGGCTAATGTGCTGGACTGTTAACTATATTTGTACGCCGCCGTGGCACATGGCTAATGTGCTGGACTGTTAACTATATTTGTACGCCGCCGTGGCACATGGCTAATGTGCTGGACTGTTTCTTATGTACCACATTATGCAAATAAAGAATTATTCTATTCTAAGCTTTTGCTTCCTAAACTGTAGAAAGTATAGTACCAATAAGCAAACGTACATCTCCTCCACTCTTCTTACAATACGTATATATATTTTATTATACTTATACTAATTTTATAAATGCGAAAGTGTGTCTGTCTGTCTGCTAGTCGTTCACGGCCCACCCGTTCAACCGATTTTGATGAAATTTGGTACAGAGATAGCTTACATCCGGGGGCAGGACATAGGCTGCTTTTTATCTTGGAAAATCAAGGAGTTTAAGTTTTTAAAAACTAAATTCATGTGGACAAAGTCGCGGGCATCACCTAGTTTTTATAAATATTTAAACCAATTGAGTAATCTTTTGCTAAACTTAATATAGTAGAAGTACAGAAACATGTTAAAAAAAATTGGGTGTCATTATTTATATGCAAAAATATATAATATGCTTTTTGGCCGCCCGCGCCTGTGTGGACAGAACAACTATGTAAGTGATGTCTAAATGGAAAATTATTATTTTAATCTATTCTTTGCATGATTACTAATTTATCTAAGCGCTGAGTGTAAATTTTCAATTTAACGTTAACTGAGCGTAATATCTGGTATAATTCCCGGCAGTTAAATAGTCTCGTCTGATCTACGATGCAAGTGCGAGCTCGCGCAGGTATTGCTCCACGTGCTCGTCTACTGTGTACGGATGTAGCACTCACACTAATGCAGATGGCATACGCGGGGCGTGGTGCGACGCGGGGGCTGGTGTGTTACGCATTATACGCACAGTTAACGTAAACTTGAAATATTACACAGCTACTGTACGGTATATTTCATATTTGACATAATTCTTTGTGTAACTTCGTTGAGTACACAAAACTGTTTACATTTTACATAATTACTTATTGCAATATTTCTTAATTCTTAGTCAGTAAATGTATGTTATTTCTATTTGTTATTTCTCAGCCAATAAGAACGATGTAATACTTTTTGGTTTAAACATTGACGCATGATTTCTCCAAAGTATTTTACATTCCTATCACAATTTGTATAGAATGTAGAAATTACATATTTACTGCGTCACTCGTAGTTTATTTAACAAGTTAAATAAACTACAGGTTAATTAAATATATTTATAATATATATGTACTTTAAATCTACTAGTACTGATTCTGAGCACAACAAAATTTTAGCGTATTCGCATCCTCTTCTTACTGATGTAATATGAAAAGGACAGATACAGTTTTAAAGTTTTCAATTTAATTTACAGCTGTCAAACCTCGTGACTTTAGTTGCCAGTCGCGAACCTATTGTTTAAATTTTTAGCGTGCACTATTTAGAGTCTTTATTTGTGAAATTTATGTTCCGTCCTTTTTTAGCAATATTAAAAAGAAAAAGATGCAGATACTTTAAATTTAGTTTAGGGAAAGACAACAGAATCGGCGCCACTGTAAATATAATATGCTATTGGTAAGGTTGTTATTTTTCAAAAATTCTAATGTTTTTTTACAATTAGCCACGTTGCCAAGTAACATTGTATAATAACATTGTAAATTGAAAAATTAAGAATTAAAAAGAGCAACTGCCGAGTTTCTTGCTGGTTCTTCTCGGTAGGAACGGCGTGTAAAATTAAAGTGACGGAAGTGGTAAATTAAAACTACCTGACTATTCATAAGCACTTTTAAAAAGTTTAGATGAATAAAAAAACATTCTATTCTATTCTATTCTAACTTATTGATTCATCATCATCATCATGATCAACCCATCGATGGCTCACTACAGAGCACGGGTCTTCTCTCAGAGTTTTGGTCATAGTCTACCACGTTGGCCATATGCGGATTGGTAGACTTCACACACTTTTGAGAACATTATGGAGAACTCTCAGGCATGCAGGTTTCCTCACGATGTTTTCCTTCACCGTTAAAGCAAGTGATATTTAATCACTCCGAAAACTTAGAGATGCGTGCCCGGGATCGAACCACCGACCTCCGATTAGGACGCGGACGTCCTAACTAGGCTATCATCGCTTCACAAAAAAACTATTACAATATATATATATATATGTATATATATATTTTTTTTAAAGAATATTAGCCATGTTAAATGACTAATATTCCCCTTTCCCCTCCAACTAAGCGTAAAGCTTGTGCTAGGAGTAGGTACGACAATAGTGCAACGGGCGGGGTTTGAACCGTCGACCTTTCGGTTTTCAGTCCACTCCTATACCGGTTGAGCTATTGAGGCTCAAATATTATCATTGTTATCCAAGTTATGATGTCGTCGTTTGTTCCCCAGTCGCCGATAGTCGTGTGGCGCATGAAGGCGCCGGAGAAGAAGCCCCTCATCCGGCCGGAGAAGCCGGAGGAGGTGCGCGCCAAGGTGCGGCGCGGCAGCCAGAAGAAGCAGCCCAGCCCCGTGCACGCGCTGGCAGAGTTCCAGAGCCCTGCTGAGAGCGTGTGGTGAGTTAACCCCCTCTAACCCCTTGCTAGTCCAGTTTGGTGGGAGGCTTCGGCCGGGGCTAGTTGCCACCCTGCTGAGAGCGTGTGGTGAGTATACCCCCTCTAACCCCCCGCTAGTCCAGTTTGGTGGGAGGCTTCGGCCGGGGCTAGTTGCCACCCTGCTGAGAGCGTGTGGTGAGTATACCCCCTCTAACCCCCCGCTAGTCCAGTTTGGTAGGAGGCTTCGGCCGGGGCTAGTTGCCACCCTGCTGAGAGCGTGTGGTGAGTATACCCCCTCTAACCCCTTGCTAGTCCAGTTTGGTAGGAGGCTTCGGCCGGGGCTAGTTGCCACCCTGCTGAGAGCGTGTGGTGAGTATACCCCCTCTAACCCCTAGCTAGTCCAGTTTGGTGGGAGGCTTCGGCCGGGGCTAGTTGCCACCCTGCTGAGAGCGTGTGGTGAGTATACCCCCTCTAACCCCTTGCTAGTCCAGTTTGGTGGGAGGCTTCGGCCGGGGCTAGTTGCCACCCTGCTGAGAGCGTGTGGTGAGTATACCCCCTCTAACCCCTTGCTAGTCCAGTTTGGTGGGAGGCTTCGGCCGGGGCTAGTTGCCACCCTGCTGAGAGCGTGTGGTGAGTTAAACCCCCTCTAACCCCCCGCTAGTCCAGTTTGGTAGGAGGCTTCGGCGGGGGCTAGTTGCCACCCTGCTGAGAGCGTGTGGTGAGTTAAACCCCCTCTAACCCCCCGCTAGTCCAGTTTGGTAGGAGGCTTCGGCGGGGGCTAGTTGCCACCCTGCCGCTAAAGCTGTGCTGCCAAGCGATTTAGCGTTCCGGTACGATGCCGTGTAGAAACCAAAGGGTTTAATAAAAACTGCCATACCCCTTCCAAATTAGCCCGCTATCATCTTAGATTGCATCATCACTTACCACCAGGTGAGATTGCAGTCAAGGGTTAATTTGTGTCTGAATACATAAATAAAAATCGATAGATTACCAACGAGTCGCTATTGCCAACTATTGCACGATTGGGAATATTATAATAACCCATATTATAATTGGAGGGGGAAACTGACGCCGGAAGGGAGTTCCATATCCTAGCGGTTCGAATTAGAAACGTGGCGGCAAATCGCGTGGTACGTGTCCGAAGAATTTCGACTACGTACGGGTGCAGACTTGGCGATACCTTGCGGGACATCGACCTTTATGAGAAAATAGTCTCTTTGTCTCTGTCATTGAGACCAACAAAACGTCATATAGGTATGAGTGACAGAGACAACGCTCTACAAAGCCGAAATGTCATTCTAAAGGCCGACGTACATTACTCTCTGCCGCGTACTGTAGAAAGGTGAAGAAGGAACCGGATCGAAAAGTTCTTGGGCACACTCTCCGAAATATACCCTGTAGAATAAAAAACCGGCCAAGTGCGAGTCAGGCTCGCGCGACGAGGGTTCCGTAATACAGTCGTGTTTTTTAGACATTTTGCACGGTAATTCAAAAACTATGATGCTTAAAAATAAATAAAAATCTGTTTTAGAATGTACAGATGAAGCCCTTTCATATGATACCCCACTTGATATAGTCACTCACTTCGAAAGTTGAAAATACTAATTATTAGTTCATGACCACAATTTAATTTTTTTTTGTGTGATCTAACCCTAAATTTACGGTTTTCAGATTTTTTCCCAAATCTCAGCTATAAGATCTACCTACCTGCCAAATTTCATGATTCTAGGTCCACGGGAAGTACCCTGTAGGTTTCTTGACAGACAGACAGACAGACAACAAAGTGATCCTATAAGGGTTCCGTTTTTCCTTTTGAGGTACGGAACCCTAAAAAAAATCAATTAAAATTTTACAAATATTTTCGCATCGTCAACAGCATCTACCACTGGTTCGGAATGCCTTTCCTACCGAGAAGAACCAGCAAGAAACTCGGCGGTTGCTCTTTTCAATGATTTACTGAAGAATACCGATAGACAGGCAACTTTGCGCCGATGTTCCAAACTTTGTTTAGAATTGATTTTGTTTTTGTATTTCAGATGCAGCTCAACGGACGGACAAACATAACTCGTATTTATATTAGTGTTAAAATATTTCAAAAAAAAAAAACAACTAAATTATTATTATTAGCTCACTTAAATTCCAATTATTGATTTGATTTTCGCTCACTATGTATTTAGTTTTAGTTTTTTTACGTATTCAATGGGGCTGATTCTCTTGTACACAATCTGTAAACTAAACTAAATGAAAATGTCTAAATCTAGTGGTATCCTATTAGAACGTGATATACTCGTATGTTAACTCATTACATCTAAAGTGAAGAAAGAATAAAATAGCGTTCTATATTTGTAAGTCTGTCACTTGTGTGTTGTCGTTATCGTTGGAGAAAGTTATGTCTTTCTGTTAAAATAATAAATTATATTTTATGTATTTACAAAGATTGAGTTTATTGGGTGATCCACCTTATAATCATAAATATCTTTTTTTCTTTTTTTTTTTCTTTTTTAAAAGAATATTAGCCATATTAAATGACTAATGTTCCCCTTTCCTCTCCAATTAAGCGTCATGCTTGTACTAGGAGTGGGTACGACAATAGTGCAACGGGCGGGGTTTGAACCGTCGACCTTTCGGTTTTCAGTCCACTCCTATACCGGTTGAGCTATTGAGGCTCCTTTTCCGCAAGCAACATTATGAAAGGGATAGCAATAGATTTAGACGTGTCATTTTAATTTAGTTTAGAGATTGTGTACAATGGAATTGGCCACATTGTAGGTATACCTAATGGTCTTTATTTTTATAAGTAGTACTTACTTTCTGTAGTGCATCGAAAAGGAGATGTTTCAAGAATTAGGGCATCTACGCACTATGCGGTTAGCCGTGCGGCTGACCGCAGGACGCGGTTGCGCTTGCGGTTAGCCGCAACCCGAACCGGAATGTGCAAACTAGCTCTATCCGTGTAGTGTGTAGGGCAACCGTCCGGCCGGCCGTCAGTCGCGCCGCAGCGCTCAGCAGGGCGATTGTCTAAAACCTGCATCAATCATTATTACAATCTCAATTGTTCTGATTGGCTGAATTTGTGCGATTCTTGTTGCAACAATGCATTGTGGCCAATAGTGAGCGAGCATTAACCAATCAGAGATGATTGCGATCGTGACATTGTAGCTGTCAAACAACCGCGGTAGGGCCACAGGACAACCGGAGCCGTCAGCTGGCAGCCGCACTAACCGCATCGCAGTGCGTATAAAAACTACTTTCTCGTACAAATTTAAGATTACGGTCAGCCGCATTCCGGCTAACCGCATAGTGCGAAGGTGCCCTTAGGCTTTCGGCTAGGTCTTGTACTGTTTACTCAAAAATAGCCGAGATACCCTAAAACAGGATTAAAGAGTGACATTTTCTTTGAAACGGCTTTGTTCTCGGGTACAAAACAAGAACACAGCACAAAAGTCCATCTTCATTGCACATGGACATTTGCACTATGTATATTGTATCCACTAAGAGAATTGTTAGGATAGCGATCTATCTACTCCGTAATCCCCCATAGCTCAGCGGACGTAGACCATTTTGAGTCACCAATCAATCAATCAAATGTTTTTAAAAACATTTAAAATTCAATTAGCAAACATAGTTTCGCCTGTGATTGGTTGGTGATTCAAAATGGCTAACGCCCACTGAGATTTTTGGATTTTTCTTTCCATGGATAGAGTTTGATTGTTTGATATTTTCCCCGAATATAAAGATTTTCTTCGATTTTCGGTGGAATTGTACAAGATCTAGCCGGATTTGAAATATCTCCTTTGGAATTTTAACTAATAAATAGAATAGGAAACTTCACTCAAATAATAACTTTTACGAAATGCTTTCGAATCGTTTAGTGACTACAGTTCTTGCAACTCACGAAGGCGAGTGAACTTTACTTGTTGTAACGTCGTATACACAACATTGCGTAAGTGTGCGTGCATGTCGGGCCAATCAGGCGCGAGCAAACGCACACATTTAGTGTACCTTACGTATACCGATACGACTTAAACACAAGCATGAGCCACTCGTCTTCGTGAAATGCAAAAACTATACCAGAGATTGCTATCTATTAGTATTTCCAAAAAAATCCAGACTTTATCTATCTTGAAGTAACGTAAATCTTCTTGCCATACAATAAAAGCAACATTTCGTATTTCTTCTACATATTTATTCTATACTAGTTAATACTCGTGACTTCGTCCGCGTGGATTTAAGTTTTTAAAAATCCCGTGGGGGGGACTCTTGATTTTTTTGGGATAAAAGTAGTCTTATATGTCTGTGTCGAGGATGCAAGCTATCCCTGTACCAAGTAGACGAGCCCTCAAGTAGGTATAGTCCGCGACAGGTTGAGATGGCAATCGGAGTATGAGGCGGGGGTCGCCCCGCACACCCGCACGTTACCCGCGCACGCCCGCACTGGGCTAGCGCGGGGGCTGTGCGGGTGTGCGGGGCGTTCCCTCTCTGTTTCAACCTGTCGCGTACTTTACGCCCGCGTCGCCTTAAGGTTTTTCAAAAATCCCGTGGGAAGTCTTCTATTTTCCAGGAAAAACAGTAGCATAAATAATATAAGCTAACTCTGTACCAAATTACGTCAAAATCGGTTAAACTGATATGCTGTGCAAAGCTTTCAAACGAACAAACACACTTTCGCATTTATAATAATAGTGTCGATTAAAAATTCTAATATTAATTAGAAAAATATACTCAACGAAAATGTTTTAGGGGAAAAAATTAAAAACTAAAGTATTACACTAAGGGGCCGCCAAATTCGTATAAGGGAAGTCGTTTTTATGATATGTAGGGAACTATATTATTATGATATATCACATTTTGTATCACGTTTTAAAAATTTTGACTTAAAAGTAAAAATAAACTTTAGTTGAGAGGGGGGGAAATATGGCGACAACTTGAAACTAAAAATATTGTTTTTTCAACCGAACTTTTCTTTATTTCGTTTACAGATTATTTATTTCTCACAGATTCCATTTGTTTGACCATTCTCCTTTACCAGAGTACCCCTAGGGCCCTCAAAAAATATCCATCATAGAGACATGGTCCTAAACAAATATTGTTCAAGACCTTGGGCCTTTTAGTGAACAGGTAAAAAAAGATGGCCGCCGATCAAAAAAATCGTCCCCATACAATTTTTTTGTTTGTCTTCTGAACATTTTTGTACGGATCTCGTTTTTGTATGGAACTGTTATCCTTTACTACCTGTATGCATAGAACTTATACAGGATGTAGCCAGAACTTATACAGGCTGTAGCCAGAACTTATACAGGGTGTAACCAGAACGCCAGCAAAAACTTAGCGCTATTGTTATACTACCTAAACACAATCCAATACCAATAACCGTTAGCCTCATTTTGTAGTTTTAGTGATTAATAGTATTTTTCAACCGCGCAATGTATAGCGTGCAAAACTCGGGTCAATACCCCGCCTACGACGCGGCATTGACCTACTTACGCAACGTTCGTTGACCTCTAGCGTCAGTCAGATGTTTTATTTGCAAATATATCGTAAACTTTTACAAACCCTAAACCACTTTGAGGCACCAACAAATCACAAACGAAACTACGTTTAACTGAATTTGAATGTTTTTTAAATCATTTTGGAATTGAATGTTTTTATTTTTTAAGATTTTGAATTTTTTTATAATTCAGGGTTTTAGCATTTCTGAACCAATTACAGCGCCATTATTTTCTTCTCGCAACTAAAGTAACTTTAAAACTCGTTAAAATATGATCGATTTATACATACTATTTTAACGAGTTTTAAATAAATAAAAATGAGTACCTATAAATAATTAGATAGCGTAGTGAAACATTATGAAGTACATACATATACATTTAGATTATTTTCTCATTCTTGTATGCGAAAGGAATTTTAATTTTTTTTATAACTTTTTTAGGGTTCCGTGCCCAAAGGGTAAAACGGGACGCTATTACTAAGACTCCGCTGTCTGTCTGTCCGTCTGTTACCAGGCTGTATCTCATGAACCGCGATAGTTAGACAGTTGAAATTTTCAGATGATGTAAGGTTGCCGCTATAGCAATGAACACTAAAAAAACTGAATTAAATAAATATTAAGAGGGCTCCCATACAACAAACGTGATTTTATTGCTTGTTTTATATATAATGGTACGGAACCCTTCGTGCGCGAGTCCAACTCGCTCTTGGCCGGTTTTTTGTTGTTTAAAATCCACTATTGATTTTTTGTAGTGAGTATTCACATCTATTTTTCAAAACAAAAACTAGATTATACTGCTCTTGTGGATTTTTTTGATAAAACAATAAATAATACTTTTTATTAAGATATTTTCTTTTGATATTTTTATTCAAATAAAACCACCGGTAAATAAAAATCGTGGTATTCAAATTCTTTCGCATACAAGAAACTGAAACGTGTATGAATTAGAATTTCAAATAACTTAGCTTTTAAGAATAATAAAGCATAGCAATATTCATTTATATTGTAATTAATTTTAAGGAAATTATTTGTTTTTGTATTTATTTTATGTTTTTTTGGACACCACTATAATTTTTTTTTCGATGGATTAACTTTGTGTCGTAAAGATTGTGAGTGAATTGTGAAACTCTCCATTTTTATCAAATTTGTTAAAATTCTTTTTTGCGAATAATATTCAAAAAGTAGTTTAAAAAAAAAATTAGAAGTCGAATTTTGGCTTTGAACTTAGCACTGTGGGCATTGAAATATGTACATAGATTTTTTAATTCAAATGAACTTTTGCAAGTACATGTTCTTCTTTTACAGAGAAGGACCAGCAAGAAACTCGGCGGTTGCTCTTTTCAAAGATTCGATTTACAATTCATGAGGGTCAATAGCGATGTGCCGACATTTCGGGTTTAGTCTTAGAAATTAAATAGCTTGGTTATTTTTTCAAAACAAATTTAAATATGAATCACATCAATTTTTGAAAAATCATTTTATAGAAACTATCACAATTTGATAAGATCATGTTTACTACGATTTTGAACATTTATAACTAGTTAGCTTCACAATAGAAAATAATAATAATTGATAAACGAAATTTTTGTAGACATTTTCAATTTTCTAATAATATTTGATCTTGTATTGACGAAACAATAAAAATAAAACGTATACTCGATTTTGTGTTTTATTTATTCAACGACATTATGTGCGTTTTAAGTACCTAATTAAATATCATTTGCTTTAACGGTGAAGGAAAACATCGTGAGGAAACCTGCATGCCTGAGAGTTCTCCATAGTGTGCTCAAAGGTGTGTGAAGTCTACCAATTCGCACATGACCAGCGTGGTAGACAATGGCCGAAATCCTTCTCACTCTGAGAGGAGACCCGTGCTCTGCAGTGAGCCGGCGATGGGTTGATCATGATGATGACTGTAACTCCAACCATAACTACGGAAAGTCTGTTATTATATTCCACAGAGAATTCAACCTGAAGAATACGCTTGCGGTTTTGCATGAAAACAAAATCGTAAAATGTTGCCGTTTTGGCGGCGGACCAGTAGGGCATCATGATCAACCCATCGCCGGCTCACTACAGAGCACGGGTCTCCTCTCAGAGTGAGAAGGGTTTGGCCATAGACTACCACGCTGGCCAAGTGCGGATTGGCAGACTTTACACACCTTTGAGAAAACATTGCTTTAATCAAATAGGACTATAATTGAACTGAAAAAATGAAAAGACATAAATTGGGTTTGGAGAGGACTATGTATAGTCCGCGTCAGGTCGAGATGGCAATCTATACTATATGTATGTATGTATGTCCAATAGTCCAAAAGTCAAAACCATTCCAAAAGTAAGAATATCAGTAGTCTTGAAATAATATTAAATTAAACCAGAAAAAATGAATCTTAAAACTAGTCAAAAAATTACAATTACACAGTTCATTAATTATTTATATCTTTTTACTACCTCGTTAATCATCGTCATTGAGTTCATATACAGTACGCAGCAGAAAGTAATGTACATCGACCTTTAGAAGGAGATAGCAGATTTGTAGAGCATTGTCTCTGTCGTTGAGACAGAACAGACAAAACGTCATTTAGGTAAGCGTGACAACGCTCAACAAAGCCGAAATGTTATTCTAAAGGCCGATGTACATTACCTGCCTTTCTGTTTTCTTTATTTATCTTATCTTTGCTGCTTTTCACATCCTTATCTTCTGTGGTAAATGTATTTTGTATTATTGAATTGAGAATGAAAAGATAAATGAGGTTTGTTTTTGTTTAACCACTTGTCTGAAATTAAAAAAAAAGATAATAAAGGCTCTGGACTATTGGGCTATGTTTTCTTTACTTATCTTATCTTCGCTGCTTTTCTTTCCTTTAACTTATCTCTTGTAGTAAATTGATTTTAGTTTGCCTGTAATTGAGAAGCTCAATAGTCCACAATCGAGAATTGGCAGTAGATTACAACTATTACACTAACAGCTGGTGCACTCAGAGTCGCTTAATCGTTACTTAAGGCATTCCTTATCCATACTAATTCATGACTTAAGTAACGATTAAGCGACTCTGAGTGCGGCCGTAACAAGTTTAAGTCATTAATCAACTTTTATTTTTTTACTATCTCGTTCATCATCTTCATTGAGTTCATCCAAATGTCTTTTATTCCTCGTCACATTGCTATCTATGTTTTCTTTATTTATCTTATCTTTGCTGCTTTTCTTTCCTAAGCCTTTATCTTTTTTGGAGTAATACTCGTTTATCTTGTGACTATCCTCGCCTGTTAAGGGTTCTAGTTCGATTGTTTCGTCTAGTTCTTTGTTGATTGGTTTATCTGTTTGTACGTCTGTCTGTTCTCCTTCATCGTCTGAATATATGACGTTGCGTTTTGGTTTTGATTTTGAACTGCCAGCTGAAATTTTAAAGAAAATTAGCTTTTTGAACACAACATTTTTTTTTTGTAATTTCTTAATTATCCCTAATCTAAATATATAAAATGAAAAGGTGAGTGACTGACTGACTGATCTATCAACGCATAGCTCAAACTACTGGACGTATCGGGCTGAAATTTGACATGCAGATATGATTTTTTAATTGAATTTTATTTGATATTTATAAGGATTTTTGACAATTCAACCCCTGAGGCGGTAAAGTAGGGGTTCGAAATTTATGTAGTCCACACGGACGAAGTCGCGGGCGTAAGCTAGTTCATACTAATATTATAAATGCGAAAGTGTGTCTATCAGTCTGTCTGTTAGCTTTTCACAGTTGATCTGCTTAACTGATTTCAATTTTTTTTAGATAGAAATAGCGAACAAACGAGGTGGATCATCTGATGTTAAGTGATTACCGCCGCCCATGAACATTTGCAGCACCAGAGGAACCTCCCATGCGTTGGCGGCTTTTCAGGAATTCGTTTGGTGTAGACCATAGAGGTGCTTGCATGTAAACTTGGTTTAAGAATTGAATAGTACAGACCCTGAGCTGGATCCTCTTCCTCATCAGTCTTGACGGACTGGTTCTGAATAAAGAAGTTGGTGATGGGCTTCTGCCACTTTGGAGTCTCGCGCGGACACACGGAGTTGCCTCCGGAATGATTCCGGGAGGACTTCTCACTGCCGGAACCTGGAACAAGAAACATTTTTACTAAAAAAAAAAACCGGCCAAGTGCGAGTCAGGCTCACGCATTGAGGGTTCCGTACAACTACAATCGTAATTTTTCGTCATTTTGCACGATAATTCAAAAACTATGATGCATAAAAATAAATAAAAATCTGTTTTAGAATGCACAGGTGAAGCCCTTTCATATGATACCCCACTTAGTAGAGTGCCTTACTTCGAAAATTGAAAATACTAATTAGTTCATGACCACATTTTAATTTTTTGTGTGATGTAACCACAAATTCACGATATTCAGATTTTTTCTCGAATGTCTGCTATAAGACCTACCTACCTGCCAAATTTCATGATCAAATTCTAGGTCAACAGGAAGTACCCTGTAGGTTTCTTGACAGACAGACAGACAAACAGACAACAAAGTGATCCTATAAGGGTCCCGTTTTTCCTTGTGAGGTACGGAACCCTAAAAAGTTACCTATGGTATCCTTAGTGTGAATATCCTATGTGGTAGTACTAGCACTGGGTGGGGTTTAGTTGAAACTAGTTTTGGACTTACTCGATGGCCCACTACCGCTGGATGGTGCAGCGCTGCATCTTGCCTTACTGCTTTTACCGGTTACAACTAAAATATAACAAAATTATTAATTATTAATAATGATTAGTGTGTAGCCATATAAGCAATTATAACCTAGTCTTAATAAATAGGTATGTATCTACTGAACACGAACTCTTTTTTGTCTGGTGGGTGGCTTCAGCCGTGGCTAGTTACCACCCTACCAGCAAAGCCATGCCACCAAGCGATTTAGCGTTCCGGTATGATGCCGGGTAGAAACCAAAGGGGCATGGGGTTAATAAAAACTGCCATACCCCTTCCAGGTTAGCCGCTTCCATCTTAGACTGCATCATCACTAGAGATTGCAGTCAAGTGCTAACTTGTATCTGAATAAAAAATTAAAAAGTTTGAGCTGTGCATTGATAGTCAGTCAGTGACCTTTTCCTTTTATATATGTATAATTGTATATAGATTATTAGTGTGTAGCCATATAAGCAATGATAGCTTAGTGGATAAGACGTCGGTCTTCTATTTCGATATGATTGGAGGTTTAATACCTACTTTATACGCAACTCTTCAGAGAGAGATGTGTTTTGTTTATGCAATTAAATATCACTCCCAATCAAATCAGTAAGAAAGCTGTTTGTATTTTGTATTTAGACAAAATATGCTTACGAATATAGCTATAGAATATATATAGATTGTAGAGAATCGTTGGAAAAGAATTTCGGAATAATCGCGTAGGTTCCTATTACACTGGCATTAGATAGGTACTATTCAAAATATGGGCAAAATGAGGTTAGGGAAATTCTTCTCCATTTTTACCAGAATTCCAGTAAGAATCTTATCCGGATGACAAGATACTATAGCGTTTATACTAGCCTTAATATCCTAATTACTAACTAATATGTCTTCACGCCTTTATCTTGGTTTTATAACAAAAACAAATCATTTCAATAACTTGCCTTTAGCCGCCACCGAAGCTCTGGTTCGTGCCATAGTAATTATGGCTTGTGCTTATTATGCAACGAAATGTCCGATTTATTATAACACGTAATTATATTTGAATATTATAATATTTTGGTGATTTTATCACAAAAATAAAACTTATAGAAAACCGCGCCAAAAAGTTTCAAAATGTCAATATACTTGTCAAACAAAAACCAAAAAGCAAACCAGAATAAGTCTAATTACTTGTTGACTAGGTACCGTTTTTTTTTTTTTTTTTAAATTATTTAACGGCCCTGGATGACTACTGTCTCTAAACTATCACCCAAGAAGCTATACAGTGGGGCAACTCTTTATGGTATTTATGGGTGATTTATGGTCTATGGATACATAATTTGACAGTTGACAAAATATCGATTTGTTTTTGTTTTGTTTTTTATTGGTGCTTTGCCTATGTATTTCTATAAATTAATTATAATTATTATTGAATTAAACTCGATACCCGAGTAAATACGTTATTTTTAAAGTAAATAGTGAACATAATAAACAATATGGTTTGCCAAGGTTGTCTCAGTGTGGACAGAAAACTAACGGTTGTTGATGATGAAGTTCTGAAGATTTATTTAAGTTTTCTTGATACAGTAAGTAATAATTAGTATTACTAGTGTTTTTTTTTAGAGAGAGTACAGATTCGATTTCTGTATGTAGGTATAAGATTTTTTGAAAATCTTTGCATACAGGTTGAGGTTTTATATTCTTTAAAGTCAGTATTTACCTAGATGCCATATGGCTCTATATGTCTGCTTATAGTGCACTCTAAAAAGTTAGAGGAGCATGCTCTAGATTGAACCCGCCCCCTGCCAAATAGAAACAGATATTTTAACCACTAAACTATCACTGCTTCATCATAATATGTCATTGCTACATATTACCACAATATATTTGATAAAATATCATATGAATGAGGTATGTAATACCAAATATGACGACCTCCCTGGCGCAGTGGTAATCTCTGTGGTCTTGTTAGTGGGAGGTCCTGGGTTCGATTCTCGGCAGGGGCTTAGAATTTTACAATTTCTAAATTTCCAGTCTGGTCTGGAGGCTTCAGCTGTGGCTAGTTACCACCCTATCGGCAAAGCTGCACCACCAAGCGATTTAGCGTTCCGGTACGATGCTGCTATACCCCTCCCACGTTAGCCCGTTTCCATCTTAGACTGCATTATCACTTACCACCAGGTGAGATTGCAGTCAAGGGCTAACTTGTATCTGAAAAAAAAGATATGAATTTGTCTCCAGGAGTACTGCAACAACTTTGTGCAGCTGTGCTGGGAGTGCAGAGCCCTGTTCAAGAGGCTGCTGAGGTTCAGGCGGCAAGTGCGATGCGCTCACACCATCCTTGTTAGATATCTAGTAAGTCACTTGTATTACTTTCATCTTAACATGCCCTTGGTTTTTTTTAATAGAGATAGTAAGCAAACAAGCAGGCGGGTCACCTGATGTTAAGTGATTACTGCCACTGAACATTTGCAGCACCAGAGGAACCACCATTGCGTTGCCGGCCTTTCAGGAATTTGTTGGTCCGCCCCTTGAATAACCCCATGTTGTAATCTAGTGGGAACACCGCCGATGGGAGTTGGTTCATGGGTGGTGTGGTAATCACTTAACATCAGGTGACCCGCCTGCTTGTTATCAAATAATTTAAGATTAACATTATAATGAGTACCCTTATTGTAAATGCGAAAGTTTGTTTGTTTGTTGGTTTGTGCTTCAATCATGTCACAACGGTGAAACGGATTGACGTGATTTTTGCATGACAGATAAAGACCGAGAGTGACATAGGCTACCATTTATCCCGGAAAATCAAAGAGTATTTTTAAAACACCTAATTCCACGCAAACGAAGTTGCGGGCGGGCGGGCGGACAGCTTATTATTATTATGTAGGTTTTGTATTTTTTTTTATTAAAAATAAAGAATTTATAAAATATAAAAAATGAATAATAATTATTTTAGATACCACAATCAAAATCTCTATCAACTCTTCAAACAACGGAATGCAACAACATAATAGAAGTAGACCACGACACAACATTCCCCACTACATTTGTGAAGATAGAAGACGACTCGGCTGATGATGATGATTTGGGAGATGAACATGATGTAGGGTTTAATGATGATTTGATGGAACTTCATGTTGAGGGAGTGGAAATTAAGGTAACTTTGTTTTATTTATTTATTTTTAGGGTTATTATTTGTAGTTGTAGTGTGGCGGTTGCCACAGATGTAACTAGATGGCGCTATTCAATCGATAACATTTCATGACGTAGTATGTATGCAATGTACCGCCGACAGTACTCGCACTAACGGAGTTTTCTGCAATCTAGTCTAGACTATAATATAAAGAAGTTTCAAGACACAACCGTCGGCCCAGCTGGCGCCACCGAGCACAACCAACCGCTCGATGCGTGATCTCCCTTTGGTACGGTCGAGCCCACACATCGCTCCCGTACAATAGCGGCAATAGAAATAAATACAATGAGGCGGTTTCCAGGCAACGTTCGATAAAATTTTCATAGATGGCGCTGAATACTACCACCACAAAAGATGAAAAATAATACCTATATCTTCACTTTAATGATCTATGATATGCTATGTTTAGGTCGTGTCAATCAATGACATAGATGAGTAACAGCTGGCGTGCACTGCAGTTTCCTTACGTTTCTTCCCCACAAAATTTGTGAACTATAATAGAAGTAATCAATTAATTTCGCATCCGATTTAAATTTAAAAATTTAAAGCATAGATGATATAGATATAGGTATTATTTTTTATCTTTAGTGGTGGAAGTTTGCAGCGCCATCTATGAAAATTTTCTCGAACGTTGCCTGGAAACCTCCTCATTAATGGTAAATGGTACGGAACCCTTCGTGTATGGGTCCGACTCACACTTAACCGATTCTTAAATATGTACGCTGTTTTATTTTGCAGACTGATATAAAATGTGATCCAATACTAGAAGTGCCTGCACCGGAGAGGAGCAAGTCCAGGACACGGAGCAAACCCTCAAATGTCTTCCACGAGTCGGACGACGAGCCACTGAGCAAGGGGGACAGAACCAAGCCTAGAGGCAGACGGAGAAACAAGAGCGAAGGTGACAACTAGTCATATACAGTGCGACAAGGCTCTCTTGGCACTTGAATGACATTGACAGGGGGGCGCTGTTGGAGAACAAAGGCTTAGATTATTCAAACAAGAACAAAGGGGACACTTGACGGCAACGTTAGTTCCGATTTACGCCACGCGCCAAGATATCCTTGTCGCATTGTACAATGGCTTATTTTATATATTCACTAGCTGATGCCCGCGACTTCGTACGCGTGGATTTATGTTTTTAAAAATCCCGGGGGAACTCTTTGATTTTTGGGATAAAAGTTGCCTATGTCCCTCTCCAGGTCTTCAACTATACCCATGCAAAAAATCACGTCGATCCGTTGCTCCGTTGCGACGTGATTGAAGGACAAACCAACAAACCAACACTTTCAGATTATAATATAGGTAGTGATTTTATATTTATTTTAGGGGAAAGGGGCAAAAAGGGTAGAAAGCGGAAAGCATCTCCAGGTGTAGTGAATAATGCTATGGTGCAGAACAAGCTGCAGAAGCTGAATGCTGATGCTGAACATCTGGAGATGGTCGTCTTGAGCTGGGATGAGGTGAGACACGCACACACACACACAAAGACAAGAATCATGTACAAACTTATTTTTAACTGGTTGTACGGCTCTGGGTTCTAGCTAGCCTTATACAAGAGCTTTTTGATCTCATTCCACCCTCCTTTTTCTACAACCGCACCGCGCGCCACCGTAAGGAATTTCACCCTCACCACCTGGGTGTCTGGTGCACTTCGACCGTCCGCTGCGCCAGATCCTTCTTTCCACGCACGTGCAAACTGTGGAACCAACTCCCATCGGTGGTGTTCCCACTAGATTACAACATGGGGTTATTCAAGGGGCGGACCAACTAATTCCTAAAAGGCCGGCAACGCATCGGCGGTTCCTCTGGTGCTGCAAATGTTCATGTGCGGCGGTAATTACTTAACATCAGGTGACCTGTCTGCTCGTTATTTCTATTTAAAAACAAAGACACACAGACACATGGAAACAGAGGCATAAAAGAATAAGATTCATTTGCTGGAATGAGGGTACAAGTAACCCCCCTCCCTCCCCCCTACATACCTTCCTTCCGACTGGAAGGATGGTATGTAGGGTGGTAACTAGCCACGGCCGAAGCCTCCTACCAGACCAGTACCCGTAGTACAAGATTTTACGTCTCACCAAACCAAACCAAATTCGAGAGTCGAAATACTTCCGCGTTACAGTAAAATGGACCTACACAGCCTTGAATTGAAGTCAAATATTCAATGCCACTGATTTTAATTTCGCAATGTTTCCGCTTGGAGCGCTGGCTGTAGAAGTGTAGACAAACTTGAGCTTTAAAACAAGGCATTTAAGATCCAGTTTACTGTAACGCGGAAGTATTTCGACTCTCGAGTTTGGTTTGGTTTGGTGAGACGTAAAATGTTGTAGTACGGGTACTGATGATGGATGTGTCAGGTGGAAGCGGAGCGTCAGAAAGCTGTGAGGAGCCACGTGTTCCTGCGTCACGAGCACCGCTGCTACTCGTGTGTGGTGGGCTTCAACCACCGCTGCAAGCTGGACGACCACAACTCCAAGAAGCACGACCCGGTGAGCGCCTAGCTTTATATCAGCCTCAATAGCTCAGCGGTTAAAGGAGCGGACTGAAATCCGAAAGGCCACTGGTTCAAACCCCACCCGTTGCACTATTGTCGTACCTACTCTACTCCTACCAAAAGCTCTACGGCGGCGGTTACACACTCATCCGGTCCGAGTCCGTGAAAATACGTTACTTTTTGTTTTGTATGGGAGCTTGACATATCATGTCATTCCAGAAGACATATTGGAGATGTCTCTCAACAAGTTCAAAGTTTTCATAAAACGTAAACTAATTGAAAAATCCTATTACAATGTAAAGGATTATTTAAATGATAAGCAAGCTTGTTAATGAGTTGCTTAACGACTTTGTGATAGTTCTAATAAGTTTCAATAATTTTGTAAAGTGGTGATAATAAAAAGATTACCCGGCTGAGTTTGTTGTGGGCTCTTCTAAGACCTGGGCGCGTTTGGAACCCTCGTAGCTTTAGTTTTAAGTTTGCGAAATAATTATCACCACTATATCTTAGAAATCCAACATCTGACTTTCAAAAAGAGTTATTTATTACCTATTTTGAATAAATCATTTGACTTTGACTTTGACCTTGACATGTCGTAGATATTTTTATCACCACTTTATATCACCACATTTAATGGAATTTTAATAAAAAACAGTCAAGTCCGAGTCCGACTGACACACGAAAGGTTCCGTATCATCATATAAGACAGATCACTATTCTTTTTTAGGGTTCCATACCTCAAAAGGAAAAAAGCAAATCTTATAGGATCACTTTGTTATCTGTCTGTCTGTCCGTCTGTCTGTCGTGTCTGTTAAGAAAACCTGTAGGGTACTTCCCATTGGCCTGGAATCATGAAATTTGATAAGTAGGTAGATAGGTCTTGTAGCACAAGTAAAGAAATAAATGTTATAGTTCACACATACTGTGAAAATTTCAGCTTTCTACCTATTACAGTTCGAGAGACAGTCCGCTGACGCTGAGAGAAGACGGACGGACGGACAGTGGAGGTTTAGGATCCCTTTGGCACCCTAGAAAAACCGGTCAAGTGCGAGTCGGACTCGCACACGAATGGTTCCGTACCATTGTGCAAGATAGTATAACACTTTTATGTGCAGCACTGCAAGTTAATAACTGACAGTGCCATCTACATGTGATTTAGTAAACTAATTATTTCGGTAACACAAATCTCTATCTCTTTCTCTCTGTGCACAGTCGTACGGGACAGAAGAGTGCAGCGTGTGTCGCGTGCGGTTAAAAAACTCGTGCGCTCTCAAAGCGCACCGCAGAAGACATATTTCCAGGTAAAACATATATTTTTATCTTACTCGGCGAAATCCGCGTGGAAATAGTAGATTGTACAACAAGGACATAAAACAAGCCATTTTATCTGAGACGTTTATCTACCCGAGCCGAAGGCGAGTGCAGATATTTAAGAAAAAAAATGGGTTTTATGATTGAGTTATACACTGTTATAGTTCTTGCATTTCACGAAGACGAGTGGCTCATATGTAAGGTACAGTGAATGTGTGCGTTAGCGAGCGTTTGCTCGCGCCTGATTGGTCCGACACGCACGCACACTTACGCAATGCCCGTGTATACGACGTAACCACAAGTACAGTTCACTCGCCTTCGTGAATTGCAAGAACTGTACACACTTTATTCATATTAGGTATAAAGATTATTAGAAGGGTCAAGCGTACAGCGGTTTACGTGTAAATATTGTGAAGGTATTTATTTGAATGTTTTTCCTGCAATACTTACGAAAAAAAGCTTACAAAATATTACGTTACCAAGATTTTGTGGTTTGGATTTTAAGATGTGAGATAAAGCAATGTTTGAAACACTACATAATTAGGTATAGGTATAAGTTAGAGCCTCGATAGCTCAACGGTTCAAGGAGCGGACTGAAAACCGAAAGGTCGCCGGTGCAAATCTCACCCGTTGCACTATTGTCGTACCTACTCAGCACAAGCTTTACGCTTAGTTGGAGGGGAAAAGGGAATATTAGTCGGCAACTTGGCTAAAATTATTTTTAATAAAAATAAAATAAAAAAAGTTATTAAAAATTTAAAAAACTTGTCTGCGGCTCGGTTTTTAAACTCACTCGTGTTTAAGCGACGCTCTAAGGTGTACGTTTGTACACGTCACAGATGGCGCTGTCGGTTCTGCGGCGACGTCTGGTCGCGCGCGGAGGTGGCGGCCGACCACGTCGCGCGCGTACACGGGGGCAACACGCCCGTGCACACGTGCAGCGCGTGCGGGCACACCGAGACGTGAGTACCTTGTTCAGACTGTCCAGCTAATACGAACACGGAAAACATCGTCACTTTGAAATAATCCATTCATACAGAAAAACACACGCATAAATACACACTAAGGCACACATACACACACACCAAAATTTGCAGAAATCACCTTTACTTGTTACTAGCTTACGCCCGCGACTTCGTCCGCGTGGATTTAGGTTTTTGAAAATCCCGGGGGAACTCTTTGATTTTCCGGGATGAAAAGTAGCCTATGTCACTCTCCAGGCCTTTCACTATACACATGCAAAAAAATCACCTCAACCGATAAACAAATACACTTTCACATTTATAATATGGGTATCACTACCCCTATTTTAAATGTGAAAGTGTGTTTGTTTGTTGGTTTGTCCTTCAATCACGTCGAAACAGAGCACAACGGATCGACGTGATTTTTTGCATGGGTATAGTCAAAGATCTGGAGAATGACATAGGCTACTTTTTATCCCGGAAAATTAGTGAGTTCCCACGGGATTTTCAAAAACCTAAATCCACGCAGACGAAGTCGCGGGCATCAGCTAGTAGATAAATAATAAATATTAAATTATTATTTTTTAATTTCCAGAAGTCTGGGAAGATTAAGGAATCACATAAAAACTCATTCGGAGAAGCAGAAGTGTGAAGTGTGTGGAAAAATGTTTAGGAACAAGGACTCGCTGAGGACGCATCTGTTGTGAGTACCGACCCGTCGCCGGTGCACTACCGAGCACGGGGCTCCTCTCACAGGGAAAAAACTAGTTATTTAATAAAAACAACCGGTCAAGTGCGAGTCGTGCTCGTACAGGAAGGGTTCCGTACAAGATATTAACATTTTTCTGTGCAACACTGCGAGATAATGACAACAGGCATCTATATGTGATTTGGTAAATTAAAATTAATTTATCAAATCACAAATAGATGGCGCTGTAAATTAAAATTAATTTATCAAATCACATATAGATGGCGCTGTAATTAAAACTTTTTATGATACCTATATTTTTTATAATACAACCACAAATTCACGGTTTTCGGATTTTTCACTTTACTTGTATTATAAGACCTACCTTCTACCTACCTGCCGAATTTCATGTTTCTACGTCAACGGCAAGTTGAGGAGGACCACCAAGGAGGTTAGAAATCGGGAAGTGGGTAGAAATCCCACATAACCCGAGTGGGTATCTTAAGAAGATTTCCCCCTCGAAAAAAAAGGTCAACGGAAAGTACCCTATAGGTTTTCTTGACAGACACGACGGACAGACAGACAACTAAGTGATACTGTAAGGGTTCCTTTTTCCTTTTGAAGTACAGAATCCTAAAAAACGCTATTTTTTATTATCAGTACTCTTATTATAAATGCGAAAGTGTGTTTGTTTGTCCTTCAATCACGTCGCAACAGAGCAACGTGATTTTTTGCATGGTTATTAAGACCTGGAAAAGGACATAGGCTACTTTTTATCCCGGAAAATCAAAGAGTTCCCACGGGATTTTGAAAAACTTAAATCCACGCGGACGAAGTCGCGAAGTTTAATTTTTTTAATTTAGTGATTTGCGATCAGTCCGAGGACTTTTAGCAAATTAGGTGTAGGTTATTGTTTTTTTTTTTTTTTTTTTCTACATTCTTAAATTTTTTTTTTTAATAAAACAATTAAAATGGAGATGGTCAGGGCACATGATAAGAGATAACATAGAAAAATGGACCATAAAAGTTCTAGAATGGTACCCCAGAAACAAAAAACAACAAAAAAAAAGACAAAAAGGTCTTACAAAAAGGGGGAGACAATTTAAAAGGTGGGAGGATGACATAAGAAACTTGGTTGGTGGTATGTGGACAAGGTTAGCCAGAAATAGAACCATTTGGAAAAGTTTAGAGGAGGCCTATGTCGATGGACACGCAGAACATAAAATAAAAAAAAAAAAACAACAAAAAATGTTAATGTAAATAATCCTTAATGCAATAATTTTTAAGTATTCAATGCATTATTTACCTAGTAATAAGAAAAACCTGTAAATACTTAACACTGCAATAAAGGCTCTTTTTATTTTTATTTATTTATTTTGTTTATTGTTTTGTAGCGGCTGCTCCTCTTGAGGAGCCAGCACTCAACTCTTTATTGCCTATCAAGAAGCGAGATCGAGAACACATTTCCTCTTTAGGCACCTCGGGTAGTCCTCAATTAAGAGTCTGGTGGCTGGTGGATTCGGATGCATCAGAAGCCGTTCTTTGTAGCGTTTCGCTAGCAGTGGCGTGCAGCTCATAGAGGCATAAACGCACTGCTTACCCTCATTGTAATAAATCAATGCTTATTTTTCATTTTAACCTGCCGTAAAATAAGTTCATACCTAAATGCATACCCTGGCTTAAACTCCTGTGCACGCCACTGTTCGCTAGCACCTAAACGTTAAAACAACGGTATTTTTGTTTCCAGTATACACAAAGGAGAGAAGGAGCACGCGTGCCCGCGGTGCGACAAAATGTTCCTCTTCAAGAAGGCCATGGAGCTGCATCTCATCTCGCACGACGCCAGCGCGCAGCTCTACTGCCACGAGGTGTGTTTGTTTGTTCGCTCATAACTCGCAAACTGACATCTATACACTTTGACTTGACACTGTTAGAACGAGACAGTGGCGCCGATTCTCTTGTCTTTCTCTAAACTAAATTTTGAGTATTTTTATTTTTATTTTTTTTATTCAGATACAAGTTAGCCCTTGACTGCAATCTCACCTGATGGTAAGTGATGATGCAGTCTAAGATGATAGCGGGCTAACCTGGAAGGGGTATGGCAGTTTTTATTAAACCCATACCCCTTTGGTTTCTACACGGCATCGTACCGGAACGCTAAATCGCTTGGCGGCACGGCTTTGCCGGTAGGGTGGTAACTAGCCACGGCCGAAGCCTCCCACCAGACCAGACCAGAAATTTAGAAATTATAAAATTCCAAACCCCTGCCAGGAATCGAACCCGGGACCTCCCACTAATAAGACCACAGCGCTCACCACTGCGCCAGGGAGGTCGTCAAAAGTATCTGCATCCTTTTCTTTTTAATATTGCCAAAAAAAGGACAGAACATGAAATTTACATTTAAATAGTCTAAATTTTAGTGCACGCTACAAATTTAAACAATAGGCTCGCGACTGGCAGCTAAAATCACGAGGTTTGACAGCTCTAAATTAAATTTAAAACTGTCAAACTGTGTATGTCCTTCTCATGTTACATTGGTAAGAAGAAGATGCAAATACTCTAATATTTAGGTATGCTCAGAATCAGCAGCAGTGTTATATGAACGCACCGATATATACAGATATGCAACTAGCATGGCCTCCTCAGTCCCTCTCGCTCAAGCAGAAGTACTTACTTGTCAAATGTTATTTCGTCTGTTTCACGTTCGCTTCGGCTATTGTAGCCTAGTTACTAGTTACTAGTATACTGTGTATTTTGCCTATTTCCACAGTATTGTGTCTTACGGAGTCTTGCTGTGGGGTAAAGCGGCAGATATTGGGAAAATATTCGTATTACAAAAAAGGGCAATACGTGCAATTTATAATTTAAAACCGCGCGATTCCCTACGAGAGATATTTAAGGAAATAGGTATTCTTACAGTAGCTTCCCAATATATTTACAATAATATAATTTTTGTACGACAAAACATTCACAGTTACAAAAAAATCAGTGATCTCCATGATAGGCAAACTAGAAACAAAAATAAGCTGGCTACTCCTGCGCTCCGCCTCTGGAAGGTGCGAAAGTCATTTGTGGGAATGAGTGTAATATTTTATAATAAAATGCCACAAGCAATTTTGGACTTGCCTTTACACAAGTTTAAAAAATGTGTTAAAAGTATGCTCCTAAAAAAAGCATATTATACAGTCGCAGACTATGTAAACGATAAAAAAGCTTGGATTTGACTCGCTCCAGCAATGCACGGGGCTGCAATGGCTTGTATAGTACGGTATAATAACATTGTAAATTGAAAAATTAAAAAGAGCAACCGCCGAGTTTCTTGCTGGTTCTTCTCGGTGGGAACGGCATTCCGAACCAGTGGTAAATTAAAACTACCTGACTATTCATAAGCACTTGTAAAAAGTTTACATGAATAAAAAAACATTCTATTCTATTCTATTCTATTCTATTCTACTGCAACCCACCATTGCACAATAACTCCAAAAACAACAAAACTACAAAACGAATCATTTATTTACAATACTTGAGTCAACATAACCTCACTTCACGTTGTTTGCCAAAATCTCACGTACAAATACATTTTGGCAAACAAAAAAAAAATGGCCGCGGTGGTGACAAAAAATAATTATTTCGTCACGTTCTAATTAGAGCTTAAATGCATTTAGCTATCTCGCTCTAACTGTAAGAGTCACATTAGGGCTACAGGTATTTGTTTTTTTTACTTTTAACCTGCAGGTCGATTCCGTAAAACCTGCATCAATCATTATTACAATCTCAATTGTCGTGATTGGCTGAATTTGTGCGATTCTTGTTGCAACAATGCATTGTAGCCAATAGTGAGCGAGCGTCAACCAATCAGAGGTGATTGCGATCGTGACATTGTAGCTGTCATTGTACCGCAATCGCGCAACTGACAGTTGGCGCAGAGGAAATTACACTTTTTAATACGCCTTACTTACCTTGAACCTTGAATGGGAGGCTGGAAGAAATCTCTATTTAGAGATAAGCATTTCCAATGTAACTTAATTTATTACTTCTATGTAACTACAATTTTGGTACATGAAAAATAAAAATAAAATCAAAATAAATATGTCAAGTCCTTTCTCAAAATGTATGCATTATATTTGTTTTCTGTGTTAATTTCCAGTGCGACATGAACTTCAAAAACAAGATGTCGTTCAACCAACACATGAAATATAATCTCAAGCACGTGGACCCCGCCAAGCTAAAGTGAGTCATTTATTTAACGTGACACTTCTTTGAAGGTTCATCACTCGACTTGAATATCTGCCCTCGGCTTCGGCTCAGGTCTCAGATAAAATGGCTTGTTTTATGCCCTTGTTGTACAATGTACTTTTCAACACACTTGCTCATAAAGTGGCTCTAATTTCTTTCTTCTAAATAATGACACCTTGCAATGACATTGCTATTATTCACAAGTGAGTTATAGTTTTATTTTATTTTATTTTATTGGTTGACTTGCTTTGTTCTTAAAAAAGTTTCGATACAAAAAAGTTCGTGTTCAATAGTACAAGTAAAGGAGATCGCCCATGAACGGGCCCTCTTTTGTGGCATCGTGTCAAAACTTAAATTAAATTTTTTTTAAATGTGTTATTTTTTTACGATTATGTTTTATAACGACTTTTTTTCAATCTATTATTGAAAATATCCACAATTACAGTTAGAATCGTAAACATGCATTTATTTTGAAGAAGTATTAATTAAATATAACCTCAATATCAGCAATATAAAAAATAAGATTTCTTTATAACCAGGGTGAATAAATAGAAATCGTTTGCAGAATATAAAGAGCTAATTATTTGTCTACAAAATAAAATTAAAACCATGGTGACATAACAATTAAATTAGGGGGGGCCCAAAGCTCCTAAGAAAATGGGCAATCTCTTTTTTAGTATTATTTTCTTCACAAGTGTATTGAAAAACGTCGTATGATACACGTCACCCTCACGCTCGGGTCTCAATGGCGCCTCAGCGGTAATCACCAACATTACACACTTGTACCATAATGTACTATACCTATTTGTTTGAAGGCACGCCTGCACTCTCTGCGACAAGAAGTTCGTGAAAGCGATACGATTGGAGGAGCACAACTTGGCCGTTCACCTCAAGATGACACCTATAAACTGCACCGAACAAGGCTGTCATTTTGTAAGTACCCTCTCTTGTATCCCGAGCCGTAGGCGAGCGTTTGTAATACCACCGAGAGTTTAATTTTAGCGAACGTCAAACCCCCCTTTTTGCTAATTCTAAATAGCCTAGTGGTTAGGACGTCCACCTTCTAATCGGAGGTCGGGGGTTCGATCCCGGGCACGCATCTCTAACTTTTCGGAGTTATGTGCGTTTTTAAGTACCTAATTAAATATCACTTGCTTCAATGGTGAAGGAAAACATCGTGAGGAAACCTGCACACCTGAGAGTTCTCCATAAGGTTCTCTGGTGTAAATTCGTGGGCCACTGTCCACCTTCGACAGCGAAAGCTGGAGTGGACTGTATGCGGGTTGTTTTAGAATTTAGATGGTGTCCACGCAGGTAAAAAGGGGCAAATGAAGGACAAAGGATTCGTGCACTAACCTCGACAGGAACAGGCTCAGCACAAGCACTCAGGGGTATCTCTCAAATGCACAATTCACTTCACGGGACACTTTGGGGCGTATCTTCAGACGAACAGCGGCGAACACGGATTCACCTTCCTTATTGGGTTGTATGAACACGAGGACGCGACTCAGTTGTCAACGGGGCGTCTCGCGGAGCACGCAGAACATACTGGCGTCGTGGCGTTGTATTTGACACCACGAACATAGGCGAAAGTGCACGAAGGGGAAAATGGAGGGTAGGTCGATAAAATAATCATGAACACCTTGTCAAATTATGTTTATCCAAAAGTACCAACAGGTGGCGCCACCATTCTCAAAGGTGTGTGAAGTCTACCAATCCGCACATGGCCAGCGTGGTAGACTATGGCCAAAACCCTTCTCACTCTGAGAGGAGACCTGTGCTCTGTAGTAAGCCGGCGATGGGTTGAGCATGATGATACTCATGAGTAAATATTGTGTATAGTCGACGAATTTTAAACTGAGTCGAGTTATCTGTCTGTTTCGCTCGCACTTACCTGCGACCTGTAAGTGTGAGTGAAACACAGATAACTCGACGACTCAGTTTAAAATGCGTAGACTATAGTCAGTGGTTGAGAGCAAGTCTTATTCGGCAGGCGTGCTCGTCGAAGCCCGTGCTGCGCACGCACGTGCGGATGCTGCACCGGAACGCGCGCGCCAAGCGCGACCACGTGTGCGACGTGTGCGGCAAGGCCTACTCCGTATGTATATCTGCACACTACACGGCCGAAACTAATGTACAACGAACATTTCGGCTTTGTAGAGCGTTGTCTCTGTCACTCATACCTATATGATGTTTTGTCGGTCTCAACGACAGACAACGCTTTACAAATCTGCTATCTCCATAAAGATCTCCTTTGTTCCTGAAAGATATTTTCTGAATTTTCCCAGATTTGCACAAATATGAAGTAAATGAGTATTTTTGACGAAATTTTTTATGGAAAAACATGTAGATGCATAAAGGTTCGTACGCACCTGAGCGGCGCGGCGCGGCGCTTCAGTCCGACTGCAGAACGCTTCACCTCAGGCCGCTCGACGGTGCCTACCGCACTACAACTTCAGTACGCGGCACCTCGCGTCACTTGCGCGTCACTTTTACACCCGTTCGCGTACGAGCAACAACGTCGCAAGATGAGCGACAGTGAAGAGGATTTGATTATTATTTCTTTGTTGTGCAGAAGAAGAACGAATTATCGAAGAGAAAAAACCGGCCAAGTGCGAGTCAGGCTCGCGCAATGAGGGTTCCGTACTACAGTCGTATGATTTCGATAATTTAAAAACTATGATGCATAAAAATAAATAAAAATCTGTTTTAGAATGTACAGGTGAAGACCTTTCATATGATACCCCACTTGGTATAGTTCACTCACTCACAGACAGACGGACAGACAGACAGACAGACAGTGATCCTATAAGAGTTCCGTTTTTCCTTTTGAGGTACGGAACCCTAAAAAAGAAGAAGAAATGGATTGCTGACATACCAAAGTCACGCTATCAAGAAGGATATCACATTTTGTTTCCTCGCCTTCTTAATGACTCTGTACCATTTCACATTTACTTCAGAATGTCGAAGACAAAATTCTTTATGCTATTGCCTAATAGTTTTTGTGGAAATTACATTAGAAACAATAGGTATACCACACAGGTCGGTAATATAATCCTACAAGAAACCTATGTCCAGCAGTGGACATATCTATCGGTTGATGATGATGATGATAGTTTTTATGGAAATTATAAAAAAATATTTATGCATATCCATACTTATATTATTATCAACGCAAAAGTGTATTTGTCTGTCTATCTACTAGCTTTTCACGGCTCAACAGGATGAAATTTGGTACAAAGTTGAATTACATCCCGGGGAAGGACAGGCTCCTTTTTATCCTGGAAAATGAAAGAATTTCCACAGGATTGTTAAAGGCCCATTTATATGAAGTTTGGACCAGAGGTAGCTTGCATTCCGGGAATTGACAGAGGTAGGCAACTTTTTATCCCGGAAAATCAAAGAGTTCACACGGGATTAAAAATCTAAAAAAAAATGCAACTAGATGATGCCTGCGACTTCGTCCGCGTGGATTTAGATTTTTCTATAGGTGAGCACATTTCCGGGAATTACCTACTAGTACCTATATACCTGAGATAGATTATACCCTGTAGGATAAAAGTAGCCTATGTGTACCTACACATAGGCTAGTTTTATCCCGAAAATCAAAAAGTTTCCACGGGATTTTTAAAAAACCTACATCTACGCGAACGAAGTTGCGGGCATCAGCTAGTCCCTTAGGTTCTGTGGAAATTACATTAGAAAAAGCATTTTCGCAAAATGTCTTTGTTTTATGTGCAATAGATATAAAATAGGCAGGTAAACACAGGTACATATTATATCTAAATACCTATATAAAAGAAAAAGGTGACTGACTGACTGATCTATCAACGCACAGCTCAAACTACTTGACGGATCGGGCTGAAATTTGGCATGCTGGCTAGCTAACTAGCTAATATGACGTAGACATCCGCTAAAAAGGGATTTATGAAAATTCAACCCCTAAGGGGGTAAAATAGGGGTTCGAGATTTGTGTAGTCCACGCGGACGACGTCGCGGGCATAAGCTAGTATAATATAAACACAAGTACAACAATAGGTAGGCATATTTCCGAAACTATTAATTCTACCTAGATGAAGTAGGTAGGTATAATATGTACATAATATATTATAGTTATTTAATCAGGATTATTTTTACCATTGATGTTTTCTCATAACGCTCGGAGAGACATTTTTATACATTTAGACACTGGGAAGGGGGGAAGCCGACATCCTAGGGGTTGGGACCTTTGAGGATATACTTCTAAGAGCATGAGGAACACGTCATGTGTCAAAAATTAAACCTACGTTATTTATTTTGAGGTCTATCTTGCCGATTCTTGCCTGTACTAAGTACTTTAAATACCTAACAAGATGCGCGTGTATCTTATTCGAGCGACGTACGCATACTGAAGCGCCGCGCCGCGCCGCTGGGTATGTCGCACTAGCGTCACTGCACTGCGCGTCGCTTCGGTGCGCTTCAAAATATTCTCTCCAGCCGTGCCGCGCGGCAACGCGCGGTGAAGCGCCGCGCCGCGCCGCTCTAGTGCGATATGCGCCATACAAAATGATAGAAATGATATTTTGAAGCTCTGTGCCGCGACATGAAGCTCACTGAAGCGCCGCGCCGCGCCGCTCAGGTGCGTACGAACCTTAAATGTTATGCCCGCAAAACTCATTACCACAAGCCTTCGATGTATGATTAGTCTACTATTTTCGAAAAACTAACTAAAATTTGAATTTTTGCGGCCGGATGTATCAAACCACGTACCGTAGTTTTGACATGACAGTTGACACATAGAGCTAAAATGGCGAGTGAGTCAATTGCACAGAATGACTGTTAGAAGTAGCCCTATTGTGACACATACTGTTAGAGCGAGATAGCTAAATGCATTAAAGCTCTTGTTAGAACGTGACATAATGATTATGTTTTGTCCTTATCACTGTGGCCACTTTTTTTTGTTTGTCAAAATGTATTTGTACGTGAGTGTTTGACAAACAACGTGAAGTGTAGAAGGAATGACATTTCACAAGTAAGAAAATCTGCTTGAGCGAGAGGGACTGAGGACTGAGGGGGCCACGCTAGTTGCAAATCTAGACATAAATAACAATAATAATAATAAAGCCTTTATTACTGAAAATCTAAATTTACAATGTTGGATTGATACAGACATACATTACAAACATGTTCCTATTTCTATACAAGTATTTTTTTTTTGCTTATAATTACAGTAAACAAGTAGGTACCTATATACTTAATCCTTTTTTCGTTTTTTTATTTTATTTTAATAAATCCATTTATTACTTACTACACCAATAACATAAAGATTAAAAAAAAATGATATTAAATTGCAATTATTTGGGTAATATTAAAAAAAACCGTTTAAAAACGGTTTTTTTTAATATTACCCAAATAATTGCAAGCTTTTCCATTTAAATCTAGACATATCTGTGGTAAATTGTAATATTTTTCCACAGACTAAGAAAAGTCTAGAGGGTCACCTGCGTAGCCACAGCGGGGAGAGACCGTTCCGCTGCGTGTCCTGTCCCGCCGCCTTCGGCTACCAGGCGGCTCTGTACAACCACAACAAACTGGTGCATCTCAAACTCAACGTGAGGACAACTACATATATGTATATATATATATATATATATATATATTTATATATATATATTTTTTTTTTATTCAGATACAAGTTAGCCCTTGACTGCAATCTCACCTGGTGGTAAGTGATGATGCAGTCTAAGATGATAGCGGGCTAACCTGGAAGGGGTATGGCAGTTTTTATTAAACCCATACCCCTTTGGTTTCTACACGGCATCGTACCGGAACGCTAAATCGCTTGGCGGCACGGCTTTGCCGGTAGGGTGGTAACTAGCTACGGCCGAAGCCTCCCACCAGACCAGACCAGAAATTTAGAAATTATAAAATTCCAAACCCCTGCCAGGAATCGAACCCGGGACCTCCCACTAATAAGACCACAGCGCTCACCACTGCGCCAGGGAGGTCAGAAACTACATATATACATATATATATATATATATATATATATATATAGTGCGTAAAAATGACTCCTCACGCACCATTTTAACTTTTTGTGTCTTTCTTTGCCAAGTTTTTTATATTTCTTGTCAGGCTTTACATCATTATCTTACAAATTCAACAATTGACAATCAATTTTGACGACCTCCCTGGCGCAGTGGTGAGCGCTGTGGTCTTATTAGTGGGAGGTCCCGGGTTCGATTCCTGGCAGGGGTTTGGAATTTTATAATTTCTAAATTTCTGGTCTGGTCTGGTGGGAGGCTTCGGCCGTTGCTAGTTACCACCCTACCGGCAAAGCCGTGCCGCCAAGCGATTTAGCGTTCCGGTACGATGCCGTGTAGAAACCAAAGGGGTACGGGTTTAATAAAAACTGCCATATCCCTTCCAGGTTAGCCCGCTATCATCTTAGACTGCATCATCACTTACCATCAGGTGAGATTGCAGTCAAGGGCTAACTTGTATCTGAATAAAAAAAAAAAAAATCAAAATCAATGGTACCCAATTGGGTATTTTCCTACTTTTGAATTTGATAATTATTATTACTTTATTATAAACTAGGATAAAGATAGAGGCATTTTAATTTTGGAGTGGGAGGGTATTGTATCCCTTTCTCGCAAAACGAAAATTTGTATAAAACCGCACGAAAAGCTACATTAGTAAGGTGTGACGTCAAAATGCTATATCGCTATCTCTGTCTAATCAGAAATATTTAAATGCTTATAACTTTTTTGTTATTTGATCGATTTAATTCGTTTTTGCAGTTTACATCATTATCTTCTATATATATAAAAGGAAAAGGTGACTGACTGACTGATTGACTGACTGACTGACTGACTGACTGACTGACTGATCTATCAACGCACAGCTCAAACTACTGGACGGATCGGGCTGAAATTTGGCATGCAGATAGCTATTATGACGTAGGCGTCCGCTAAGAAAGGATTTTTGAAAATTCTGGTTGAATTTTAAGGGGGTGAAATAGGGGTTTGAAATTTGTGTAGTCCACGCGGACGAAGTCGCGAGCATAAGCTAGTTTTTATAATAAAGTAATAAAAAAATTGGAGTCTAATACCCAATTTAAACGAATGGGCTTGACTTTGACTCAATCAACAATTTTGTCGACAGTCTGGCGGAGGCCGCGGCCGGGGCGCAGCACCCGCGTGGGCGGGCGCAGCCCTACCGGCGGCGCCGTCCCTCGACACCACATCCCCACATACCTCCACTACAACACTATTATAGCTTCCAATAAATACGTATTTTTTATTCACGTCTTTTATTTATCTGTTGTTTACTATAATTAGATCTATGGAGCGAATTTAGACTTAAGCGCCTTATTCACCATCCATCTTGCTGTACGTCCCGCCAAGGCGATGCACGATGCACGATGCAAGAAGACCGTGAATAGGCTTGACGTACATCGATAATTATTATTAATTGTTTGCTGGATGTGCTGGATGAATTTAGCATCCAGCGAGCGCCCCCACCACCGCCCGTGTCGTGCAGATAGACAGTGAATAGCGCGGACGTACAGCAGAGTCGTCCTGCGTCGTGCATGCTTGATCGTGAATAGACTTGCTGTACAGCAGATTTTACCATTTAGAGGTACTAGAGGTACCGTAACGTGAGTGCTCGTCAGTCTCTCTCTCTCTCACGCTTGATGCGCGCACGATGGTCTGTCTGCTACATCCAGCACCGCGACCTTGAGCTGACCTTGGCGGGACGTACAACAAGATGGATGGTGAATAAAGCGCTTTAGCTACAATGGACAAAGTTTTTTATTCTAGATTTTTACGGATGGTTTGTTTATAAAAAGACAAAGTTAAAACGAGACCGCGTTATATCGCTGACATAAGTCTGTCTCGTATTAACTTAAAGTCTGAGCAATGTCAAAGTACGCTCTATCGGTCTCGGCCAGAGTCCACCACATTATTAATCCGTGAAAACCCTTACGGCGGTTTCGCACTCATCCGATCCGAGTCCGTGAAAGTACGTTCCTTTTTGTTTTGTATGGGAGCTTATGACATGTGTCGTAGATAATCGCTGGTATTCTCACGGATGACGGATAGAACTCTGATGACGGAAATGCAGTGCAGAATTTACGGCTAAATTAATAATAAAATATTTAAAATTAGTAATTCAGTTGATTTATATATCTGTTGATAAGTTACTTAAACTTGTTAATTAAAAATTTATAATATGTCATTTTTTACTAATAATTCGCTAAGTAACTTATCGATAGATAACAGAGATTTGTCAATTTCCGGGACGCTTTCCTACCTCTATACCAAATTTCATATAAATACGTATGGGCCTTTGATAATCCCGTGGGAAATCTTTGATTTTCCGGGATAAAAAGTAGCCCGGATAGCGGGATAAAATGTCCTTCCCCGGGATGTAAGCTAACTCTGTACCAAATTTCATCAAAATCGCTTAAACTGTAGGGCCGTGAAAAGCTAGCAAACAGACACACTTTCGCATTTATTAATATTAGTAATTAGTATGGATTATGTAGTTTCCTTGAAATTTTTCACATCATTTATTTCAAAGGCCCCAAATCAAATTCATTATCCATAACCTCAAAGATATCTGTATACGCCTCAGTCCTAGTTGCGTTAGTAGCTGGCGACGTTAATAAATTACCAAGTTCTTCTTTCATCTTCTGTTCTATTTCCTTCTTCTTCTTTTCATCTTCTACAGCGCTTACTTCTGGATTTTTTAAGTATTGCTTAATATCAAAGGAAATAGGGCCATTTTCTGAAGTTCCTACTTCTTCCTTAAATTCTGTATCTAGGTTTTCATCTTTAAAAACTAACAGTGTAGTCGTTTTTGGATTCACATTAAACTGTCTTCTAGGAACATTTATTTTTGTATTACTTAATTTAATATCTTTTCCGTTTATGGTTTTCTTAATATCAAAAGAATTTGGATTAAAATCTGTACTGTTTATTTCATTATTGATTTGTAATTCTTGGTCTAAGTTTCCACCTTTTGATACAACTGCAGTAGTTCTTGGTTCAAAAGTTGATTTTGTTCTCGAACCATTTATTGTATGATCATTAATTTTTTTCGTATCTATTTTGTATGATTTTGTAGTTAATTTTGGATTTACCATTGTTTGTCTTCTGTTTACCTTTTGAATATTTACTATTTTAACTATGTCACCAATGTTTGATTTATTGTTTTTATTTATGCTTGTTGTGATTTTTGAGTTATCATTAAGTTCTCTTCTTAAATAATGTAATGTAGTTTGATTTGAGTTCAAATCTAGACCGAGATTATTATTTTTATAGTTAGAATTAAAATCACTTTGCATTTTTGTTATATAATCTGTTTCTTGGATACCTCTTCTAAGATTATTTGTACCACTAATTTTATTTATAACAGCATTTTTTGTGTCAGTAAATTTTATAGGCAATTTCTCAGCAGTATTAGTGAATTGCCATGGTACTCTATGGGTAGATTTATTCACAACTACCTTTTTAGTTATTTTAGTACCGTTTCTTACATTTTTATTTCGCCTAATTTTGTGAATATCGCTTCTGTCTTTAAAAATATTGTTTTCTGCTTTTGGGTAAAAAGTCACAGGTGCCAAAACTTCGTCAATATTCTGAAATATTTTTTTAGTCGTAAGTTCCATAGAATAATCCTCATCGATTGCAGGGATTGTTTTGTTGTCCATATACATATTTGATTTACTTGTCACATTGATATCATCTGTTGTATTATTCAAACTCACTTCATCAATAATTATTTTAGGCTCTTTTGTACGTCCTTCGTTATTCAAAAAAATATTATTTTCAGTCGTTATTTCGATTGTTTTAAGAATTCTATTAGGTTTATTTTCAAAATTGAATTCTTCAAGTTTTTCATTATTTTCATTTGTTTCAATAATTTTCTTGGCATAATTTTCTTCAATATCATCTTCTTCTACAAGCCTGTCATAGCTTTCAGTTGTGAATTCAATCGTTTTGAGCTTTTTATCAGGTTTATTTTCTGCAGTATAAGCTTCTTTGCCACGTCTGTACATAGATATTACGTTGAAATTTTCAATATTTCCAGTCTCACTTTTGTACTCAATATTGCTGCCAGAAAATTGTCTGGAATCACTTTGATCGAGAGTTGTACTTTTAAAAAGATTTCCAAAGTATGCAAATGAAGTTTTTGGTGATGCGAATTTGTTAGTTTTGAAATTCAGATTTTCTGAATGAAGTTCGTTCGTGTTTTTATTATCTCTGATTGTTCTGCTTTCGATAAGTTTTTGTCTGAAAGTGTAATTACATTGTCTGTATTATTATTTTTGTCCAGTTCTCGGTGTTTGACATCAAACACCGGGAACTGGACAAAAATAATCAAATCATCATGATTTGATGTGCTACAGCTGTTTTAAATTGAAAAAAGTGATTCCCATCTGAATCTACCAATCGATTAAAGATGAAATCACTTTTAGATACATGATGAACGGCTTATTGTGTCATCCGAAGTATAAAGGGACTGAAAAATATTCACTACAAGATAAAACTATTATTTTATGAACCTTACCTGAATGCTCTAACTTTCATCAGAGCATCTTTCTTTAGATGATCTTTACTATGGTCGAAGCTGAATTGGATCTTATCATTTTTTAAATGAACATTTATTTCTGCACTATGACTTATAGCTACATAATTTAATGTTTTGTCCTTTTTAGCTTTATTAATCTTACCTTCTTTTAAAGGTACCTTAGCTTTAAAACGGACTTTTGAATTTCTATTTTCCATTTCAATATTTTCTGGATATAATGTCATAATATTATGTGTAAGTTTCCCTTTTGAGTGTTTTATATTAGCATTTTTACTTCTCGTCTTAGTTTTATTATTATGACCTCGCTTATCTTTTATATATGTAACTTGTGGATTATTATCGATAAAATATTTTGATTTTATATTGCTTTCTTCTGTTATTGCATTGCTTTCCCTTTTTGCTAATTTTTCTATTGAAACTGCTTCTTCGTTATCTTTTTCAACTGTAACATTTTCACGTTTACCAAATGTTTTTGTTGAGAATTCAGTATCTTCACTTCTATCTTGTATCAATTGTGGTTTATATTTATCATGATGTGATTTAAAACTTATTTCTTCAATATCAATATTTTCTACCGATTTTGTGTCTTCACTATTTCGTAAAACTGATTTTGGTCCTTTTTTAACCTTACGAGGTTGTTTTTCTATACGTTGATAAATTTTATCATTATTGGTGGTTGAAAATTCATCGCGAAAATAATCTTTAACTCTTGCTACTACTTTTCTTTTAGTATCTTTGGACAGATTAAAAAAGTAGTCGATTACACACTGTACAGCTTGCCTAATGATATGTTGCAATTCCTTACTTTTTGGAGAGTTTGGTCGCAACATTTTTAATTTCATAATGTACTTAGCCAATTTATCTTGTGCTTCTCTTTTATTTAACGTATTAGTGAATCCAAAGATATTATTATAATAATCTTTTTGTACTTTTCTTAGAAGTCTATCTAGTTTTTTCCTTATTGTTGTAGCTGGTTTCACTTTAATGCTATCTAATTCATTCCTTAAATGTCTTCTAAAATTTTCTTTGAGTGGGTTATTATGATCGATTTCTCGGATTTCATTGTTAACTATTTCAACTATTTCCTTCAAATCGTCATCGTTGAAAGAAAGTACAGTACCAATTACCTCTTCCATGAATCTCTTCACCCGCCTTGCAGATTCAACATCTTGTTTTGGATTATGTTTTATAACATTTTTTACTTTAGTTAAGATCCCCTGGACTTGGTCAATAAATTCAACGTCAGATGATTTGTCGAATTCTAACACTGTGTCTAAGGCTAGGTTTATGCTTCTAGGTTTAGCTGCTCTTGTGGAAACTGAAATAAGATGTAAAAAATCATTCCTCACGCGCCATTTTAACTTTTTGTGTCAAATTTCATTTGGAATATGAAGGCTTTGTATTCTACCCATTTCTCACATAAGCTTTACGCTTAGTTGGAGGGGGGTGAAGGGGAATATTAGTCATGAAATGCGAAACAGTGGTCGATGTAAACAAAATAATAAAGAAAATATCGCGTACCAAATATCAGCAACGATAACACAAAAAATTGCATTTTATATGAAAACTATATTATGTTCGATACCATAAGTACCGAGTTTTGTTTGCCCAATATCTATCAGAATTACAGTAAATAGTCGATTTAGCTAGCAGAAAATCTTCTTTTTTAGTTATTTTTGTATTTTTACATGCAATTTTCGTTCGATTTTTTCAATGCACCTAAATGCATGTTTTACTCTGATCTTCATTTTGTTGATAAGAAAATATATCGATCAAAATAAAAACTTATATTGCTATAAAATATAAAAGTAGGTAGGCACAAGGCAAGTATTTTAGTTTTCTCCTTATAAACATTTACAAGTTGAATTTTAAACTATGAAAGTATTGAAATATTTACTAGCGATTATTATGGTGGAAAACATAGAATTAGCAGGTAGGTCTAAGTCCCGCAAATCGCTATTGCGCGTGGCCGCCATTTTAGTGACGTCAGCACTAGACTGAAGTTTCGAGCTGATGGTATAATTTTATTTCGGCTGGCGTCAAAATGACGTCATTTCGATGTTAATGAGACATGGTTCCAGCGCAATAGCAATTTGCGGGACTTATACTTAAATTATTTATTGGTGGCCCAGTGCGGCTTGGTAGACTTACACACATTTGAAAATATTATCAGGCATGCAGGTTTCGATGTTTTCCTTCAACGTTAAACCAAATCATGATGATCAACCCATCGCCGGCTCACTACAGAGCACGGGTCTCCTTTCAGAGTGAGAAGGGTTTTAGCCATAGTCTACCACGCTGGCCATGTGCGGATTGGTATACTTCCACACACCTTTGGGAACATTATAGAGAACTCTCAGGCATGCAGGTTTCCTCACGATGTTTTCCTTCACCGTCAAAGCAAGTGATATTTAATTATTTAAAACGCACATAACTCCGAAAAGTTAGAGGTGCTCGCCAGGGATCGAACCCCTGACCTCGCGAATATGTCTTCTTAACCACTAGGCTATTACGGCTTCTCAAACATTAAAAATAACTTTAATAAATAAATCTGTTATTTGTTTTCAGACACAGAAACGAAATCCTTAAACCGCTACACAAATTTTGATAAGACTTTCAAAACGCGCAATCTAAAAGCCACAAACCGCAGAAAATTTGATTACGATTACGAATATTGGGAGAAAAATATTTATTCAAATACAGATTTCAAATTGTTTGCTAGAAATTACGAAAATAACGATCGTATATTTAATACAGCTAATTCTATTCATGGTATACTCAGAGTAAATAATAATATAACTACTATTGAAGAAACAGTTTTAAGTTTAACACCTGAAGTATCTGATATTGCATCTGTAAAACCCACTTCTGAAACGATATTGACTACAATGTCAAGCATATCAACTAATACACTAAATTCTACAGTTTTGACAATATCAACAAATATAACAAATTCTGTATCAACTACATCAACATCTTCAAATTCAGAGAACGATTTGAAAAATACATCAAACATTTTACTAGACACTACTTCAACTTTAGATCAACTCAACATATCAAATATTGAGGGAGAATCAACTACTGTGACATTAATATCGAATGGAACTTCAATTGTTGATAAAGATTTGACAACATTGTCAAACATATCAACCGATTTTGATGAAACTACGCGTGATTGGAGGAAAATATTAAATTTTACTGTTATACCAGAGGATACCGTGTCAGATTTACTGGTGTTATACGCAAATACTACACCCTATATAACGGAAACTACGCCCAAACCACCACCCTCTATAAACCATACCGACTTTTTGTATACCACTAATAACATTGTGGATGTCTGTATGTATTCTCCATACTATCTAATTATACTATATATAGCTCAATTACTACTGACTCACTCACTCACTGATTGACATAATTGTTCTCCTAGAAAGAGACCGAAAATGATATAATAATGTATGGGAGATATGTTCAGGAGTGGGATTCGAGTAGGGAAAAATTATGACATTTCAGAAAAACAAGATGGAAGCGCTGTTGTCTTATTAGTGGGAGGTCCCGGGTTCGATTCCCGGCAGGGGTACTTTATAATTTTTAAATTTATAATTTCTAAATTTCTCGTCTGGTCCTTTTATTTAACCTGTGTTTAAGTAATTTAATATAACGTGTTTTAACGGTAAAGGAAAACATCGTGGGGAAACCTGCATGCCTGAGAGTTCTCCATAATGTTCTCAAAGGTGTGTGAAGTCTACCAATCCGCACATGGCCAGCGTGGTAGACTATGGCCAAAAACCTTCTCACTCTGAGAGGAGACCCGTGCTCCCATACCATCGATTGATATCACTCGATTGATATGCTGTGTCACATAAAGGTGCTAATTTAGTTGAATGGTTGTAGTGCACACAACAATTGTCACAAAAAACCCATTCTTAGTGGAAATAGAAGAAGCAAAACAGAAGACCAAAGATGGATTCTTCACGTGCAGCTTAATTGTTCTTCTCAAGACTCTGGTGGGGAAGAATGAAACAGAAACCAGATTTCTGCTGCATGGCATGAATATAGCTATTGTAAGGTAACGTTGCCCAAGACAAACCTTTTTTATCTTTTGTCCGTGGCGCAGTGGCAACATTTTGAAAGTAGTTTCGATAGCTGCAGCTTGTCGCTACTAGATGGCATTAACAGTCGCTTCAGCACTGAGTGAACATACATATCACAAATTTCGTCACTGGCAGTAAGTGTGCCGTAGCTTGGTGGTCAGAGCGTCGGGCGCGATCCCAGAAGGCGCGGGTTCGATTCCTGCCGGGCCGCAATTTCGCGTGTATTTAGATTTTTAAAAATCCCGTGGGAACCCTTAGATTTTCTGGGATAAAAAGTAGCCTATGTCACTCTCCAGGTCTTAAACTATACCCACGCAAAAAATCACGTTTGATCCCTTGCTCCATTACGACGCGATTGAAGGACAAACAAACACACTTTCGCATTTATAATAAATGATTTTGAATAAATTATTATTTGAATTTTGAATTTTACGCTTTTCTCATACATTTGCTAACTATATAACTATAATACATATAACTATAATAAACCAACAAACAAACACACTTTCGCATTTATAACAGGAGTAGTTAGTGATTATTTTGATTGCATGTCAACCACATAAGGGTGCCAACGTTCACGATTTCTCGCTGTTCTATGGTTCTACCATCGATATTCCCTTCCTTACCTTCCGTCCTTTCCTTCCTTTGATACCTTCGTGCTAGCCCCCTGGTCGCTATTCTCTGGTTGCAGCATGAGGCAAGAGGGGACACTGTCCATGTTCAACGCGACGGCGGTGGAAGTGTTCCAATCCGTCATACAGATGCTGTTGGTAGAACCGCCGGATATGATGAAAGGTAGGTTGGGAAAATATTAGTTTGCCCTATAGTTAGGGCTCTAAGAAATACTCTAAAAAATAGTTTTTTTAGAGTATTTCTTGCCGGCTTTTCTCAGTTTCATTCCGAACCAAGCGCTGGTTAACTGCCCAGCCAAAAACGAATTTGAAAATGGTGCCCCGCACATGGCACACCCGCACAGCCCCCGCGCGAGCCCGGTGCGGGCGAGCGCGGGTGACGTGTGGGTGTGTGGGGCGTCCCCCCGCCCATACGCCGATTACCATGTCGATCTGTCTTGTACATGAACCCTGAAACATTACACTCCTTATTTAATATAGAAAACGGGTTGTGTGGTGGTGGTGCTTATTGTAAGGTGTACACACAGGTGTATTCACACAAATAAATTATTTCATTTCATTTCATTTCATTTCATTTACATCTCCTGAGGATGCTCCGGTGTCGGAGCGAAATGTTCACCATACAGATTTGATCTGTTTCAGCGGATCATAACAAAATAGATGATGCCCGCGATTTAGGTTTTTAAAAATCCCATAGGAACTCTTTGATTTTCCGGGATAAAAAGTAGCCTATGTCCTTCCCCGGGATGCAAGCTACATCTTTACCAAATTTCGTCAAAATCGGTTGAACGGTTGGGCCGTGAAAGGCTAGCAGACAGACAGACTTTATGAGGCTGCGCAGACAGACAGACAGACAGACACACTTTCGCATTTATAATATGGAGTTATGATTATGAGTATGGAGATTATGATTATGGTTATGATTATGAGGATGGAGTTATGGTTATGAGTATGGAGATTATGATTTTGGTTATGATTATGAGTATGGAGTTATAGTTATGAGTATGGAGATTATGATTACCGCCGTTCATGAACATTTGCA
Organism: Maniola hyperantus; assembly: GCF_902806685.2. Classification (NCBI taxonomy): domain Eukaryota; kingdom Metazoa; phylum Arthropoda; class Insecta; order Lepidoptera; family Nymphalidae; genus Maniola; species Maniola hyperantus. The sequence continues at coordinate 291,557 of NC_048563.1, forward strand.
GCACCAGAGGAATCGCCGATGCGTTGCCGGCCTTTCAGGAATTTGTTGGTCCGCCCCTTGAATAACACCATGTTGTAATCTAATGGGAACACCGCCGATGGGAGTTGATTCCACAGTTTGCATGTGTGTGGAAAGAAGGATCTCCGTTTCCTACATGAAAATATATGATTGGGTAGTTGTATAAAAAATTTCCCCTTCATAGATCACTTGGAGTTCGCGATCTATGCTCTAGCAAACAGAAGGTCTTTCTACCGCCCCGACATCAACTCTATATTGGAAGTGGTCAACACCATTTACTTCTCAGAGGAAGACATCCATAATATTGCCAAGCTCATTAGAGATGATGTTCAAGGTATTGTAATTTAATTTTCATCATCAACGTCTCAATCCATCGCCGGCCTACTATACGCTATCCGCGAAAAAACCGACTTCCAAAACCACTACAAAGTGAAAAAAATATTTTTGCTTCTACACTTGTATGTAGGTATGTTGAAGTCGGACGAGCTTCACGCTTTGATTTCTAGTTTCTTTTGTTATGCTCACCCGTATTTACATATTTTATTTTATTAAATTAAACAAAGTGATCCTATCCTTTTACCTTTTTCCTTTTGAGGTATGGAAGCCTAAAAATTTAAAAACCATTAATTTCCATGTATTTCAAAGGGTTCCCCAACAACACCATGAGTCCAGCAGCAATAGCAAGTAAAGCTATAAACCTGTTCATCATATACCCGCTCCTGAGGATCCAGGGTACCGCCAAGGAAGATCTGCTCATGATGGCGCTAAACAAGGTGATTAAGAGCAGGATGTTCCCTGGACAGCTGGACAGACGAAGAGTTGGAGACAAGAAGAAGTATAGAAAGAGAACTAATGGTTGGTTCTTGGGTAAGTGGAGAATGGCATGATGGTAAATATCAAAATGAAATCCATAATGGTTTGAGAAATAGTGATAGAAGCAGGCGTTAGTATGTTATCTTATTATACTTTTACAGGACGTCGTCGTCTTAGCAAATTATTGAATGAAGGAGTAACAAAATCATTAAGACATTATAATCCACGACGTATAAACAAAATGGCTCAAAATTTACCAGCATACACACGCAAAAAATGGAGGCACACTTTTATAAACACTCATAAATCGTTACAAAAAGGCACAAAAATGAAATTGTCGGTAGATAACAAGAAATTGTATAGCATCAAAAGAAATACTAAACCAACATACAAAATTAGAAGAAAGCATCAAAACAAGCAAGACTCTTATACCAGAAAGGAACATAAAGAGAAAACCAATAGAACGGAGACATATAAGTTCAGAAGAAAGACTACTAATACAGAAACTGATTGTAGTGAAGATAGCTACAATTCCGCAAGTAAAGATTCTAAAACTTCATCGTCTGAAGATAGTTTTGGTACATATCGTAAGAGAACTAAAGCTAGAAATATTAATAAATATAAAGAATCTCAAAGAATTACTTATTCTACTAATTCAAATAAATATAAAAATCAAACAGATAACCATAGCTTCAAATTAGAAGATTTGAATAATGTATATCGTACTGTTAATAGTGATTTCAATGAATCCTTTGAAAAGAACAATATGAAAGCAAAACTGGTCGATTGGATGAATAAATACACAAATGTTATTTATCAAAAGTTGAAAAATGATAAAGAACCGCATTCTAAAACGAAAGCTTATTTGCAAAATGTTCTAAAACGTATTGCTAAACGAAATTTTAGTAAACATAGAAGAATAATTAATTAAATAAAAAAGTATTTGATGGATCTAAATTAAATTCTAACATTAATAATGTTGTAGAAAATAACAACTGAAGTAAAATCCATGACACTTCTACTTCACGTTTGAAGGCAAAAGTCGCCTTGATCAGCCGCAACAAATTATCTCAGTTGACGAAACTGTATGAAGTGGAGTGAGTCGCAGGATGAAGCTAGTTTAATATAATTTTGTACATAAAATTAAACTCGAATATAAAATTTTACGAGTTTGATAGCAAATATTTTAATACAATGATAACTTTTTGTTTTATTTTAAATTCAAATATTGGTAGGTTAGACGCGAACAAACTTAAAATCGCCTTCAATGTATACTTCTGAATTGAAGAATTTATTGACTTTTTGTTTAATTAAGAAAATGATAACAATTACTTTAGAAGGTAAGAAAAAGTAGGTAGGTACATGAATTATTTCAAATAAAAGTCCTCAGGATTCTAAAAAAATACTAAGTAAAGAGTTGGTTAATTTCGATGATTTCACTTTTTTAGCCACACCACAGAGTAAAACAGAAATGTATAAGTTTAAAGGTTTTAAAAAAGTACACACTAATCCGTATGTCGGTTTCAAAACGATACGAAATAGAAGAGTACACGTAGACTATAATTATGAAGACTGGGTAAAGACGAAACCAGATATTTATAACAATTTTGTACTGAAAACAAATGTATTTTCTGCTACCACTATTACTTCTACATTAAGAAGTAGTACATCTACTATCCCGGTACCACCTAATATACCAACTACATTTGAAATTAGTAATACTACTGAAGATAATATTACTTCTATACTAACTACAACTGAATATACAACTGCAAATACTACGCCAGCTACTCTTAATGAAATTACAACAATTATACCAACTACCAATGAGACTATATCAACTACAATTGAGGATACGACTTCAAACATTACATCAACTACTGTTAATGATATTTCTATAACTTTATCAACTACTGAGCATGCTCATACAAATGAAACAGAAACAACTTCGGTAACGCAATCATTAGATACTGGCCCTAGTACAAATGATTCTACGCCAATCATACCACAAAATACTACTAGCAGTGTCACAAGCCCTATAACTACTAGTGTTCAAGAAACTACTACTAATTTAACTACAAGTTCTATTACGACTTCAGAAGTTACTACAATGTCTCCAGAATCTACCACAGCAGAAATAAGTAAGTGACTTAATTCTTTTTAAGTTTCCGTACCTTAAAAGGAAAAGGAACCCTTATAGGATCACTTTGTGCTTTACTTGAAGCTTTACTTGTGTGTGAAGACCTACCCGTAGATAGCTATTGTGACGTACACATATAGAAAGAAAGGATTTTTTAAAATTCAACCCGTAAGGGGGTGAATTAGGGGTTTGAAATTTATATAGTCCACGCGGACGAAGTCGCGAGCATAAGCTAGTGCTTAATAAAGAGCAATGAGAGGTCTAGGTTGGATCACGGATGCCCTTGCCTAGAAGATGCAATTAAATTTTGATTAATTGAAATGAATTAAATTTAATCAACCTTTTTTTTTTTTTTTATTCAGATACAAGTTAGCCCTTGACTGCAATCTCACCTGATGGTAAGTAATGATGCAGTCTAAGATGATAGCGGGCTAACCTGGAAGGGATATGGCAGTTTTTATTAAACCCCTACCCCTTTGGTTTCTACACGGCATCGTACCGGAACGCTAAATCGCTTGGCGGCACGGCTTTGCCAGTAGGGTGATAACTAGCCACAGCCGAAGCCTCCCACCAGACCAGACCAGAAACTTAGAAATTATAAAATTCCAAACCCCTGCCAGGAATCGAACCCGGGACCTCCCACTAATAAGACCACAGCGCTCACGACTGCGCCAGGGAGGTCGTCTTTTTAATTAATATGTTGTTAATTGTCTTTATAATAGCAACCACTATCAATCCGTTTGTCACTGACATCAAGAACGAGAAGGATAAGCAAAAAGGTGGATACTTCACCGCCAGCTTGGTTATTATCCTGAGAGAGATCGCTGCCAAGGAGCCTCAAGCTCTTCGCGCTTTGATGGTGGGGTTCCATGGGCAGGTGATGAGGTAAGACAAGACAAGGACGGACGAGATGGACACAAAGACAGAGTGAGACAGAGACAAGATAAAAGTACAAATAGGGACCACAAAGACAGAGTGAGACAGACAAGATAAAGGTACAAATTGGGACCACAAAGACAGAGTGAGACAGAGACAAGATAAACGTACAAATATAGGGACCACAAAGACAGAACTAGTTTAATTTACCACTGGTTCGAAATGCTGGAATTTTTAAAGTAAAAATATACCTTCTTCTTCTTCTTCTTCCTTACCTTATCCCACGCTACGTGGGGTCGGCACAACATGTCTTCTTCTTCCACTCCCTCCTGTCTTTCGTCAACGTAGTAAAAATATACCATCAACTCGAAACTTCAGTCTAGTGCTGACGTCAATAAAATGGCAGTCACGCGCATTAGCACTTTGCGGGACTTAAACTATGCCCGTGTGTTGTGGACATAATTCTTTATTATAAGTGTTAATTTCTCATTGGAGACTGCTTTGGTTTAAGTGTTTATATATATATATACTATCTAGTTAACTAATTGTAACTGTTTGTCTCTATAAAATAAAATAAATTAAATTAAATTAAATTAAACCTATCTTTTTACCTATGTTTTCCACCATAACAAAGTACATGCAATATTTCCTGCCGGCTAATGTAGGCAATATCTTTCAGCATGATAGCCAACAACGAGTTCGCTTTCCTCGGGACTCCAGTCGTGAACCTGATCTACAGGATGAACGACTACATGATAACGCAGCACCCTGAGGTGGTGCAAGGTGAGACAGTTCTGTCTTCATTCTCTACTTTGATGACCTCCCTGGCGCAGTCATCTTATGAGTAGGAGGTCCCGGGTTCCATTTCTGGCAAGAGTTTGGAATTTTAACATTTCTAAATTTTTGGTCTGGCAAGCCGTGCCGCCAAGCGATTTGGCGTACCTGGTTTTTCATACTTATTCTTACATCCCGGGGAAGGACATAGGCTACTTTTTATCTCGGAAAATTAAAGAGTTCCCACGGGATTATTAAAAAACCTAATCCACGCAGACGAAGTCGTGGGGATCAGCTAGTAACTTATAATAACCTTGTAACACACCTAGTTTCTCCTTTCACCAAAGGTTGCCTGGTAGAGATTGCTGTGACCAAGAAGGCCGCCTTTGCATACAAATATTTTTTTTAGTTTTAGTTTCTTTGTCATGTTATGTAATATTTTTTGTGTGCAATAAAGTATTTCTATCTATCTATCTATCTATCTATCTATCTATCTATCTATAATATGTTTCAGGGGTAGCAATAGAAGGAGTAGCCATGATACCCCACCGAAGAGATGTGTTCTTGCCGGACACCAACACCATCATGGACCTTGTAGACACCGTATACGTTGAAGAGGATGTACGCAACATCGCCAGTGTTCTAGGTAACTTCCTCAGCATTAAAAGAGGCGATCCGTCCAGTAGTTTCAGCAGCGTTGATAGATCAGTCAGTCAGTCAGTCAGGCAAAAGGGACAGCTTTTACTATAATATATAGACTAGCTTATCCTCGCGACTTCGTCCTCGCGGACTACACAAATGTCAAACCCCTATTTTAACCTCTAGGTTGAATTTTCAAAAATCCTTTCGTAGCGGATGTCTGCGTCATAATAGCTTTCTTCCAAATTTCAGCTCGATCTGTCTAGTAGTTTGAGCTGTGCGTTGATAGATCAGTCAGTCAGTCAATCAGTCACCTTTTCTTTTTATATATATATGTATTTATATGAAAAGTCTACACTCACTAACTTATCAGCGAGCCTATTAGTATTTTATTTAGTCACCTTTTCCTTTTTAACTGACTTCCAAAAAGGTGGTTCTCAATTCGGCCGGTTTCTTTTTTTATATGTTATGTTATGTACATCGATTTTTTCGAGGTTTCTGGACCGATTTGCAAATATATTTTATTTATATATTTAAAAAAGACAAGATTATTTGCAGATCATTTGAAACGCTTTCCTGATACCGATAGAACTGCCGAGGATATATCACGCCAGGGTGTGGAGGCTCTGCTCTTCACCCCGTGGGGCCGCATCCTGGGGGACCCCCTGGAGAGATTGCTACGGCTGGAGATCGAAGCTTCTATCGAGAGGAGAACACCCGAGAATGCCGTGTATCCCGGGAGGAGATATAAGAGTATGAAATCAATGCCCATATTATAAATGCAAAAGTGTGCTGTCTATCTGTCTGTCTGTCTATAATATGTCTGCTAGCTTTGCACGGCCCAACAGTTTAACCGATTTTGATGAAGTTTGGTATCTACAGAATTAGGTTAGGTATATCCCGATGAAGGACATAGGTTACTTTTTATCCCGGAATTAAAGAATGCCTGCGGAATTTAAAAAAAACCGAAATCCACGCAAAAGAAGTCGTGGGCATCATCTAGTCTCTATATATAAAAATGAATCGCTGAATGTGTTGCTGATCGCAAATATCGTGAACCGCTGCACCGATTTCGCTAATTCGTTTTTTATAATATTCCTTGAAGTACGAGGATGGTTCTTACGGAGAGAAAAATTTAAAAAATTGTCTGAAAAAGAATCGACTGTTATGCGGTACGAAGTTCGCCGGGGCAGCGGGGGCTAAAAAAGGATTTTTGAAAATTAACCTCTAAGGGGGTGAAATTGGGTTTTTGTAGTCGACGCGGACGAAGTCGCGAGCATAAGCTCATAAGTCCAAATATATAAAAGGAAAAGTTGACTGACTGACTGACTGACTGATCTATCAATGCACAGCTCAAACTACTGTACGGATCGGGCTGAAATTTGGCATGCAGATACTTAGCTATTATGACGTAGGCATCCGCTAAGAAAGGATTTTTGAAAGTTCAATCCCTAAGGGGGTGAAATAGGGGTTTGAAATTTGTGTAGTCCACGCGGACGAAGTTGCGAGCATAAGCTAGTATTAGATAAAGACGGACACGCACCTCTAACTTTTCAGAGTTATGTGTTAATAATGTTTCACTTGCTTTAACGGTGAAGGAAAACATCGTAAGGAAACCTGCATGCCTGAGAGTTCTCCATAATGTTCTCAAAGGTGTGTGAAGTCAATTCCAATTCACACCAGGCGCGGCGAACTATTCTCAATCTGAGAGGAGACCCGTACTCTGTAGGTATGGGTTGATCATGATGATTCATTAGTTTCCATTTCCATTTCATTTTCCATTTTCCATTTGCGCAACGGATCAGCCTGGCTGTTCAGCTCGGAAATGGAGCCAGTACTCTTGCCCCCATTCCACGTGGGCATGATTTGTATAGTAATTACTAATTAGATAAGGCTAGTTAATCTTATATAAATATATAAAAGGAAAAGGTGACTGACTGACTGACTGACTGACTGACTGACTGACTGACTGACTGACTGATCTATCAACGCACAGCTCAAACTACTGGACGGATCGGGCTGAAATTTGGCATGCAGATAGCTATTATGGCGTAGGCATCCGCTAAGAAAGGATTTTTGAAAATTCAACCCTTAAGGGGGGGAAATAGGGGTTTGAAATTTGTGTAGTCCACGCGGACGAAGTCGCGAGCATAAGCTAGTGGTTTAATATTTTCTATAGATGAAAAAAACCATTTTATTTTACAGAGACAACAAAAGATTTGAAAGACTATCTCCGGAGGAATAACATGGGCATGATGGATGCGACAACTCGCGAGTACCAATACCTCAAGAACGCTACTATTAGGAAAAGGTATAGTTCTTGCATTTCACGAAGGCGAGTGAAGTGCCCACGAAGGAAAAAATATAACTCGAAGACCATTTCACAAGTTTATTTGTCGATTTTCATTACAGAACTACCTGCCTATTAGGCCACACGGCTTTTTATATCGTTTATCATGAATGAAGTCAGCTATTAATCGAAATGACGTGAAGTTACCTTCGTTCATTCCTTAAGATTCGTTTTCAAAGTATCTTAATTAAAGTCATTATTATGTTAACAAACAAATATATGTAATCCTACTTTGATAAATAATTTTAGTAATTTTAACGATTAGCAAGCTTAGTAAGTAAGTCACTTTAAATAGATATGCAATTTAGGGATGTGTATTGTCAACAACATTTGATTGAATGAATCACATAAGGTTTAGGTTGCAATATTCTTCATTCAATCAAATGTTTCCTTCATATTAATATTTAATGCGCTCTATTAATTATGGCCATAGTATTTAACTCATTACAAATGTTAATATTTATAACGTGATTTCTAACACGAGTGACTCATGCTTGTGTTTAAGTCGTATCGGTATACGTAAGGTACAGTGAATGTGTGCGTTAGCGAGCGCTTGCTCGCGCCTGATTGGTCCGACATGCACGCACACTTACGCAAAGCCCATGTATACGACGTAACCACAAGTAAAGTTCACTCGCCTTCGTGAATTGCAAGAACTGTACTATTTTATACTTAACTAGCGACCCCCCGAGACTTCGTCCGCGTCGACTACACTCACTACACAAAAAATCCTTTCATAGTGGATATCTACGTCAAAATAGCATATATAATATCATTTTTATGCATAATAGTTTTTGATTTATCGTGCAAAATGTCAAAAACTACAACTGTAGTACGGAACCCTCGGTGCGCGAGTCTCACTCGCACTTGGCCGGTTTTTTCTCTGGAGATGCGGAACCCTAATTAAGTACTAAATGCTTGTTTACCTGCACCTCACCCCCCACTAGGTAGACGGACAACATCAGACGAGTGCAAGGAGCCGCTGGATCCAGGCGGCGCAAGACCGTGGCGTGTGGAAGACCTATGTCCAGCAGTGGACGTCTATCGGTTGATGATGATGATGTTTACCTGAACTTCTTTACTTCTAGGCTTAAAAAGAGGATGAGCTCATACGCCGTCAGTATGAAAAGCGTCAGATACAGCGAGTGGAAACTGAGAACGCGCAGAGGGCCAACTACAACCACCTCTACAACTACTAGGAGACCTACAATGCACAAAAGCAAATACTATAGAATGAAGAGGTCAAGGCGGCTCTATAAGATGAAGACTACAACTAAGAAAACTACTAAATTCAAATGGAGGTAGGTTGCTGTAAAGGATTGCCAAGTGCGAGTCAGACTCGCGCACCGAGGGTTCCGTACTACAGTCGTATTTTTTCGACATTTTGCACGATATATCAAAAACTATTACGCTTAAAAACAAATAAAAATCTGTTTTAGAATGTACAGGTGAAGACCTTTCATATGATACCCCACTTGATATAGTTGTCTTACTTTGAAAATTGAAAATACTACTTAATTATTTTTTCATGAACACATTTATTGTGATGTAACCACAAATTCACGGTTTTCAGATTTATTTGTTCACTTGTGCTATACGACCTAGCTACCTACCAAATTTCATGATTTTAGATCAACGGGAACGTCCCTACAGGTTTTCTTGACAGACACGACGGACAAACAGACAACAAAGTGATCCTATAAGGGTTCCTTTTTTTCCTTTTGAGGTACGGAACCTAAAAAAGCTTATTTAACTTCATTTAATTTCAGATATTATGGCAAAGTAAGAAAATTGAAAAAGGTTCCGTACAGAAAGTACAATAACTATGATGAACAAAGTATAAGCAAAAGTAGCTGTGAAGAAAATAGCCATGTTACTAATAGTTCCAGCGTTGAAAAGACCGATTTTGATAAAGCTATTAACAGTGATAGTGATAGTCATTATTCAGAAACTGATTCAAGTTATGAAGAAAATAACGTGACAAAAGAATCAAATAGTCTTGAGACTTTAAGTGGTGACACTTATAAAAGCAATGGAGATAGTAAAATGGATGATTATGATAGACAAAATAATAGAGAAAAAAAGAAAGTACAAACCAAAAATCTTCGTGGAATTGATAGGGAAGTAATAGAAACATATGAAAAAGGTTTCGAGAATAACAAAAAATACAATGACAGAAATTATGTTAATACCAAGAAATTTAATAATAAAAGAAAATACAAAAGTGATTTCAAAAGAATAGAGTTTAATACAAATAAATATAACTTACAAAGTTATAATTATGATAGAAACAAAAACAGATTTGTAAGTAGAATAAAAATTTCTACAAAACCTTCTGAAATAAGACACCCAGTCAATATTATTAATAATTACAAAAGTTTTACAGATAATAACATTAATGTTCACGATAGATATAATATAAAATTCACTAAAAACAATAGATTAAATGTTAAAAGACATGATAAAAGTAAATTAAATAATAATTTTGATGAAAATAATGTAATAAAAAAATATTTCCATAAAGTTACAAGTAATGGTACAAACGATGAATATGAAGATAGAGATTATGAAAATAATAACAGATATAATACTATGAAAGTATATAAAAGCAAAGTATCTAATAAAATAGGTAAACACAAGAAATTATCTAAAGTATATAGAAAAATTGTAGCCAATAGTGATTCTATAGATGAGGAAAGACTTTTAAAAGCAAATCTGGATGATGCTATGTTTCATACAGAGGATATAAATGAAATAATGGATAGAAGAAGGAATTTAGAAGACAAAGTAAATAAACTTGAACGAATAGACAGTATAAGTGACGATGAAGTCAAGTTAAAAGGAAGGATCTATAAAGTTTTTGGATATGGTGGTGATTTTGGAAAACAGTTAAGAAAAATAGTATTGAAGTAAATTACAGACAGACAGAGAGAACGTCACAACATGGCGGCCACGAAGTTCCTTTCTCAAATTGTACGCATTATACACAGAGTCCTAAGTAAACTTGTTAAGTCTACTGTAACCCTGTAAGGAGTAAAGACTTAACTTCAAATAAGGATGTAAAAGTTTCCCTGTTGACTTTCTCAGGCTGTCTAGTCTAGGTATAGGTACTTAGTGCTAATTCTAAGTACTAATCATTTGGTTAAACAATTGTCTAATGTTTCTTATTTTTAACCGACTTCGAAGAATGAGGGTTTGTTTATTGTGTTTATTTATTGTTGTTTTATTTAAAACATGTTTATTTTAGACACTTATGCTCGCGACTTCGTCCGCGTGGACTACACAAATTTCAAACCCCTATTTCACCCCCTTAGGGATTCCATTTGCAAAACCCTTTCTTAGCGGATGCCTACGTCATAATAGCTATCTGCAGCCCGAACCGTCCAGTAGGTAGTTTGAGCTGTGCGTTGATAAATCAGTCAGTCAGTCAGTTACCTTTTCCTTTTATATATTTAGCTGATAGCTAGGATATAGTCTAGTGGGGGTCAAATAAGTTGTATCAAAAAAAATCAGCTGTCATGAATTTAAAAGTAAAAAGTTCAAAATCTAAAATGTTAAATAAGTAGGTAGGTAGGTACATATACACTCATACAAATCCGCACATGGCCAGCGTGGTAGACTATGGCCAAACTCTTCTCACTCTGAGAGGAGACCCGTGCTCTGTAGTGAGCCAGCGATGGGTTGATCATGATGATTATATACACTCATTAATTGTGCCGGTTTTTAGGTTATATTTCAGTGCATGAAGGACAAACACACGTGCCGTCTCGGTCGATTACGTAATACACATACATATACACATACATATACACATACACAAACATATACACATATACACATACATATACACATACACAAACATATACACATACAAACATAAATAATTTGGTTATCTTATGCACTGACGTGCTTTACATGAAGATTACTTGATAGAGACTATTATATAACCGTTCGATATAATTACGAACGATTTTTATTTTCTATATAGCTATATCTGGCATGCAGATAGCTATTTTTCTAAAAGCTTCTGCATGCCAAATTTTCTGCCCGATCGGTTCAGTTTTTGAGCTGTGCGTTGATAGATCAGTCAGTCACCTTTTCCTTTTATATAGGTATTTAGATAATAATATATTATCTTATTATCTACCTATGTATATTCTTATATTTAAATGTCATTAGGTAGTAGCCATTTTCTGTCTATTTTGCACAATGCCCAAGCGAACAAAATTTTTCACGGTTTTGGAACCAAATAAATCAGCGCCACCTCTTAGATACTTTACTAATGAGTAATTAACGACCCGTTTGAAATCCAGACGTCACTGAGGTTGCATTGGTGCTTGAGCACTACTGAGTCGGTGCCATTTTGTTTGTTCAATAGCCATGTCCATACGAAGTAATATTATATAAGTCAAAGTATAAAACCATATCGAATGCGAATCCCAGACATGTTAAGGTATCAGGTTGCTCTATTATTTATTTCCGTCGAACAATACCCGTCACGTCCCATAAGGAACTCGCCAAAGAGAAGAGATAGAAGTTTCTCTTTTATTTTATTCGAAGACAAGTTAGCGCTTGATCACACGATGCTAGGCGTAGGCGGTATGCAGCAGTTTCATAAAACACCTTTTTTATTACTAGCTTATGCCCGCGACTTCGTCCGCGTGGGCTATACAAATTTCAACCCTCTATTTTAACCCCTTAAAGGTTGATTTCTAAGCGAATGTCAATGACAAAAAAGCTATCTGCATGTCAAATTTCAGGCCGATCCGTCCAGTAGTTCGAGCTGCGCGTTGATACATCAGTCAGTGAGTCACCTTTTCCTTATATATATTTGGATTTACTCAGCTTCATAATTATGTGAAGTCGTAGTGGTACAACAGTGCCAGTAAGGTATGAATAAATCTAATCGAAGCTTTCCACAAGACTTTAAGCTAATTTACTCACCTTGGATACTATCTCGTTAAAAAGGCTATTGTGCTAGAGAGATTTAATAGTTAAACAGATAGATAAAGTTTCAGGTAAAGACATTATTTAGGTATTTCTGAGCCAGTGGTCCAAAACTTTGGCAGTAGAGAACGTGTCATATCGATTCCCTTTCATAGTCGTGTTTTACTAACCGCCCAACGAATAAAGTACCTGAGTTTTTCTAAGACTTTAGTCTGAAAAATGTGCTGTCACAGATTAGATTATAATATATCGAACCTCAGACTTTTGAAAGCAATAATTAAAATTCTTGCGGAATGTATCGCCATTTTTTTTTACTTTGGCTTCAGGGGCTAATTCGGTGGCTCTGGCTTGTATATACATGTAGTTTCTTATCAAAATATTGTTTTAATGAGACTTGTTTGTTTGTTTGGTCTTTATTACACACATACATTAAAAACAGAGAGGGACTTTACGGTTTCCAAGTATGGTTACTAAGAAAAAGCGATCATAATCTGGTTGTTGACGTTGACGGTGCACCTCTAACTTTTAGGAGTTATTTGCGTTTAAAACCCAATCAAAATATATCACTTGCTTTAACGGTGAAGGAAAACGTCGTTAGGAAACCTGCATGCCTGAGAGTTTCCCATAATATGCTCAATAGAATGTGAAGTTTGCCAATCCATTACTTGGCCAGCGCGGCGGATTATGGGCCTAACCCCGTGGTCATTTGATAATGTGAAAATATGTAATAATATGAGGCGCCTTCAAAGCCCAGAGAGCTCCTTCAAAGCTTATTGAAGTTCCGACCTGTAAGTATAAGTAAACACTTTCGAAAATAACTACAATCGATTTCCGCTATTACAGAACACAGATAATGCCCCCGGTCCACACAATTCCCTCATAACAGAATAAATCCTTTTCGCTTCGAGCTAAATATGACTTTTACGAGTGGACAGCACAATGGCTAAATATCCGAGATATTTAATCATTAGTTTACTGACAGATAAGACAAAGTCATGTAAGTCATGAGCCAAGAAAAAGAGGCTACTTGGCATAATGTCCATATTCAAATTAGTTATATGTAACACTTGCTAGCTATCTATTGCTTACAAAACGTGAATATTTAGTCCTTCCTAAAACAGTAATATTCGAACAGTTCGATAGTATTTTTGACTTTGCTATGTTTATGTGTGCTTAGTTACATAGCAGCGCGAGCGATAAAGCTTAGAATTATGACATAACTTCCCAACTAATATCTGAGCAATGTGGTGTGTATAAACTCCTTATTAGCTCCTTACTCATATTATATTATAAGCAGTGTTGGAAGACCCCTCACTAGGTGGACAGACGACATCAGACGAGTTGGAGGGAGCCACTGAATCCAGGCAGCGCAAGACCGTGGCATATGGAAGTCACTACAACAGACCTATGTCCAGCAGTGGACGTCTATCGGTACATAATGATGAATACCTACGAAGGTATTTTATTTTATTCATCACTAGCTGATGCCCGCGACTTCTGACTTACGCGTGGATTTAGGTTTTTAAAAATCCCGTAGGAACTCTTTGATTTTCCGGGATAAAAGTAGGATATGTCCCTTTTCAGGTCTTAAACTATACCCATCCAAAAAATCACGTTGATCCGTTGCTCCATTGCGATGTGATTGAAGGACAAACCAACAAACCAACACACTTTCACATTTATAATAGGGGTAGTGAATATGTATATTAGTATTACCCTATCCTATATAGATAGATTAACTGTTTGATAGCCGCTCTACCATTTATGTACGTCTCTAATAAATACCAAAACCACGTTTTTTCATGCCACCCCGACATTCTCACCGCTAGGCCATTCATGTCCAACAAAAGAGAATCTGAAATTATCCCAAGTTTTTTTAATCTGCGAAAGAATTCCAAACAGAGAGCTTGATAATAACATCAATATTTCAATGTTAGATTTAATGTTGGGTTAGGTAATAGGGTAATAGGCTTTTTGGACTTATGAGGTTAGCTTGACGTATTATTTCCCCAAAAAAGTTTTTAAAAAGAAATCATATTATGTGCAGCACCTTCAACAATAATTTCATGCATTTATTATAACAGTACAAGATCAAAGTGATAAAACTGCATTAAAATTAGTATACTAAATAGGTAGGTACCTAAGTATTTTGAGAAAAATGTTAACACACAGACAGAAATGTTAAATCCCGTGGGATCTGTTTAATTTTCTGGGATAAAAAGTATTATGTCTTATGTCACTCTCCAGGTATTTAAACTATACCTACCCTTGGAAAAAATTCCGTTGATCCGTGGCTCCGTTGCAACGTGACTGAAGGACAAACCAACAAACAAACACACTTTCCCATTAACAACATATTGTACCAACTAGTTTATGCTCACGACCGCGTGGACTCCACAAATTACAAACCCCTATTCACCCCCTTAGGGAGTGAATTTTCAAAAATCTTTTCTTATCGGATGTCTACGTCATGATAGCAATCTGCATGTCTTTCAACCCAACCTGTCTTGTTGTTTGAGCTGTGCGTTGATAGATCAGTCAGTTTTCCCTTTAAATCATACCTAACTACTAGATGATGCCCGCGACTTCGTCTGCGTGTTTTTAGGTTTTAAAAATTCTGTAGAAACTCTTTGATTTCCGGGATAAAAATGAACCTATGTTACTTTTCGCCCTTTCAACTATCTCTATGCCAAAAATCAAGTCCATTGGTTTCTTAGTTAGGACGTGAAGGACGGACAAATAAACAAACACACTTTCGCATTTATAATATTAGTACATATAGATTATTTAGATGTCCAATGTACCAAAAGCTTAATTTGCTATAATCCGCTGAAACAGATCAAATCTGTATGGTGCAACATGCAGCATGCGAAATGCACCGCCCGCCCTCCCACTGCTAAACATGCAGGAGTAAGCAGCCACCAGGCAAGCAATACGCACCACCAGCACGCAGCACCACGCAAATCCCAAAACACACTCGCACGTTTTGCCCCGACACCAGAGCATTCTGAGGGGATGTAAACCTTACAATCCACATTTGCAAAAATTGATTTTATACAACATACAAAATTTAGATGTCATTATACTCGCTATTGTATCGCACGCCTTCACAATAGGAGCGCGACGCAAAATCAAAAGCATAGCAACATAACAGGTTTCCGAACGGACCCGGCGACTCCAAGATGGCAGAACTCGTTCGCGCCAAAATCAGCTGTTTCAGTTCAAGTTTACAACGTGGTAAAGTTAAAGACTCTTTTAAGGATTTACAATTACAATATTGCTAACAAAAACACCTATTGTTGACTCGGAGAGACGATTTTTTTAACAAAAGAGCCTAAATAAAGCTTGGAAAGGAGTGTTTCTGTTATTTTTTCAACATGGGCGCGACGTCCACGCCCGGTTTTGGCGGGAATCAGCTGTGAATACGTCACAGACTATAACCTGTATTGTGAGAATGTTTTGTGTGAATAACCTTGAAATGGTTGCTGTTTTTTTTTTGCAGATAATTATTTTAAAGACGATTTTAATTATTATCGATTAAGTTCTATATTTAACTACCTACTTATAGATGCAAATAGAAGAGAGTAGGTAGGTAAGGTACCTACCTACCTGTTAGTTTTAAGCACGTTTTAAGATGTGATGTGTGGCACAGTTTTGTAAATAAACGTCTTTTCTTTCTTGCTTTCTTTCTACTAGCTACAAGTCTTGAATTGAAGGTATGCTTGAAAAGCTTTAACTTAATTTTTTTTTTGTTTTATTTAAAAGAAACTTTTATATTCGACATGAGAGATTCCTTGAAAGTTGAAAGCATTGGTATAGTAGGTGGAAATGGCACCCGCACAGCCCCCGCGCTAACCCGGTGCGGGATAACGCGAGTAACTTGTGGGTGTGCGGGGCGTCCCCCCGCATTATACCCCGATTGCCATCTCATCCTGTCGCGTACTATACCTACCTACGTGCTGAACAGAACTATGTCTAGAACTGTGTCTAGCGGATCACGGAAGTGACGAATTGTTTGAATGCTGAAAATGGCCACCAAACAAATCAGCTGTTTTAAAGCTGCCATCTTTTATTGAGGAGGAGCCAAGTAGTTATTGTCCATCAATATCAAACCATCGCTGGCTCACTACTGAGCACAAGTCTCCTCTTAGAATGAGAAGGGTTTGGCCATTGATAGTCCACCACGCTGGCCAAGTGCTGATTCACTTCACACAGACACCTTTGAGAACATTATGAAGAACTCTTAGGCATGCAGGTTTCCTCATGATGTTTTCCTTCACCGTTAAAGCAAGTGATATTTACCTAACTCCAAAGTCCAAACAGTTAGAGGTGTGTGCCCGGGATCGAACCCCCGAATAAGAGGTCGAAGGGTCTAACCACTAGGCCGCCGAGCACTAGCTAGGCTATCGCTGCTAAGCTACCATGATACGGCCGTTTGTGCACTCATCCGTATTCGGTTCGTATCCGTGATTCTTCGAAGTGACCGTCATTCATACGTACCTACTCATTCGATTCGTATTTTTACGGAATCCTTTTTCCGGAATGATTTTGCGGATGAGTGCACAAACGCCCTACCACTGCTTCTACGGCAATGCATTTTTTGTGTGCGTTGATAGATCAGTCAGTCAGTCAGCTTTGCCTTTTTATGTATTTAGATAAATAGATAAAAGAAAGTAAAGTAAAATAAAGATCGTTAAATTACTTATTACGATTCGCGAACCAATCGGCAGTTTACCAACATTGATATAAAAACCGATTTTCTTAGTACAAGGCGCCTCACCAGGCTTGGAGTCGATCAGCTGATTGCCAAAGGAGTTTTTGTCCGTTTTTTGCCTCCACATTACCTCCAGAACTGGTCGCGGCGAGCTTTTATTTCTCAGTTTGCGTTCTGGGAACGCTTTGGTTACAAAATATGTGTTTTTTTTTTCAAAACCGGGCGTGCAGGTAGGTGTGGGCTGTGTAGTTTGATTGTATAGAAATGTCCGATGTCATCCACTTCAGTCACTACCCCTATTGTAAATGCGGTGTTGGTTAATCCTTCAATCACGTCGCAATGGAGCAACTGATCGATGTGATTTTTTGCATGGGCATAGTTTGTGACATAGGCTTTTTATCCCAGAAAATCAAAGAGTTCCCATGGGTCTTTTAAAAACCAAAATCCACACGTGCGAAGTCGCGGGCATCAGCTAGTTCTAACAATACATTGACAACTAGTCAAATCAGTAACTTTTTATCAAACGTCAAAACGCTCACTTAGTATGTGAGATTCTATGAAATACCGGTATGTGACGTCACAATCATTTGGCGTCCTTTTTATTTCAATCGATAAATAATTTTAAATGATTATCATACGTAAAACTAACAAAGGAAGTGGATTTTCAATTTTAATCACTGAGAAGTAATTTATTTTTTACATAGTCAAATACCGTATTATAGATGGACAATGCGCATTTACTGTGCAACACGGCTCTCTTGGCACTTGAATGACATTGACAGAAGGGCGCTGTTGGAGAACAAAGGCTTACAGCCATACTCAGAGTCGCTTAATCGTTACTTAAGTTTAGTTAAAACGACACAGAGCTATATCTCTCACATAAATCTGTCTCGTTTTAACTTAATCATAAGTACCTAACGTTTAACCGACTCTGAGTGTGGCTGTTAGAATATTCAAACACAAAACAAAGGGGACACTTGACGGCAACGTTAGTTCCGATTTTCGCCACGCGCCAACAGAGCCTTGTCGCACTGTATTGTCCATCTTTAATTCTTGGACGTTTCTATATGAACACAGGATGCTTAGACAGTAGACAAAATAGTTTTTGTACTGACACGTTTTCTGTCTGTGAGGCAAACCGTCTTTCATATGAAAGTATAGTAGATATACTTTGCTCTTCCTTAGTTTTAACGACCTCCCTGGCGCAGTGGTAAGCGCTGTGGTCTTATTAGTGGGAGGTCCCGGGTTCGATTCCTGGCTGGGGCTTGGAATTTCTGGTCTGGTCTGGTGGGAGGCTTCGGCTAGTTCCCTACCGGCAAAGCCGTGCCGCCAAACGATTTAGCGTTCCGGAACGATGCCGTGTAGAAACCAAAGGGGCATGGGTTTAATGAAAACTGCTATATTTCCAGGTAAGCCCGCTATCATCTTAGACTGCATCATCACTTGCCACCAGGTGAGATTGCAGTCAAGGGCTAACTTGTATCTGGATAAATAAATAAATAAAAGTTTACTTTAAAGTTACCTACAGAAATATAGGCTCATACGACATAAAGTTACCGCGAACTGACAATAAAATCGTGATAGGAGTGAAAACTCTCAACTCCAGAAGCTCTAATACGCCACCAAATCGCGTCGCTTAGGCGCTTCTCCGAGGTTCCTGCGATTTCTTTAGGTACCTTAGCAAACTAAGGTACCAGTACGCGGCCGAAAGTGATGAACATCGGCCTTTAGAATGACATTTCAACTTTGTAGAGCGTTGTCTCTGTCACTCATACCCATAAGTATGACACTTTGTCGGTCTCAACGACCGAGACAGTGCTCTACAAATCTGCTGACTCCTTCTAAAGATCGATGTTCATAACTTTTGGCCAAGTAGGTACTGTAGGTATCTATGTAAATGCCAGTCAAAAATCAGTCGCCCCGCGCGAAGCCGGGCCAAATCCGCTAGTTAATATTATTACTTATGACAGGAAATCATTTTATCTGTTTTACGTAATAAATAACTATGCTCAATCATAAATCAAAGTTCCGCCATTATCGACACCGAACCGATATTATTATTACCTTATTACATAATCTGTGTAGATAACGTCACCTGATCGATCTGTCAAAATATCACACACAAAAAAGAACTTTAACTAAATGGAATAGAGTCGAATTTAGTATAACTGTAATATTAATGCTAAAGAGGTTTTCCCTCGCTTTTTCAAGAGGTCATTGACGGTCAACAAACAGGTATTCGAATAAATTACATTGAAATTTCAACCCTAATTCATTAAGATAAAGTGTAAATTGCAATGCACAGATTTTATTCTCACGATCCATATTATAATGCCGAAGAAAAGAACATGCGAATTCAATTTTAAAATTCAAACTTATTTGTAAAAGAGTAAGGTTAATTTTCCCTTGGATTAATTTTCGCGCGCTTTTGGTGACGGAAGGAACACGTGGTCTATGGTATGGATGGTACTACATATATTATACGGGTTGTATATAAAACGAACCTGATTCGATTACTTGATATTTTTTTGTGTGTGGGTGTATGTCTGTCCGTAAGATAATAATATAAAGGATCTTTTTGGACTTGAGGTTATAAGTAGGTAATTTAAGTGACCATTTTGAGAAGTGGGACAATTTTAACGTTTTTATGTAAATGTTTATCTGGGTAACTACCCAATTAGTTGAGTACCTACCTATGGATTGATTTTGTCTTCTGCATTTTATGGAAACTCATTTTTCGTAGAAAATGAATTCAGTATGTAGGTACCTACCTACTTTCTTAAATATTTTTAGAGTTTTTAGGGTTCCGTACCTCAAAAGGAAAAACGGAACCCTTAGGATCACTTTGTTGTCTGTCTGTCTGTCAAGAAACCTACAGGGTACTTCCCGTTGACCTAGAATCATGAAATTTGGCAGGTAGGTAGGTCTTATAGCTGACATTTGGGGAAAACTCTGAAAACCGTGAATTTGTGGTTACATCACACAAAAAAATTTTAACTGTGGTCATAAATTAATAATTAGTATTTTCAATTTCCCAAGTAAGATAACTATATCAAGTGGGGTATCATATGAAAGGGCTTCACCTGTGCATTCTAAAACAGATTTTTATTTATTTTTATGAATCTTAGTTTTTGATTTATCGTGCAAAATGTCGAAAAAATGCGACTGTACTACGAAACCTGACTCGCAATTGGCCGGTTTTTTAGTTAATAATAATTGATTTTAATCGATAGCTTTGGTAAAGATTAACATATTCATAAAGAGCCAAAAATATTTTTAGCCGACTTAAGCATTGAAAGGGTAATGTTTTTAAAATAGTCTATGTAAAATGTAACTGTGGGTATGTACCTACCGCTCTGACGTCTTCCCTTTTGGACTGATTTTGATTCTGTCGTTTGCTTTGCGTGTCTATAAGACTATTATAGGCTTTGAGCAAATATTATATAGTACCTGCACGCCAAATTTCAGCCCGATCCGTCCAGTAGTTTGAACTGTGCATTGATAGATCAGTCAGTCAATCTGTCACCTTTTCCTTTTATATTATTTTAGAAGATAACTCAACGATTGTAGATACCTACTTGATCAGGGCTCAGGATTTACTTTGAAAATTTCGAAAAACTTTGGCCAGTTTGAAAGTAACGGCACAGAATATATAACTTTACGGCCTTCTTCCCAGAACTCCGTTTATACATTCTAAGCAAAGCCATGAATCGGACGCCGCGCGCCGCCGGGTGACGAAAACATTTGGAATATTTCAAGTCTTGGACGAATACAACGCGACGAACGCAAATAAAACCTCCAATCTAAAAAATCTAAAAAGTCATTTATACTTAAAACTAGCTGACCCGCCCCGGCTTCGCTCGGGTGGAATTTAGAAAATCGATGTGGGGGTTGAATTTCCAAAAATCCTGAAATGCATATTTCTTCATTTGTTGCCGAAAACCCAAATACCAATTTTCATGCAAATGACTTGAAAAATGACGGACTTTCATACAAACTTTCATCCCCTATTTAACCCCCTTGGTAGTTGAAGTTTCCAAGTTTCCAAAAACCTTGAAATACGTATTTTTTTGTTTTTAACCGAAAGCTTAAATACCAATTTTCATCGATGTGACTTCAAAAATGACGGACTTTTATATAAATTTCCATCCCCCATTTAATCCACTTAGGGGTGGAATTGCAAAAAATCTTTTCTTAGTGGATACTGTACACTCTTTCGGCTGGGTGAGGCGAGGGTCGTACACACAGAAACAATGATCGGTAGACTTGTATTTTTATTGAATGCACACACACAGTTTTGTCTTATTATAAGTAATTACTGTAGATCGTAACATAAGTGATCTTCCTTATTATTATTGCATCTTGACAGGCCGTGACATAGAGTCCCTTTTCGCTGGGTACCCCAGAGCACAACCGCTCTACCGACCACAGCGACAAGAGACGGCATTATTATGCCGCCACAATGCCTACTCTTTACAAAAAACACACCCTCCAAATTTCATGTCTATGATATGTCAGTCAGTCAGTCAGGACTTTGAATTTTATATATATAGATGAACCAAAAGCTTAATTTGCTATAATCCGCTGAAACAGGTCGAATCTGTACCACCACGCAGCACCACACAAATCCCAAAACACACTCAAGTGTGTGTTTTGGTGCTGCGGTGGTGGTGCGTATTGCTTGCCTTGTGGCTAGTTTTTCCTGCATGTTTAGCAGTGGGAGGGCGGGCGGTGCATGCCGCATTCTGCATGTTGCACCATACAGATTAAACCTGTTTCAGCGGATTATAGCAAATTAAGCTTTTGGTATATCATGGATTTCCACAAAGTAACGCCTGCTTCTTAACAACATTTGAAAAGTCATTGTCAAAAGTCAAATCATTTATTCAAATTGGATACTATTATACACTTTTGATTGTCAGTTGTTGAATTTATCCATACTATACTAATATTATAAATGCGAAAGTGTGTCTGTCTGTCTGTCTGCTAGCTTTTCACGGCTCAACCGTTCAACCGTTTTTAACGAAATTTGGTACAGAGATAGCTTGCATCCCGGGGAAGGACATAGGCTACTTTTTATCCCGGAATATTGAAGAGTTCCCACAGGATTTACCACCACAGGAGCCACCGTAATTAATTTCACCCTCACCATCTGGGTGTCTGGTGCACTTCGACCGTCCGCTGCGCCAGATCCTTCTTTCCACGCACGTGCAAACTGTGGAACCAACTCCCATCGGTGGTGTTCCCACTAGATTATAACATGGGGTTATTCAAGGGGCGGACCAACAAATTCCTAAAAGGCCGGCAACGCATCGGCGGCTCCTCTGGTGCTGCAAATATTTATGGGCGGCGGTAATCACTTAACATCAGGTGACCCGCCTGCTCGTTTGCTCGCTATATCTATTAAAAAAAAAAGGATTTTTAAAAACCTAAATCCACGCGGACGAAGTCGCGGGCATTATATAGTGATAATAATTAATTACGCAAACTTAAAACTAAAGCCACGAGGGTTCTAACTTCTAAGGATTCCAAACGCGCCCCCTGGGTCTGAGGAGAGCCCACAACATACTCAGCCGCGTATTCATCTTTATTCTTTACTAGCTGATGCCCGCAACGTCGTCCACGTGGAATTAAGTTTTTCAAAAATCCCGTGGGAACTCTTTGATTTTCCGGGATAAAAAGTAGCCTATGGCACTCTCCAAGTCTTTATCTGTACCCATGCAAAAATTCACGTCAATCCATTGCACCGTTGCGATGTGAATGAAGGACAAACCAACAAACCAACAAATTAATAAACCAACAAGCAAACATACTTTCGCATTTATAGTAAGGATACTGATTTTGGGGTTTCAGTGCGATTTCCTGCCATATTGTGGTCGTCGCGGTTTATCTGTCCAGGCCTTTATCAATTTTAAAGACATCATAATTCACTTTACATACGTGATGTATCTAATGAAAATGTTTATGTTTATTCTATAACAAGAAAAAGTAACGGACAGGTTCTGGGTTCATAATTAGACTGATAAGAATAATTTGTATTTTAAACTTTTTATCAAAATAAAGACATATATTTGTCTCACCTCTGGATTATGATTTAGGTGAGTACGTACGTTCCATGTACGTAGTACGAATATTCGCATTCGCATTCGCGGATATTCGCATATTTTCGCATATTCGCATTCGCATTCCGCTAAATTACTGCGAATGTTTTACGAATATAATTTTTCTTTTGCAGATAGACACAGTTTCGCATTTATACGTAACCAGCTTATGCTCGCGACTTCGTCCGCGTGGACTGCACAAATTTCAAACCCCTATTTTACCTCCTTAGGGGTTGAATTTTCAAAAATCCTTTTTAGCGGATGTCTACGTCATAATAGCTATCTGCTTGCCAAATTTCAGCGAAAAAATATTTTAATTTCACCCAATGAATGCAGCAATGTAGAACTTAACCAACCTCGGTGGCTATCATTTAGTGTTAGACACTGAGTTAGAGAATCACCTAACAGTAGTGTGAGCTGTGCGTTGATAGATCAGTCAGTCAGTCACCTTTTCGTTTTATATGTATATTTAGTTAATGTGAAATTGCAATCAAAAACAAAATAAATAAATGCACGAGAGAACTCGCAGCAAACCTTTTAGTATTTACAAAAGTACTATATTTTTTTTTATTTTTTATTGATCACGTAAATTTCAATAATACATTTTAAAATAAACAGTTCGCCATCCTCTAGAAACTGAAAGTTTATGTGAGGATGGCGAGTTCGCGTTATACAAATTTAATAAAATCTAGGTAAAAAACTGTTATAAAAATAAAAGCTGTTAACTAAGTATTAGCATAGAATTTATAATAGTACTAACGTAAGCATTAAGTAATTTCTCACGCAAACCTAGCAATTCTAGGAACTATGCTCTCGAAGTTGAGGAAGAGAGACGCAAATTGCTAGGTAGGTAGGCAGTGGCGTAGCTAGGTAACCAAGGGTCCTGGGGCAAATCAAATATGGGGCCCCACTGCTATCTAAACTGGTTAGGTTTCATCAAGTAGGTAATAAAAATATTAAATATACAAATACATTCACAGAAAGAATTTAGGGGAATTCCCTAGTAACTTGCGAATTATCACTTATAATACCACAAGAGCTTCAAAATTATCGGGTATTTCCCGATAGGTTCGTTGCAAACAAATGAAGGAGTCAAGTTTTTCAGGTTAAAAAATTTCCTGATTTCCTGATTAGATTTTTCCTGAAAAACTTGACGACTTTATTTGTTTGCAGGGAACCTTGAGGGAAATGCCAGATAATTTTGAAGCTCGTGTGGTATTCGGGGGATTATTTTTCCGTCCCAAATGTCGGCCAAAATCTCCAATTTTCACAATTGAATTCAACCTGTCAGTTTGACGTGTGGACTTCAACTACCAGAGAAAATTTTCAAAAAATTATCAGTATAATACCATGTAGGTTGTACCACGTGACGTCGAATGGTGCAATTCTATTGGTCGACATTTGGGTCGGAAAAATAATCAAATTTATTTTGAAAATGGGAGAAATTTTCAAAACTTTAGTTCGATCGAGATTTTCTGGTAAGGATTCGAGGGCCCCCTGAGCTTTAGGGCCCCGGGGCACTGCCCCGCCTAGCCCCTAGGCCTAGGTAGCTACGCCACTGTAGGTAGGGTAGGTAGGTATTTAGCGTTGAAATCCTGCGGATGTTGGCGGAGCGCGTGTTTGGAGACCGATTGCCTGTAACGGTGTTATGTTACTGCCTATTTGTTACTGCCTAGAGTGCCTAATGCCTATAGGTACATATGTTAGTGCCTATTTGTGGCTTGACGACCGCTGCTTGATGCCGACAGGTCCTTACTCCTTATTATGAGACTTTTTTTAAAAAATTTAGATACAAGTTAGCCCTTAGATTTAGACTAATTAGAATAGAATAGATTTTTATTCAAATAAACTTTTACAAGTGCTTTTGAATCGTCAACTAAGTAGTTTAATTTACCACTGGTTCGGGATGCCGTTCCTACCGAGAAGAACCAATAAGAAACTCGGCGGCTGCTCTTTTCAAGTGATCAATTTACAATATTATTATACCATACTGTACAAGCAATTGCAGCCCCGTGCATT